>NC_062286.1:31743847-32046877 GCF_902655055.1 Lutra lutra
TTAAACCTACAATAAGATAGCACTTCACAATCACTCCGATGGCTATATTAAAACAGACAGACAATAACAAAGCTTGACAATGATAGGGAGAAATTGGAAACTGCCAACAGTTCTAGTGGGAATATAAAATGGTACAGCTGCTATTGAACAATTTTTCAAAATGTTAGACATACAGTTACAGTATGACCCAGCAATTCCTAACTATGTCCCCCAAATAAATTGACCTGTATAGGAATGTTCATGGCAGCATTATTCATAACAGCTCAAGATCAGAAACAACCCAAATGTCCATCAGCCGATGAATGGATAAACCAAATGTGGTATATATCCATATAAAGGAATATTTTCAGCCATCAAAAGGAATGAAATACTGACACATGCTACAACATGAATGAACTTTGAAAATATATTAAGTGAAGGAATCCAGTCACAAAAGGCCACATATTGTGTGGCCTTTGTGTGAAATATCCAGAATAGGCAAATCCATAGAGTAGGGAGTAGATGAGTGGTTGCCATGGGGAGGAAAGAACTGGGAGGCATGGGGTTTTTTCAGGGGTGACGGAAATATTCTAGAATTAGTGCTGATGGTCGCACAACCTCATGAACATTAAAACCATTGACTTGTTCACAAAGGGCAATTTTTGTGCTATGTGAATTATATTACAATTTTTTGAAAAGTAGATCTATGTGTCCTCATGTATTCTATGTCAAGGAAGCTTTTTTACCTTCTAGATAATACAATTTAAAAATTACCAGAAGAGTACATGACAGCTACATATTAAAAATTACAATAAAGACCTGAGTGGTTGTTGAAACTATTTTTCTGAAAAATGACCAAAAATGCTATAAACAGTAACTTCCATATCATATTTCTTCATTCAAAATCCTGTGGAAATTTGTATTTCTCAATATGTCATTGCTAAATTTTTTAAAAATTTCTGTTGTACTACTATAAATCTGGGTTGAAATGTCTTTTAAAATATAAGTAAAAATGGTATTTTTGGTTAGTTTCCCATAACCATAGATTATGTATTTAATTTCAAAATACCCTATTTCTAACTGTTCAAAGATAAATTTTTAAAATTAGACACTTTTGGATTTGTTGGTTAGCACTAATTGGTATGTTTTAGGAGTAAATACTACTTACTGGAATTTATACAAATTAAGACAAAGTGAGAGGATGTTTTCAGGAAAGGACATATAATGCAATTTCAAAACTTCTGGAAAATATAGAAAAATACCTGTTTTATGGCAAACTAAATTTTCCCTGATATTTTTCTTTAAAAGTACTTAAGGTAACAAGGTAAATACTTTGCTTTAAAAATCTTTAGCTTTGTATTGATATAGAAATAACTTTTTAATGCTCAAGTTCCCAGTTTTCTAGGATAAAAAACTAATTCCTTTTTAACAGCTTTCTTTTACTCCTTGAAAGTAAATCCAGTTCAGTTGATTAGTTGATGCTAGAATTTGACCTGAAGCTTATATAATTAGAAGAGACACTAGTTTTCCTCATTTAAAAGCCTAGTTAGCATATGACAATCTCGTTTCCGGGGAAGTCAAACCTCTCCTGCTTTTTTTTTTTTTTTTATAACCTTTAAATTAATTTAGAATCCAGATAAGCCTTGATCTGAGGATGATATAACCACAGCAAGCAACATGGGGTAAGTGTGTGCTTTTATGTGCTTTGAAAGGCATTGACAGGGGAAATATTTTCATAAAAGAAGAAATCCCATATATCCTTACTAATTTAGATTCAAACCATGGTGACATTTATTTAAAGAAATTTAAATATTCATTTAAAGAAATAACTATTTAAAAGTTATAAAATTTATAAAATATTCATTTATTTTCTTGCTTAATTTTTAAATTATGTCATAATCTGCCTTTGCACGTTGTCACTAATGAAATGTTTGGGGACTACAGAGTGTTCGATATTTATGTATTAATTTGAAGTGGAATTAATTTTGAGAGCAATCTGAAAGAAAAGGTGACAGGTTTTTTTATTTACAAGGCAGATAAATCCAACATGTATATGCCTCTTTGGGATTAAGAATAAAGAATTAAAAAGATTAGGAATGCCTTTTGTAACATAGAAAAGGGACAGAGGATTCTATCAAAGTTCATTCCGCTATGTACAGAATGTGTGTTGATTAATTACACAGGGACATTAATGAAACAATTCTGAACTCTTTGTGGGGTTTTGGAAGCATGATGAGAAGAATCAGGTTTCACTTGAAAGCTTTCTATTATTTACTTAAGCAAGAATAGCATTCCATTTTAATTAGTATTGGAATCATATGGGTTTTTATCTGCTGAAACTAGTATTCTGAAAATAAAGAAGTATGTCTTTTTATTACCCTCTGTCTTTTTAAATAGCTCCTTTCAATACAAAATTGTATTGCTGGAAATGGTATAGCCATTTCATTGAAGGTACTTCTGAAGGTTTTAACACAAATAATCAGAAATTTATACTAGAGAGATTTTTGGACACATTTATTCTAAACAGCTTCCCTGAATTTAATTAATATCTACATTTTTGTTATACTACGGACTCTGAAAATACCATCTAAACCAGTTTGAAACCTCAGAGGCTTTTGCAAGGAAGATGATCATACTATACTATTGTTAAATTTTAATACAAATACAATATAAAAGTTAACAGATAAATATCTTGTACAAATTTCATATAATTTGGTTGATTTGATTTGGGACAGAACTGATGAAACTCCTGGTTTCTCTTTATTCCTCCTCCTTCCTTTTCCTCTCTTCTCTGTATATAAGAGAGAATATCAACATAGCAGTAAACTCCAAACAAGAGGCAAGCACAAAGTCTTCCTTTTTTCCCTCCTCTCTGGCGAAAAAAAAAATTGTAAAATCAATCAATGCCAGGTGATTTACAGATGGTCTGAATTTTAATCTATGCCCCCAGGTTAAGAACCTTCTGATTTTGAGTTTAGGGACTGGGGTATGAGTTCCTCAATATTTTTCTCAGGTTTTGAATTTTTATGAACTATAATAATATTTAATAATTCCTGCTAATCTTCTCTCAGGGACAATGTTGAAAGTACCGATTCTCCCACTGACCATCTCCTAACACACACACACACACACACACACACACACACACATTACAGGAGAATGAAGCACAGTTTGATCAATATCCATAGTTTGACAATCACATTACTGCCGCTTGTCCCCCAGTGACTTGATTAATCATCTGTGCTTCCAAGAGTGCCAAAAATCACCTTTGGGAATCGTGGAAGAAAAAATCCTCATTACTTTATTTGTAAGGTGCTTTCCAGTGCCCCAAATAAGATGAACCAAACCATAAATTGCTAAACTTTACAAAGGATACTCTTCTGATTATTTTGTTATCTGCTCCTGCCCTTATTAAGAGCTTAGTAGGTATTAACACCCATTTAAATCGTCCTAAAATAGAAAAATAAAAAGAGAAAGCGGCATGCTCAATTTTTTTCATTTGAGGAAGGCTCTAGAATTTATCTCCTGGGAATGAGGAAGTAGCTTTTTAAGATTTTTTTGGACAAGGGTTACTTATCTCAAAGATATTTGAGAATACAATGACCTTATATGGGTCTGTGCCAGCTCTTCCCATTTCTCCTCAGGCCATGCTGGCATGATTTTAGTGAGCAATGGAGAGACACATAATAGAAAATTCTTATGCTCTCTAGAAAGCTTCCTCTTCTTATTAAATTTTCACTGGATTCCTTACGGAGTACGAGGGTGGGTGAGATGGGTAGAGATGGTGCATAAGGGTGGTAAAGGGGTAACTGGGGAGAAGTGCAAGAACCTTACGGTGTCAGGTGCCCTGACACCTGCTATTTATTGGCATACCTGGGCAGAGGATGAACCATGGGAAAGAAGGGATGGTTCCATTTCTTTGCTAAGATATTTTTCTTTCATTCTTTTTTTAAGATTTATTTATTTTAGAAGTGAGAGAGAGAGAGAGAATATGCAGGAGGGGCAGAAGGAGAGGGAAAGAGAATCCCAAGCAGACTTCTCACTGAGCGCAGAGCTGCACTCGGAGCTGGATCTCATGACCCCAAGATCATGACCTGAGCCGAAACCAAGAGTCAGCTGCATAACTGACTGTACCCCCAGGAGCCCCACGAAGATACTTTTCACTACTCTTTCCCCATCAGCCGGTTATTCTGTGCACTCCCAGCTGACATCTGAGGATTAAAAAAAGTTAAGGCTCTGCTAAAACTGTAGAGCCAGAAAGTTCACAGCATATTCACCCTCCTTTTAGTTTTGCCAGTTCAAATAAGTGTAATTTTAAAAATTCCTTAAGGGCTATATTCTTCACTCCTGAATCTGAGAATTACAATCCAAATCCTTTTCCCAGGCAAAGTATATATTTAGCTCAAGCAATAACCTCTGAGACGTTGCTTTTATCTGTGTCTTCTATCCTTTCCAGTAGTTGCTTCCCTAATTCAGACCGTCACTACCTTGTCCTTGGGTTACTGAAAGTGGCCTCTCTGCAGGGGGCTTCCCTTTGCAGGGGCACCTATAAGAGGCATCTTCTTACTGAAGACATGTGAGCTGGCTCCTCTCTTGTTTAGAACTTTCAGTGTCTTCTTATTCTCCCCTCTGCAGAGCAGGCCCCCAAGAAGATATTCATTCACAGCCTGGGTGTCTGTCCCCAGTCAGTCAGTCTAGCTTTTTCTCCTACTCTACCCTTCATGAGCCCTAGAATCCTGGAATCCCTCAGTCGACCTACGCCTTGTGACTTTCTACCTCTGTTCCTTTGCTGAGCCTCTTTTTACCATTTCTACATATTGTTCAAACCCCAGTTCAAATCCTATCTTCTCTTTTTTAAAAAAGATTCCATTTATTTATTTGAGAGGGAGAGAGAGCATGAGTTGGGGAAGGGGCAGAGGGACAAGCAGACTCCCTGCTGAGCTGGGAGCCCGGAGCCGGGTTTGATCCCAGGACCCTGAGATTCTGACCTGAGATGAAATCAGACACTTAACCAACTGAGCCACCCAGGTGCCCCTCAAATTCTATCTTCTTCATGAAATTTTCTGTAATCCCCATAACTGGAATTTATCTTTTTTCCTCTGAAAGTTTTAGGAACTTTATATTTTTCTGATTACATTTTTTACAATCCATCCCATGCTACAGTTACCATTGTGTCTTCTTGAAGGAGGAAAAATCTCATCTTTATATTTCTCCCAACACCTGGCACAGTACTTTTTACATGGTATGTGCTTAATAAATGATTGTTCAATTGAAATGAACTGTTTTCCCTTTAATCCACAAAAAAAGCTGAAAACTTAATTTTAGCAAAACTTCCTTCTTTCTTCCCTGGTAGAAGGCCCTTATTTTCCAAGTTCTTATCTACAGAGCTCAAATGAGTGTATAATGTCCAAAATATGGGTGTTGGAAGGGGGAAAGGTAAAGACAAGGATTGAAGTGACATTCTAGAGGCTTCTGAAGAGTGGAGAATTTTGTTATTAAGTAGAAGGGACACACCGGCTTGGAGGAGAGAAAACTTTCAAGAATTAAGAATGCTTCTTGGTTCTAGACATTTTCCTAGAGGACCAGCATATTAGTAAGCTTGAGTTCATCCATATATGATGGAAAAACAAAATAACAGTGCCTTAAACAAGCTAAAAGTTTCTCTCTTATGTTAAAAAAAAAAAAAAAAAGCCTAGGGCTGCCTCACTGGCTCAGTCAGTGGAGCATGTGACTCTTGATCTCAGAATTGTGAGTTCAAGCTCCACACTAGCCATGGAGCCTATTTAAAAAAAAAAAAAAAGGAAGGGCGCCTGGGTGGCTCAGTGGGTTAAAGCCTCTGTCTTCGTCTCAGGTCATGATCCCGGGGTCCTGGGATTGAGCCCCGCATTAGGCTCTCTGCTCGGCAGGGAGCCTGCTTCCCTCTCTCTCTGCCTGCCTTTCTGCCTACTTATGATCTCTCTCTCTGTGTCGAACAAATAAATAAAATCTTAAGGGAAAAAAAAAAAAAGGCCCCAGGTAGGCAGTCCAGAGCTGCTAAAGCAGGTTCTTGTGTGAAGGACCCTGGTCCTTCTGTTCTGCTGTTCTGCCACCCTTAGTGTATCCCTCTTGGTCCAAGAAGGTTGCTCAGACTCCACTTATCTCATTTGTGTCCCAGCAGTGGGAAGGAAGAATAGAAAAAAAAAAAAAAGATGCGTGTTCTCTTTTGAAACTTCCCAGAGATCACTCATATTTCTACTTCTACCTCAGGGGTAGGATCTAGTCTTGTGGTTACACCTAGCTGTGAAGGAAAAGGGAGAATGTGGCTTATAAACTGGGTTACTAAAGAAAGAGGGACACTGGGTAGCAACGAGCAGCATCTGACAGAGCACTGCCTCTTAGATTCCTTCAGGACAAAGAGCAGCGTTAGGCAAAAGAAGGAACCTTTTAAGAAAAATTTTCTGTAAAGTTCAGAGGAAAAAAAGAGCAAGCCAAGCTGGGAATAAACATAGATTCTCTTTGGATAAAGGAGGGGAATTTGACATAATGCCGAAGGCGACTCAGTAATTTGTTGATACCCCTACTGCCCATGTTCTAGCTTCTGGGCCCCCAGCCTTCATCTCCCTTAATCCCCACTTCTGCATGTTTATTATTATTTATGCCAACTGTGCAGATCAAGAAGTGGGTGCCCAGAAAGATTCCGTGACTTCGCCAAACTGCCCAAGAAGCTTCAGATAATGAAATAATGAAAAACAAAACATAAAGCTTATTGAAACCTGCTATATTACTCAAACAAAACAAAACAAAATAAAACTAAAAACCCCCATATACTCATGGGGTATTTTCCAAATGGATTTCTACTTAATTTTGGCTGTGGATCACCTCAATTAGCCCCTACAGAAAAACCCATTACGAACCTATTTCACTTGTCGCTTGAAGTAGGTGACTTCATTTAATGTGGGATATTCAGGAAAATCTCTATATGTGTGGCTTTCAGTATTTTAGGGTCAGATGAACTGCTTACTTTGAATGTCAGTGTACTCTAGCTGATTTTAAATACATAGGAATTTGTTTTTATTAGTCCGGAGCTGTTGGATATAAATGCCCAAAGATATAAATACTGAGGTGAACGTGCCCACTCAACACCAAGTAACTTGAAAATGCAAAGACTAAAGGAAACAAGAAATTTTACTCTCTTGTTTAGAGTCTAATCAACTCTTGTTGATTAGAAATTTTTTAATAGCAATCTCTTGAATGTACAATGAAAACCTTTCATTATAAAATTATTAAAGCAAAGGATGGTATAAATTACAAGGTACCTATCATTATCAATGGTATTTTTATTTCTTGTAGAACCTCTAGAAAAATCAGAAAGACTTCATAAAACATGATGTGATGTCTACCGGGAGAGACAGGCCACAAGGTGAGTGAAAATTGCAAAGAACTTCTTTCTAGTGACCACACAGGTGAACTGAGAGCTTAGTTTTTAAACCAGTACTTGCACTTCATTTATAAATTGCTTAAGATTCTCGTAATGCTTCTGTTTATATATATATATATATATATATATATATATATATATATATGCGCAAGCACAGGTGTTGGGGGGGCAGAGGAAAGAGGGAGAAGCAGACTCCCCACTGAGCAGAGACCCTGGGATCATGACCTGAGCCAAAGGCAGATGCTTAACTGACTGAGCCACCCAGGTGCCCCAACCCTTCTATGTTTAAAAACAAGCAAATATATCATGGGATTCCTTATTAGTTAGCAATCAGAGCTAACAGCCACCTTATAAACTAGCCATGTTATATCAGACTTTTACTGAATGTATGAATGCTTACAGTATTGAGATAATAATGAACTATATTTCACTGACTTCTATTTTGGATTGCAAACAAAACAAACAAAACCTTAAGGACAACAAAATTTGCATTCCACTAATATTTACTGAGTCCCTACTTCATGCTGGGCTTTGTGGCATGATAACTATGTGGACTACGTAAGCATTATCCTCATTTTACAGATGAGGAAATGTAGGCTTATAAAGGGTAAGTAATCCCAGGGGCACAAAACTAAATAAGTAGCAGACCTGCAATTTGAAGCTAGATGTCTCATGAACTTAAGAAGAAAGTCCTATGGTTTAAAACACTATTTTTAAGTTTCAAAATTAAAAAGAACATGAAGTAAAACAAACTTGATCAAGACAGAAGAGTAAAGGGGCCGCCTGGGTGGCTCAGTCGGTTAAGCAGCCAACTCTTGATTTCAGCTTGGGTCATGACCTCAGTGTTCTGAGATCGAGCCCCGTGTTGGGTTCCACCTCAGCAAGGATTGAGGATTCTCTCTCTCCCTCTCCTTCTGCCCCTCCCCCCACTTGTGTGCACTTTTTCTCTCTCTCTCTCAAATAAGTAAATAAGTCTTAAAAAAAAAAAAAAGACACAAGGGTGTAAGAAAAGTTTGAAAGCCCATCCCACCCCTACCCCATCCTTCTTTCCAAGAATAGCCACTGTTAGTAGTTTGGCATAAATGTTTCCATATCTTTCCTTCTGACCAAGGTACTTTTTATTGTATCATACTTTCCTACTTTCTTAAAAACAACAATGAATGGAGGAAGTTTACTTTATTCTATATCTACTAATATAAATATATAGTCTAAATAATAACTGAAATGTTCATTCAGCTAACATTAGGCATCTACTTGTAGAGATTCAGAGTATAGAACTTATTTTGTTTTTCCTAGGACTCATGGTCTAGTACAGAGGTTCTTAATTTGGTTTTGACAGGGTAAATATGGACTCTGGTGTGAGTCTGTTGTGAGCTCTGAATCTTCTCCCCAGCAGAAAATGAACCTACATAAGATTTTGCCTATCATTCAGGGGATTCATGGACACCTTGAGAGTATGTGGGGCCCTGCCTCTGGTAGAAGTAAGAGACTCAAATTAATAATTTAACATAAATACTATAATGAAAGTGTGGACAGAATGCTATGGCAGCACTAAAAAGCAAGTGCTTACTTTTAGCGAGACATGTCAAGAAAGACAGGGACGAGTGATACTTGCCCAGGCTCTTGAAGGACACAAGGAGCTTGCCAGCTAGCACAGGGTAAGTGAAGGATGTCCACTGAGGAACAATCCTCTAAAACCAGAGGCTAGAAAAGATAGGAATCCACAGTACTCTCTTTGTGATAGGGGAGTGACCGAAGAGAAGTTTGGAGAGCTGGGGAGAGGCCAGATCAGAAAGCAGAGGTCTGCTGTGTTAGGACATTTGATCTTTAGGAGTCCCTGAAGGACTCTGATTAAGATTTTCACAGGTAGGTAAGAGAACTATAAATAACGCATGACTGAATAAGTGATCATGGGAATAATAATTTAGATGGCAGGATAAGATAGAAAAAGGAGATAAGACCATTTGATTCAGACTTGCTGGAGGATCAGTGATGAAACAATATGCTATTAAAAAGACACATTGCTAAAAATGGGATGGAATTCATTACAAGGTCATTCCTTTTGCAAAGGAAATTAGGAGAATGAAGTTTGGAGACTGTGTGTGTAAGATAAAACTCAAAATTTGGGCAGTACGTCTGCCCCCTCACTGCAGTGAGTCCCAGGCACAATCAAATTAGTGTCTGTCAGGGCATATCACTCACTCCTGGTCTGCAGACCCCCATGCCTTCTGCTGTCCTCCAGTAACTCCTGATGGATGACTTGTTTTCCCATCAACTCTTCCACCTGCAAAGAGTAGAAAAGAGAAAGATGGTAAAATCGGCCAGTTTCCCAGTATTTCTACACTGAGTGTATGCATTCCTTTTATAATTATTTTTGTAATTCAGGTTGCAAAGTAATGCAATTTAGAGCAAGGCTTACAAATAATGCCATATCTGGTTCATTTCTTTTTGGGTCTTAACCTAATATACCTAGCAAAAAATCCAATTTTGTTTTGCCTCCTACTACTTGGCAATGACTTCATAATTGAGGCAAGACTATAACATTTCAAGGATATTTACTTGATAAATATTTATTATTCATTTAAAATTTTACTTATCAGACACTGCAGGAGTTTGAAGACCAAGCTTATCCATATATTGAATATGCAGTTTTGTATGATGTATCATAAAAATCTTTTCAAATACAAAGAGGCATTTGATCTTTGCCAAAGAGTAGTTGCTCCAAAAGATTTCTCAGTCCCATGTTTAGATAGCAAATTTTTGTTGAAATAAAATTTATAATTTTCGGTGAAATAGTATTGATTTTTCCAGCTTGCCTTTTTGAGCTTATTAATTTAAAACCAAAATGCATCTCCTTGCTATTACTATGAATGAATAAAGTTAAAATTATAAAACTGTAGTGTATTTAACTAGCTTATCTGTTATGTATAAATGCTATGAAAGGATTTCCCCCAATCAGTTAATTAAAACATCCAATACCTCACATATTTACCTTTGTGTGTGTGTGTGTGTGAGAACATGAAGTTCTGCTCTCTTAGAAATTTTCAGTTATATGGTAAAATTAACTATAGTCACTATGTTATATATTAGACCCTCAGACCTTATTCATCTTATAACTGAGAGTTTGTACCCTTTTACCTATTATTGTCTGCTTTTGGGAAAAAAAATTCATTAACCATCCACATCCTCTGGAATTGAATTAAATTAAACTCAAACTTGTGTTGCGTACTCATCACAAAAAGTTCTCAAACTACCTCAGATGAATGTGAACAAATAATATAAATGTATTTATCTTTTAAAAGCCGAGCTAATTTTGCATGCCCCTTTATAAGATATCTCAGCATTTAAGAATATATAATAATTTTTATGTTGCTTATTATTAAGTAAAATTGTCATATAGGGAGATGATCTAACTTTATCCTGAAGTTTAAAGTCCAGCACTCTGGTTTGGTAAGAACCAGATGCCCAGACACTATGGCTATGAATAAGAAATGGTTCCTGGGAGCCTGGGTGGCTCAGTGTGTTAAGCCGCTGCCTTCAGCTCAGGTCATGATCTCGGGGTCCTGGGATCGAGTCCTGCATCGGGCTCTCTGCTCAGTGGGGAGCCTGCTTCCCTCTCTCTCTCTCTCTCTCTCTGCCTGCCTCTCTGTCTACTTGTGATCTCTCTCTGTCAAATAAACAAATAAAATCTTAAAAAAAAAAAAAAAGAAAGAAATGGTTCCTGCCCTAGTGGAATGGACAGTTTTGCATGGCTGTCAGACGTGGGGACCACAGCCAATCACTCTCAGCAGGGAGAGATACTCATGATATGATCTGAGAATGCAGTAGAAGAGAGGGGTTGACTAAAGATGACTTGGAGGACCAGGGTTAGCTTCATAGGGAAGTGCTTGAACTGAGCATTGAAGGATGAGGAATACTTCTTTAGGGGAGGAAAGATACTTGAGGCGTAGAGAATGGGAGGAACAAAGGTACAGAGGACACGTGTTCAATGAAATGTATGAACTGTGATCATCTACACATCTATATCACTATATCACACATACTAACTACTATAAAGGTTTATTTGAAATACTATGAAATAGAGAAACAAATCAAGTAAGTTCAACTTGTTCTGGTGTTAGCTGTTACAAGTAGCAACATTAGCCGGCCCAGGGACATGCCGGTAGCCTTGCCCAGGCAGCCTCTCCAAGGTTCCGGAGAAGAATGCCTGAGAGGATAGGATGAGATTGTGATTAGCAGATCCGAGAGGAGTTGGTGAGAAGGGGCTCCTGGTATATAAAATTAAGGGTCAAGAGACCCGAGGCAGCTTGTAAATCTGACACTCATTCAAATGGATTTGCTGTCAATATTGAACATTTGAGTCAAGGACAAGGAGAACCCCTCAGGGAGGAAGAGTGAGAAAGGAGCCCTCCAGGGCAGTACTGGGCCACCCAGCCCAGATCCAGGCTGTTCGACTCCTGCCTCATACCACAGCGCTCAGCAAAACAAACATAAGGAAACCCAACTCACCTTTCTTAGAAGGCTTTTTGGTGACTTCAAGACTGCACCTATGGGGGCGCCTGGCTGGCTCAGTGGGGAGAACATGGGACGGTGAATCTCAGGGTTGTGAGTTCAAGCCCCACGTTGAGCATGGAGCCTAATTCTAATCTAAAAAGAAGAAAAGAAGACCGCACCTAGGATGCCCCATCATCCCCACCCCCAAACACACCCACTCACCCACATACCCTCACCATGTTTATCGAAGCATTCCTTTCAATCACACAAGATACTTTCCTTGGGAGAAGTCCTGACAAATACAGTTTTCTCGCTCTCCCATTCCCAGGGCTCTTGCAGTGCCTCTGATAGATAGGTGCCCGCACAGCTCCGTCATCCAGCTCTAACCCTGTTTTCAGGCCTGAGAGTGTCAAGCAGGCTCCCCTGGCCCACAGCTGGAGCGAGGCTACAGCTGCCCATGTGAGCTCCAGAATCTGGCTCCCGCAGGTGTAACCGGGGCCTCTGGGCAAGCCATTTTAATATTATGGTTCCAAACAGGAGCTTAGGACTTAGTCCAGTCACTCCACCTCTCGACCTCATTTTATTTATTCATGAGGCAACAGGTTTGGCAGGCTGATCTCTATGTAGTCCTTCAGTTCTGATCTTCTTCACCATTATATGCTTCATCTTTAGTTTGTATTGCAAGTCCTGCTGGTCGGGTTTGACTTGGTCTCTCTGAACTACAATATTGGTTCATTCGTTTATTCAACACCTATTTATTCACAGCTTTTCTGGGCTAGATCTTGTGTTAGACCTCAGGGACCGCAGAGTGAATAGAAATGCCCCTGCCCTCATGAAGTGGAAATGGCGGGCCAAGATGGCGGGGGGACAAAGAAAAAGATGGTTATTGTCATTTGCTGGTAAATGCGAGGGAGAAGAAGAAAGCAGTGGAAGGCAGGCGGGCAGTGGACGCTGGGTCCTGCTCTTACACATGTGGTAGGGAAGGCCTTTTTTTTTTTTTTTAAAGATTTTATTTATTTATTTGACAGACAGAGATCACAAGTAGGCAGAGAGGCAGGCAGAGAGAGAGGAGGAAGCAGGCTCCCTGCTGAGCAGAGAGCCCAATGTGGGGCTCGATCCCAGGATCCTGGGATCATGACCTGAGCGGAAGGCAGAGGCTTTAACCCGCTGAGCCACCCAGGCGCCCCAGGGGAAGCCTTTCTAATAACGTGACATTTAAGCAGCAACCAAAAGCCTTGGAATTTTTTTTTTGTCCTTGATGTATGATTATGTAAATACAGTAAATTGGGGAAGACCCGGAAGTTGTCAGGCGATAGGAGTGAAATAGGCCCCAGTGGAGGTGTGTGAGAGTTTGGGTTTCAACCTAGCTTTGCCCTGTCCCATCCTTCAGGTCCCAAGATTTTTACAAACAAGCTTATGATTGTTTACCTCCCTTCTATGATTCTAAACATCTTAACATTTTAATGACTTTCAAATGTACTGCGTCTACTTAGTTATTTCACTTTTGTCAATGGGAATTATGCCCATTAACAATCAGTTCAAAGAGCTTTGACAGTTGAATGTACAGGAATTTACCAAGCAGGGATTTGTTTGGCATGTGAATTTTGCATCCCGATGTTGAGTACTTTTCTCTTCAGCTCCACAAACCACAGCCTAGAGGCAGGACACAACCTAAAAAATGCGTGGGAAGGAGGTAAAGAATCAATGACTAGACTGGAAATACTCCTTTCAAAGGGGTAGGTCTTTTTTTTTTTTCCTTCCCCTAGATTCATCTTGCATCCACTGGTTCATTCACTGCCTATCATGTGATTTGTTCTGGAGCAGGCCAGAGGCACGGGTCCCCAGGCTGACAGATGGCAGACACTGTGGGCTAAAGGCAGGTCCTGTGGATGTTAAAAGAAAAGTAGGCAAACCCCAGGCAGTGACATTGCTAAGGTGCATTCCAAAGTGGGCTAAGGATGAAAAGGATTCACTTTGCTTCTAAATCCAAAACATTAGAATCATATATATATGTGATTATATATGTATGATTGTTTTACATATATATGTGTGTGTATACACACACATACACACACACACACGTATAGGGCTAAGCCATTGCAGATCATCCTATTTTTTTTTAAAGATTTTATTTATTTATTTGAGAGAGAGACAGTGAGAGAGAGCATGAGCGAGGAGAAGGTCAGAGGGAGAAGCAGACTCCCCATGGAGCTGTGAGCCCGATGCGGGACTCGATCCCGGGACTCCAGGATCATGACCTGAGCTGAAGGCAGTCGTCCAACCAACTGAGCCACCCAGGCGTCCCCAGATCATCCTATTTTTAAAATTATTATTATTATTTTTTTTTTTTGAGAAAGAGAGAGAGAGCACCAGTGGGGGTTTGGGGGGTAGAGGGTGAGAGAAAGAGAGAGCGAATCTTAAGCAGGCTCCAAGCCTGACGCAGGGTCTGGCATGGGGCTCAATGTGGGGCTCAATCCCACGACCCTAAGGATCATGACCTGAGCCAAAATCAAGAGTTGGATGCTTAAGCAACTGAGCCATCCAAGTGATCCACAAGTCATCCTACTTTCGGCTCTGTAGCTCTGAAAAGGCTCTTTAGGGCTGAGATAGAGCCTTAAATACCTTTGCTCCATTTCTCTCAGCCTGGGTTTCCTGTGGCTAAATTCTTTCTCCCTTAGTCTCTACATCCATGATCACCTGGTAATCAGATTTTTAGGTAAGATAACATTTAACCAATTAATTATTAATAATGAATTACACCTAATTAGCACATTAGATTATGTGCTAAATAGTTACTATTTGCAGTGTTTAGGAGGTTTATCATCTTACTCAACAAGCTTTTACTGAGCTTCTACTCCATGTAAGAACAGAGAATGAGCACCAAGGATACTAAGAGGTAGAAAAAATAGCCTCTTTTCTCAAGAAATTTATAATCTGCTTAGAAAATGAGATTATTTATGTAAGATAAATAACAGTAGAAAGCCATGGTTTAGGTTCCAATTGAGTTCTGCAGATATTCCAAGAAAGGAGGAGTAATTTCCTATTGGATTTTAGGAGAAAGTCCCAGAGGTCAGGAGCCTGAGTTAGACCTCGGGGAAGGAGTAAGGATTTGACAGTTGGGGTAGGCTGAGGAGGGCAGACAAGGAAGCACAGAAAGGGAGAGACAAGGCAGGAATGTAGACAATACATGAACTCAGGAGGCTGGAATACCTCCTACATATTGGAAACAAGGTGGGAGAGGAAGGTCAGGGACATTGTGGAGGACCTAGAAGAGATAATTTATGTATTATATTTTACAACTCGAGTTTTTGAGGGGGAGTAAGAAATGATCGAAGTAATATTTAAAGAAAAATACTCTTGGGATGCCTGGGTGGCTCACTGGGTTAAGTGTCTGCCTTCAGCTCAGGTCATAATCCCAGGGTCCTGGGATAGAGCCCCACATCGGGCTCTCTGCTCAGCGGGGAGCCTGCGTCTCCCTCTCCCTCTGCCTGCCACTCCTCTTGCTTGTGCGCTCTCTCTCTGTCAAACAAATAAAGGAAAATACCCTAGTAACAGTGCAGAGTGTTGAGTAAACTAACTAGGAAGCTCCTCCAGATGTTTAGGCACACAGCAGTCAGGGTTGAGGCAAAGAGAATGAAAAGGGAAGGAGGAAATTTAAGAAATCTGACGAAGACCCAGGAGGGTTGCACTGCTGGATTGGAGGAGAGGAAGCTCATTCGGAGGTCTCGAGCCTGGGTCAAGGGTAGTGCCAGTGACAGAGCTAGGGACCTCCCAAGGGGGAACCTGGATAGGCTAACGGCAACCAGTGGGATTTAAACAGATTGAGCTTCAGGTGACCACGGAAGAGTCAAGTGAAAATATTCACTAGAGAGAACTAGAACAACCGGGGATGCTCACTTAGCAGAAAAGAAAAGATCAGAAGAATAAGCGGTTTTGTTTCCTTCCCTCAAAATCAAGACCTAAGTACTAAAAAACAGCTAAAACTGCATAGTAGAAGAATTAAGGGTTAGGAAATTGTGAATGGTTTAGCACAATTCCGGTTTGGGGTACAGTGGGGTTTTTGTTTTTTGTTTCATTTTCCTTTTTGTTTTTTGTTTTTGGTTTTTTAGATTGAACAAAAGAACAATTATGGGAGGCTGAGGGGACTGAGGGGGTTGGGGAAGGGAGACCATGGCTTGCTCTAGCCCCATGTTGCTGAGTAATATTTGGAGACACCCCGCCAGATTTTAGTCTCAGCATTTTAGAGTTCCAAGGACTTTGAAAGCCTCCTCGAACTAGAGATGAGAAAATGGAGATGAGAAAATGGAGCCCAGAGAGAGGACGTGGCTTCCTCTTGGCCCTGCAGGGTGAGAAGTCAGGGTTGGATCTCAGTTCAGTATTCCTCCCATCCCCCCCACATTCTCCCTACCTTGCCAGTCAGCAGGGGTACTACCATTCTGATTTGGGGGGACCATTTTTACATCAGTCTATAGGGGAGTGCCTGGTGAAAAGGTTCAGATTGCATTATCAAAAAGCAGAAGGGATGGTCTATGAAAAGCACTAAGTACACAGCACTAGAGGTGGGAAACAATGTGATGCAGCACGCCCCCCCCCCCCCCCCCCGTTAGACTGACTTGCCTTCGGTGAGGGAACCATTTTGAAATGGCATCAGAACAAGATGAAATGGGCATGAGCTACACAAGGTATGATTTCCTTATAGCATGTCTAAGTAGCCCTACAATAGGTTTCAAGTGAGATTGTTCAGTGTGTTTCCAGATCTATTTTTAAAGGTTCTGAAGATTAGGATTGCTATCCAATAACCTGGAATGGGATGTATTTCAGTTTGGAGGCAGGAGGATGAAGAACTTCTATGTTTCATTTACTTATTCCTGTCCCAACTTGTTCCCAAAAGGAAATTGAAACAGTGCAACGAGAGATTTAGGAATCAGAATATAGCTTCTTAGCAAAACCAGCCCAGATTTGTTCTAGTCTCTTTATGAAATATTTCTAGACCTTTTCACTCTGTGCCAAACTTACCAGATATTGGTAAGAAGTGATAAGACGTTACTCATTGATTAGGTGCAGTATGCCTTACTTCTAGGAAGGCCATATATGAAATAGGCTGAAATTATAGAAGAAATAATCAAGCTCATGATGAATTTACATTTTTCACTGATGAATAAAAATGTTGGCTATTTCTTCTATCTAGGCTAATGTGTTGTTGAACTCTAGTAATAACAGGTTATAAGATGACCCTTGCCTTAGAGAGGAGAATGGCCAAGGCAGGCTTATGAAGGGTACGACACATCAACTACCCTTTGAAGTGTGAGTGGCTTCTGGGTTGGCAGAGTGCAAAGGAGTTTCAGGCAGGGCACCTGCAGGGACTGAGATCCTCAGATAGAAATGTATACAGCCTCTGGGTAGACCAGTTTTGCAGGGAGAATTGTTGTCAATTTTTAGAGGTCCAAGACCATCACTGACCCCTGTCAACAGTGCATAAGCTGGGGGGTTATTCTTCTAACCGAGGTTATAGATTCACAGTGTTTGTAACTTCCAATGCCTGGGAGGTAATGAGAAATTACAGTCCTTCTGAGGATTGGATTTTACTCTATTCTCCTTTCTAGCAGTTCTGAAAGTGCCAAAGGCAGATCCAAATTGGATGTCATTTTATCTGAACTATGAAAAAACATCTCCCAGGAGAGGCAGCAGTAACCTGGTTTCCCCTCTCACCTAAAAAAGGCTTTGGTGACTGATGATCTATTTCACAAGGTACTACTAACTCAGCCACGTGATCCAGCTCCGGTGTGGCCTGCTGCTGCCTCGGCCTCAGCAGGAGGCACACTTCCTGAAGACTGGTTAAGGTCTGCCATGTGGATAGATCCCTCTGCTAATTAGGGTTGTCCTCTGCTAATTAGGGTTGTCCCTAGGTCTGGAGCTCTGGGCTCTTTCCTTCATGGCCCTCCCAGGAGCCTCTCTTGCCCTTTGCTGTCTTCCCACCCATCCCATGGGGACCAGCCTGGTGAAAATACAGTGACAGGCATTCATCTTCCTCTGAAGTAGGCATTTACCTTGCACTGGGGCAACACTTCGTGCTCCACTCTTGAAGAGGGTCCTGGAGAGGCTCATAACTTCGACTCAGATGGATCCAGAGAGAGAGAACCTGTTTGAAAGGTTGAAATTAAAGTGAGTTGAACCAGGATAAGAAAAGAGAGAGAGCACATCTTCCTAACAGACCCATGCTATAGCATTGAGGTTCACAAAATTGGGTTCTGGCACATTTACATATGCCAGACAATAAAATGAGTCAGAAGAGCCCCCGGAAGTAATAGGGTCTGAAACTGTTGATACATTTTGATGTCTTAAAAGGACACAATAAATTAAATTTTAATTTTAATTTTAAAATAATTCTCTCTGACCATTGGGTTGTTTTTGTGTGTGTGTGATAGCATGCTGGTGTTCTTTTTTTTCCTGACTAAAGTTGACATATAGCAACTCAACCAAATTATTCTATCTTGACTGATACTAGGTAAACAAACCCCAAAATTAATGTGCCCATGGGGTGGAAGTGAAAGGATCTCTGTTATTCTATATTCTTATGTAAAGAACCTCTATGTGCCCTTGAGCTATGGAATTGCCCACTCTTTGCTCCCCCTTCTCCCTGGCTTTGGGAGCTCTCGGGTGGAGCAGTAGTTATAATTAGTTTTAGTGTGGGACTGTTCATTAGAAGATGGCAGGAACTTTAAGCCCAATGGTGGGCCCAGGGGATATAGTTCTGCTACTAATACTTTGCTTGATGGTTTTTTTCCCCCCTAACAAAAATCACATCCAGGGTAAAATCTTTCTCTACTTACCAGTAGTTCTTTTTTGCTTACATGAAGCACCATGTGGTAGAAGGTATATTTCTCTCGTCATCCTGGATGAGAATTCATTCCACTTCCACAAGTATTTGTTGATAAACCCCAGAAGGGCACAAGGAGCTGAAGACACAGAGATGAATAAAACCCCACTCTGCTACCAGGTTGCTCACAGTCTGTTGAGATCAGCATTCAGGCAGTTAACCAAGGACGTGATGATGGCCTTGTGGCCTGGTTTAGTGGCAGGGGCTGCCCTGTTTCTAGCAACATCCATATTTGGGAAAAAGTCAATTAAGAGGATGACTTGAGGACTGAGGACCATTTTCAAAATAAGACTGCTTATTTTGGGGGATGTCTGGTGGCAGAGGCCTATATTTTAGTTCTTTAATGTATTGCCTTTGCCACCGTAAGCTGCTATGTATTCAAGAATGATTTGGTTATCTATGTTTTTAGAAGCAGGTATAAAAAATTACATTATCATTCAGCATCCTTATTTTAATCACTTTCATCCGTGCTTCTCTATTGTGAAATTTGTTTTATCTCCTTATCATTTTGCTTCTAAGGGTCATGCTATGCTCTTTGTTTTCTTGCTTTATGTTGATTAATGAATTAGTAGATTTATAAGCATCCAGCCATTTTTATACTCTAGAACAAACTCAAGGGGTTGTATTTTTTGCTTTCTGATATTTTATTAATATTTTCTGATATTTATTTATATTTGTACATTTATTTATTTAGGCTTTCCTAGAGTAGATTCAGCATCAGAACCTCATGGGATAGATTTAGTGATTTACGTATATACTATTCCCTGGTATAGATTACATAATACAGTCACTGTTATTTTCGGAAAGTTCCTGTGATTTCATCCTAGGTTATTTCTTATTTGAGGGGGAGATATATGACACCCCCCTTTCAGTATCTTCTCTAGATACTCATTCTGGTTGACTTTACAGTTTTTGAAGCCATCTGTTTTCCTAGAAAATTGTCCATTTCATCTGGCTTTAAAAATTATTGGTAACAAATGACATATAGAATTTTAAAAATAATGTTTCATAGCCTGAATTGGTGGTTACATCCCTCTTTTTGTCCTACTTCGTACTTTTTCTCTTTTTCTCAACCATCCTCTGTCTCATCAGACTTGCTAGAACTTTTCTCCTTTTACCAATCCATTCAACCTATTTGTTTGAATGGCTCTCAGAGCCCACATATCAAGGAACACATTTTTAAATACAGTAAAACTGGTTCCTTATATTAGTGCTTTGAAATCCAATGGCATGAAATGGTTTATTTAAAGATCAACGCTAATAGAGTAATGGTCTTACTTGGAACTATTTCTGAAGTAACTTTGGGCAAATAATTGTTGAGAGCTTCAGTTTCCTTCCATATAAGGTGGATGGCAACAGGGGCCCACACAGCACAGCTGCAATGATCAACAATGGCATGTGTACAGACGAGGTCATGAAATATGTCACTGCCTGAAACCTAGGTTGCTTCTAAGCTATAGAGAAAAACAACCCTCTTCAAAAAATTTTAAAGCATTCTACATCACAAAGATTATATAGATTTTCCTCTCTGAAAATGTTTGCAGGATCTGTCCTGATGAATTAACTTAAGTTTCAGGGGAAAATATTTCCTCATCACCC
This sequence comes from Lutra lutra, assembly GCF_902655055.1. Lineage (NCBI taxonomy): Eukaryota > Metazoa > Chordata > Mammalia > Carnivora > Mustelidae > Lutra > Lutra lutra. Next base: position 31,764,214 of record NC_062286.1, read on the forward strand.
TCCCCCCAACATAAAAAGTTCCCAATCTACTAAATTAGAAATATGCACTAAAGACCCATTCAATAAAGGACACTGAAATGGAAATTAACTCCAGTCTGCTTTCAATTAATTTCAATTCCCCAAAGTGTCAAACTTTCCTTTTTTGTCACAGCGGTAATTGGAAGGTAATAGACAAGCCCAAGTTTTTGTGGTCTTTTGCGTGTATGTGTGTGTGTGGCATACATTCTAGGTCAGTCTGGGGGAGGGTCAGGAGATTTTTTTTTATTCTTTAGGCTTCTATTAACTTTATTAATGTTATTAACTTTATTATTTGAATGAATTTCATAAAAATATGAATCTGGCTATCTGGCTATCCCTTCTTAGGTTAATTCCTATTTCTCTAGTGCAATAATTTTAGAATCTTTGTCTTTCAGCAGCAGAAACTGATTTTAAAAGGAAGTCCTTCCCACATAACTGCAGTTTGTTAATCAGACAAGAAAAGAGAGACTCTGGTTGAAGGGGATGGACAGGGAGGCCCCAGACCCCATGAGCTTGGTGGCTTTTTCTCTCTTCCCAAGGCAGGTTCCAAAAAGCCCGAGGGCTTCAAAGACTACAAATGGAAAACCATTGCTCTATATAATGATCAGGAATGGTTTAGTAACTAATAGGCTTTTCCTAAAACTTAACACACAATGTTTTTCAAGGGTCTGCCAGGGCCCACATGGGTGTATTTAGAGGCTAGCCCTGCTATTGTAGAGAAGGAAAGACAGGAGGAAGACTGGGGAGGAGTAGAAGCCACTCTAAGCTGGTGGGAGCACAGCATCAGCTGGTTAGAGATGCTAGGGCAATGAAGGGCCGGCTAGAGAATGCTCCGAGAGTGAGGGATTCCCACAGAAAATGAAGCAAGGATTGCAAGTAAGATCTCAAAGGAAATGTCAGAAGGTAGTAAGGCTTCTTCCAGAAAAAATCATACTACTTTTCCACGTAATCTTGTTATTCTCCCCTTTAAAATGTGCCTTTCGATCGATATATGTTACTCATTTATATGATCACAGTGTTTGGACTAGTAATTCTCTTCTGGAAACCCTGCCTAAGAAAAAGTGTCCTTAAATATGAAAAAAAGATGCTATATTCCTTTTAATATTTATTTTAGTGAAAAACAGAAAACTACCCTAATGTTCAATAATTGTGGGAAGGAAAGAAAATGGACACATTTCCTCAAACAACTATTTTTCAGTAACTAAATATAACAATTACATAATGATTTGGAGAAAGATACGAGTAGTAAAAGCACCCATTCTGAAATCAGAGACCTGAGTTCCAATTCCGGCTCCCTCTGCCATTTTTTTATCCTTGATCCTTGGTATATTATTACCTCATTGTCCAAACCCTCAATATTTTCATCTATAAAACAAGACAATGATACATGCTCAACAGGACAAATATGAGGATTTAATGAAATGCGACAATATAAATAAATATGAAGTTGTAGTGCTTGGCACATAGCAGCTGTTCAATAAATGTTATTTCTCTCTCCACCATTCTTTTTCTTTTTCTTTTTTTAAGGTTTTATTTATTTATTTGACAGAGAGAGTGAGAGAGCACAAGAAAGGGGGAGCAGCAGAGGGAGAAGCAGGCTCCCCGCTGATCTGGGAGCCTGATGCGGAGCTCAATCCCTGGACCTTGAGATCATAACCTGAGCTGAAGGCAGATGCTTAACCACTTAACTGATTGAGCCACCCAAGCACCCTCCACCATTTTTTATATAGCACACAGAAAGATGCTTAAGCTCTATCAACAGATCTGTTGACAAATTTAAGGAAATACATGGCTTTCTAGGAAAACATAAAGAATTAAGCAGAAAAATTGAGTAGATCAATTACCTTTGAAAAAATTGAAGAGAGTTTAAAGACCTGTCTACCTTTTAAAAAAAGGTCCAGATGATTCCATAGCTATGCTCTAGTATCTTTTAAACAACAGGTAATTCCAATTTAAATGAAATTTTTCTAAATTATAAGAAAAGGTTGAAAACTCTCTAATTCATTTTAAGAAGCCAGCATAACCTTAATGCCAAAAAAACAATAAACCTTCCACAGATCAAAGTCACTCGTGAATATAGTTGTGAAATGTCTAAATATTAACAAATAGAATCCAGCAGTGTATCAAAAGAGATATATCCTAGGACTGTAAGTATGATTCAACATCAGGAAAGCAGCAAATAATAAATTAAAGGGATAAAAAACAATTCTATCAATGGCTATTGAGAGGACTAATAAAATACAATATCCATTCCTAATAAGAAATTTTAGTAAAATCGAAATAAAAAGAAATTATTTAAATATGATAGAGATTATTTACCAAAGATAGTATTCTAAAATGCTATCGTTTTAAATGATAATTTAAATGATCATTCTAAATGACTTTAAAGCCATTTACATTAAAATCAGAAAATGGATAATGATGTCCACCATCACCATTATTAGTAAACATTATTCTGGAAGCTCTAAGAAATACAATAAGATAGGACAGTGAAATAACCAGTATAAATATTTGAAAATAAGGATAAAAATCACCCAAAGGGGGCACCTGCCTGGCTCAGTCAGTAGAGTGTGTGACTCTTGATCTTGGGGTCATGGGTTTGAGCCCTAAGTTGGGTATAGAGATTACTAAAAAAAAAAACTTTAAAAAATTACCAAGAAAGCTCAAGAAATACTAATTTATTTATTTATTTATTTAATTTTTTAAGTGGGCTCCACACTGGGCTTGAACTCACAACCCTGAGGTTAAGACCTCAGCTGGGATCAAGAGTTGGACAATTAATTGACTGAGCCACAGGCACCCCAAGAAATACTCATTTAGAAATCTTCTATAATTAGTAAAAGTATTTATTAAGGTAGATAAATGTAAAACAAATATGAAAAAAAATAGAGAATACAAAAGCCAGCTAGAAGCGGGAATGGGAAAATGCCATTCATAATAGCAATAAAAATTATAAAATACAGAACAAATTTTACAGGAGCAGAATCTTTTTTTTTTAAAGATTTTATTTATTTATTTGACAAAGAGAGATCACAAGTAGGCAGAGAAACAGGCAGAGAGGCTCCTCACTGAGCAGAGAGCCCGATGTGGGGCTTGATCCCAGGACCCTGGGATCATGACCTGAGCTGAAGGCAGAGGCTTTAACCCACTGAACCACCCAGGCGCCCCCAGGAGCAGGATCTTTAAGAAGAAAATAATAAAATCAGATCAAGACCTAAAGCAAGATCCAGTCAAATGAAAAGAATATACATGCTCTTGGGTGACAAGACCTGATGTTAAAAAAAAGATCAGTTGTCCCAAATTAATATATAAATCTAATACAATTCCAATGAGAAGCCCAGTTTTTTTTTTTTTTGTAATGGATAAAATGATCTTGGAATCCTTTTATTCATATGGAAAAATAAATGTCAGGTAAAGCAAATTATAAAAAAAAAATAGTTGACTTCCTTACCAAATATCTTTAAAACATGGAAGGACATATAAAATTTGTGGTTTGGGAATTGAAACACAGAGAATGGAATGGAACAGAGAGCCCATAAAAGATCTCTGTGTATATGGGAAGTTAACGTGACAGAAATAATGTTCAAATTCTGTGAAGGAAAAGGATGGCTTGGTAACGACTGATGCAGGCACAAGCAGCCATCCATCTGGAAGGTAAACAAATTGGTCTCTCCCTCGCATCACATACAATTACAAGTTCCAGATGAATTAAACACTTAAAAATAATGAAAGTCTTGGAAGAAAATTTAGGGAAACGTATATAAAATCTTGGGGCCACAGAGAGCTTTTAAAGTGGTGCAAGAAATCTAGACTAAGGAAAAAAGATCTATTTGACTTCATAAATTTAAAAACGTTTCAATAGCAAAAGTGACCACAAAGTCGGAAGTCAAAAAAGATAGATGGGAAAAATATTCAAAATTCACACAACAAATAAAAATCTAATTCCTATTATGTGAAAACTCTTGCTAGATGATAAGGAAGAGATAGATGATCCAATGGAAAAACATGCAAAGCAGAGGAATAGGTCATCTCAAAATAGCAAATCCGAGTGTACGGTAAGGATATGTAGAGATGCGCAGTAGCGCTAGCAATGAACCAAAGTAACTATGAAATATCACTTGTCACTCACCTGACAAGAACTAAAAAGTGTTAACAGGCACTATAGGCTGGGATACAGGAGAGGAGGTGCTCAGGCCATATTCCTGGGGGAAATGAGAGTAATTACAGCCTTTTTGTGAAACAGCCTAGTTGTATCTGTTAAAACCCCACATCATTAAAAGCACCAATGTGTAAGCCTCCATGTACTAAGCTGTTTGTTATAGCACTATCTGCAGCGGCAAAATGATGGAAATCGAGGGAATGTACATCAGTACAGAAATCATTAACATAGGTCATTCATGCCTCAGATACTATGGAGCTACTAAAAATAATTTATTTCATCTATACCAATTATCTTGGGAAGATTGTCACAATGTACTATTAAATGAAAGGAACAAGATGCAGGGAGGTCTCGTTTGAACCTACGATGACATGTATATTCTGTGTATATGTGTGTATATGATTATGAGAGGTGGAGAGAGGAACGGAAGAACACTAGCAGATGGTCCACATTCATCAGTGTGACTGGGGAGAAGCCTGCAACTCTCTGCTCAGTGGCCACTGTAAAATCAACATGAGTCACAAGGATCCAATTTTTAAAAAAGAAAGTAAAACACTTGTGCTATAATGTAGGTGAAGTGGTGATGCAAATAGGTCCGTTAACAATCATGTAAAACATTCAACAGGAAAAAGATTGGCAGGCAATACAGCTGAATGATCATTACGGTTCCTTAAGCAGAGGCATTATAGTTGTTTTTTCCATCTACATTCTAAATTTTCTCTAATGTAGTTTTGTTGCTTTTGTAAAAAAATAAATAAAATAAAAATGCTAATTTACTTTATATTAACCACACTTTATTATGCCTTGAAATCTGTCACTATAGGTACATATGTAAGCTTGATGACATCCTAACTCTGAAAATGTGTACATTTACATGTTATCTATGACATACAAGAGGTATTTTCTGTTTGTTTTCAATTAGGCATAGATGAGATGACTAAATCCCTGGGAAATAATTATCCATAAAAATATGGCTTTACATGGGGTGCCTGGGTGGCTCAGTGGGTTAAAGCCTCTGCCTTCAGCTCAGATCATAATCCCAGGGTCCTGGGATCAAGCCCCACGTCTGGCTCTTGCTCAGTGGTGAGCCTGCTTCCCTTCCTGTCTCTGCCTGCCTCTCTGCCTGCTTGTGATTCCTGTCTATCAAGTTAAAAAAAAAAAAAAAAGAAAAATATGGCTTTACATATTTCGAGATTTCCCCCCTGCTAAACAGTAACAGATATCACTTCTAACACTAATGTTCTTTTAAAAAAGATTTTATTTATTTATCTGTAGAGCAAGAGAGCACAAGCAGGGGGAACAGCAGAGGGAGAGGCAGGCTCCCTGCTGAGCCGGGAGCCCAATGCAAGGCTCAATCCCAGGACCCTGGGATCATGACCTGAGCTGAAGGCAGACACTTAACTGACTGAGCCACCCAGGAGCACCCTCTAACAGTATTTTCAAAGCTGTGTGGCCTTGGGCAAGTCATTTCTCTTCCCCTCCCTAGGCCTCAGTTGCTTTCCCTATAAATGAAGAAGCTGGATGAAGTAATTTTCTCATGGCCTTTGGCTCTAACATTCCATGATTTAGTTTATATACATCATAGAATGCATTAGATTGAACAATTGCTATGGAGAAGAAAGTTTTCATCTTGTAATACTTACATCATTTGTAAAAGACTAGAGAAGATGCCCAACCTTTATGTAACTTTATGCTCATATGAAAAATGTGCAAGACTCCAAAGACTGTATAGCCTTGACTCTCTTGCTACTCCTCATTTATAATTATATAGCTATTGACCAATACTTTTTCATTCATGTTTACCTTTTTTGCCCCTGCCAACTTATTATTTTGCTTCACAGACCTCAATACATGAATGAAAAGGTTTTTTTTTTTTTTTTTAAGATTTATTTAGGGATGTCTGGGAGGCTCAGTCAGTTGGGCCTTGGGTCATGGTCCAGGGATCAAGTCCCACATCAGGCTCCCTGCTCAGTGGGGAGCCTGCTCCTCCCTCTGCCTGCTTACTCCCCCTGTTTATGCGCTGTCTCTCCCTCTCTGACAAATAAATGGGTGAAGTCTTTTAAAAATATATATATTTATTTATTTGAGAGAGAGGGAAAGTGAGAGCATGTGCAGGAGGGCAAGCAATGGGAAAAGGGGGAGAGAATCTCAAGCAGACTCCATGCTGAGCACGGAGCTGACCTGGGACTGGATCTCACGACCCTGAGGTAATGACCTGAGTTGAAACCAGGAGGTTGATGCTCAACTGACGGTGCCATTCAGGCACCCCTGAATGAAAAGTTTTAATTCTACTTTCTTGAGGCATAACTTGTAGAGAATAAAATGTCCCCAATGAAAATATACATTTTATGAGTTTTGACAAATGTATGCACCTGTATAACCACTACCACAGTTAAGCAACAGAACATTTCTATCATCCTGAAAAGTTCCCTGTGCCTCTTCCCAATTAAGCCCCACCCCTTATCCTAGGTAATTATTGATATGCATTTTGTTGCTATAGATGAGATATGTCCTTTCTAGAGCAACCAACACGTTTTTGACTTTTGTTTTCTCAATCTTGGATAGTGTTAATGTATTTCAATAGTTTCAATCAGGTTTCTCAGGTGCACGCAACAGAAAAGAGCTCTGGCTGATTTCAGCAGCATAGGAGTTTGCTGAAAGGATGTGGGCAGCTCATAGGGTTGCTGGGAGCCTGGAGAACAAGACTGGGATTATGCAGCCAGCAACAATGCCCCAAATCATAGAGTATAGCTCTTCTGGTGAGGGAAACACCCAAGCAGCAGTTGGAGTTACCTCAACTCTGTACCAGGTCATGGTCACTGCCACCACCTGTGGGGCCACTGCTACTTTAGGAACTCTGTTTCTTAGAAAGTACATCCAGGATGCAAAGTACATCCAGTATATCTGTCCTAAGAAATCCTTCTGCAACTGCCATTGTCAACTGTGTGAGTAAATCTGAGTGGCATACCCTAGAGCATGCAGCCTTCATGCCAAAGCGGCAGGGAGCTTAGGAGAACCTGCCACTTTCAGCCTCTAGAGTAAGACTTAATCAAGCTTTGTAAGATGGGAAGACTCCCCTCTTGTTGGAAAGGGTTAAAATCCTAGATGGCCAAGAAAAAGGCCAAAGTCTATATCACTGATGGTTAGGTTTGTTTTTTCTTTTTTTTTTTTTTTTTTTAAGATTTTATTTATTTGACAGAGAGAAATCACAAGTAGACAGAAAGGCAGGCAGAGAGAGAGAGAGAGAGAGGGAAGCAGGCTCCCTGCTGAGCAGAGAGCCCGATGCGGGCCTCGATCCTAGGACCCTGAGATCATGACCTGAGCCGAAGGCAGCGGCTCAACCCACTGAGCCACCCAGGTGCCCAGGTTTGTTTTTTCGACTGCATTCTGAACGTGCGGCTCCATGTGTGACGGTCAGTACAACCAGGCCGCATCTGATAACAGCCCCTGTGTATAAAGTGGTCTACCAGAGGCCGAAAGTGGGAATGAGGTCATCAAGGCACTCACTGTGCAACGAAATAGAAACAGATGTATTGGCCTTCATACTTGCTTAAGTTTCTTCTACTTTTTTTTTTTAAAGATTTTATTTATTTATTTGACAGAGATCATAAGTAGGCAGAGAGGCAGGCAGAGAGAGGGGGAAGCAGGCTCCCTGCTGATCAGAGAGCCCAATGTGGGGCTCGATCCCAGGACCCTGAGACCATGACCTGAGCGGAAGACAGAGGCTTTAACCCACTGAGCCACCCAGGCACCCCAAGTTTTTTCTTCTTAAGATGATCTCCCTCAACTATAACCTGTTAATAAAATTAATGGGTCTAAAGGAATTGATTTGATCCCAAAAAAATGTAGTGTATTAAAAAACTGCCACAATTTTAAGTAATGAATTTCATATTTATTTATAAAATACCTTTAACTTTTAAACCAAATATTAACTTGATATTTTTACTCTTCTGAAATGACATAAACCTCAAGTTGCCTCTAATAGCTCTGTTCATTTCAATTATTATGTTAATACATAAAATAAAACCAGTTACTTCACCAGTCCTACCTGCTATCCTGTATTCGTGATTTCAATTGCCAGGTCCAGAGAAGAAGGGGTGGCCTGATCCAGGGACAAAGAGGATGTAATGTTGAAGAATCAGCTGGAGGAAAGAAGCAACAGGCACCATGGAAAAGACCAAAACAAAGCAAGGTTAGATTTTTCCTATGTCTTGTTTTAGATCTCAGGATTTAAGAAACAGAGGTTTCAGTCTTCTCTTGCCATTGTATCAAAACATGATAATATGTTACCTTGACTACTCTCATCTCCTTCTCATCATATAATGACCATGAAGAGCACAGACTTGGTGCTGGAGAAACAGGCCATGTGGAAATGCTATCTATATAATTTGGTCTGAATAATTATCTTATTTTTCTTTGCAATAACTTTAGGACTTGCTTCAGAACAACCTGCTGAATAAGGCCAAGATACAGATTCAAGTAATAAACATCCAACACCTTCTAGAAACATAAGTGCTCTCTCTTTTCATCTTTACCATGCAGAATCAACCATATAGAAATAGTTCTGTTATCATCTCCAATTTACAGATAAGGAAACATTCATAGAGGAGTCAGGCTACAATCACAAAATGTCAAAGTTTGATCTGGAAGCCTGTTTTCTGTTCTCATGTTCTGGTTCTTGCTCTGATACCAGGCTGCTGGGACACAGTATAAAATGGGCTAAGTAATCTTTACCCAAGCTCGTGTGAGGAGTTTTGGTGATCTCAAACCACCTGGATTTTATAGGAACAGCCTTCTGTTTATATAAGTTCTGGGCTCAGGAACTTCATTATTTATGAACTTAATACACTGAAGCTGGTTCCTCTAAGGGAGGGTTTTCTACACCAGTATGTCTTAAGGGAACAATATACACACACATTCATACAACCAAATATTTGTTTTCATCTATAAACTGCTGGATTTATACAATGTGACACAATGGAAATATAACTAAGTGGATGAGGAATGAGCTGCGTGATTTACATGACTATCTTGTCTTCGTGGCCAGCCAATGTGGTTCTGAAAGTTTAAGCCAACCCTTTTTCTCCCTAGTTTATAAGTGGTTTTTATAACCTCCTTTGTATAAGCCAACCCTTTTTCTCCCTAGTTTATAAGTGGTTTTTATAACCTCCTTTGTATTTGCCCTGTGTTTCAGTCTCTAGTGTTGCCAATATTCTTTCATTTCTGCCTGCATCCTTCCCAGAATCTTTCCATTGACAATTCCCTTTACCAACCCTCTTGCGCAGGAAGACAGTAAGATTACCTTAGCGGATCTGGGCAGTGACAGGAGGGGAAACCTTAAAAGTTTGTCAAGGACATTTTGTGTAGGTGTCCTGAGAACAACAGAGTGGTAACTAGACAGGTGTCTGGTGTAGCCTTCCTGAGTACAGAACTACCTCCTCAAGTAAACTCCTATTAGCCTCAAGAACATGAGGGAAACCCTTCAAGGGCATTCCCTTCTGGTTGGTTAATGATCACTAATCATTTACTTTGGATGAGAAACTTCCCCACTGTGGTAGAACATCTTTTGTCTTGTTACCACAAGAGTTTTATCAGGTAGATATGGTTAGGTCATTAGGATGTGAATATAGAAACCACCTACACCATCTTACGTTTGTTCTTATATCACTGGTTTCTTGTCATGCAGCCACAGATTTAAGATCCTATGAGTCGCCTTATTCCCTGCATGTGTGTGAGGAGGATAGGGACAGAATGAGTCATGTTCATTGAACAAAGCTCTTTCTTCCTACAGGAGAGAATGAACATATGCCGATGAATAACCCTTCCACACAGATTTACCAGGTAAAAACAATTAGATTGTTTTGAACACTCCTGTGTGTGATAGTGATGACTGTCGCTTACGTATAGAGTTTTCTAGCACTCGCAAGTGCTTGCACCTCCGTCATTGCGTTTGTTCGCTTACCAGGACCATGAAGTAGGCAGGGCAGAGAGTTAAGCTCACGTTACACCTTTGAGAAAACTGTTGAGTGAAGGACAGCTTATCTAGGTTCTAAATTATGGCATGGCCACTCCCATGTCTATTCCGGTTTCCTTGCCCGTTGCCACCGTCATTCTGGCCATGACACTGTGCGATGCCAACTCCATGAGAGAGGAGGAGAGAGCAAGCTCTGTTTTTCTTTGTTTCCTATCTTAGCAGGGAAAACTGAAAATTGAAAGGGGGTTAACACTGCAGATGTTCACACAGGGTGATCAAAAAAATGTTAAGCTCCCTCTGAACAATGGGAATAATTTTATTTCTAAGGAAGTTAAAAATTCTGCAAAACATTTTATAGTGTGTTTGCAACAACAGTCACTTGGGGCTGCTTTGACTTTCTACAGAGTATTTATTTAGTATCTATCTTCTAAATGTAAATTTAAAGTAAAATTCTGTCCTTAAAAATCATGGATGTTTATTCTGATATAATCTGTAATGTAAAAGAAGCTTTGGGCTAGGAAAATCCATGCTCCCCTCTCAAGTTAAGGCACTGTTATCTGGAATGCAGGAGATGGAAGAAAGAACTAGCAGAGCTTGGTGGGGGCTCGGAGAAAGGATGATTTCAAAGTTGGCTGTAAAGTTTTAAGGTTTGGTTGGGGAGTGGTCTTCTGGAAAACACAATAGGAATCCAGAAGAGTGGAGAGTTTTAAGGGAAATGTTATTTAGATTTGTTGAGTTTAAGTGATAGTAAAATGAAAATAATGACTAGTTCCCAGAAATCTCATGCAAGAGGTCACTGCTGTGAGCCAATCAGGGCGAGCCAACACAGGATTATGAAAACATTTTTGTAATCATGCTGCTCCTAGACCAAGACCAGCAGTGAGAAGGAGTAGAGGAAACAGCCTCATTTCAATTTATTACATATTTATTGAGCAGTTACTATGTGTAAAATCAACTGCTTGGTCTAGTGAGAAATAAAACAGACATTTGCAATCGATTTTTAAGTGTCCACCTTCTGGAAAACAGATACAATAAATGGCTCAAACAGGTAGGCTGATGGAAGGATTACAACAGAGGTACTGATGTGGTGGAGAGATGAATGAATATTGGCTGAAGGCATTTAAGGACAGATTGGTCGTTTGGTAAGTGGATATGGGAAAAGGTGTTTCAAGCAGAGGGACCAGCTTGAACAAAGGCCTGGAAGCAGGAGTGAGTCTTCACTCAGTGCTGATTTGATGCCTCACTTGTCCACGACTTCCAACTGTCTTCCCTGCCCACCTCTCCTCTGCTCATATCACATCTGACCTGTGTATGGCATCGGAGTGACTGTGAGTATGTCTTTAAACTTAGGTATGATTTAAAGTCTATTATAGATTTTATGTAGGTCACTCCCTGAATGTTGGCTAAATATAGCGGCAGTGTGGGGTGGCCTCATTCTCTCATTGTATCACAAACCTAAGTACATCTGTTCGCAGTGGAACAAATGAAGCAGTGGAAGCGAAGCTGGTCTATATGACCTCTGTGGTGCTGTGATCATAACCCCATCCTTGTTTTTAAAAGAATGCTTCCTAAAACCCAGACTGGTTACTCCAAGCAACATTTAACCAAAAGAAGATGAAGGAGAAGTAAAGAAAGAAGAAGAGGAAGAGGAAGGAGGGAAGCAGGGAGAGGTTAACTATAATAGAATACAATCTATACCAAGAAGGGAGAGCAAACTATGAAATTTGAAGTAAAATATGACATTTTAGCCATTTTCTATTTTATTTTCCTGATAGAGCCCCCCGATCCCTACCTGAAATTATAGTAAATAGTATCTTGTTTATTTATTTATTTTTTAAGTGTCTGTTTCCTTCTCTAGAATGTAAGCTCCAAGGGCAGGGACTTAGTCCATTTTGCTGTCTGTTGTATCCTCAGCATAAAGTATAAGTACCTGGATTATAACACATATTCAATAAATATTAGTTGAATGAATGAATGAATGAATATCTACAAGATGTGTATATTGCTTTGAGCCAAGAGGTCTGATGCACTCATTTAGTCTGGTGTCAAATCATGTTTGGAAAATTGTCTGGTTCTTCTTTGGGACGAAAAAGAAGAGATCCTTACTCCCTACCCTAATCAAAATAAACTCAAAAATGGATTAAAAGCCTAGAAATTTAAAATAATCAAATTATAGAAGTTTAGAATGAGTGAATATTTATCTTGTCTCTGGATGTGAAAAAAGCACTGGAAGAAATCACAAAGGAGAGGGCTAGAGATTTCCCCCCACATCACAATTAAAAAATTTCCCAACATAAATGTATTTTCAACCAATTCAAAGGCAAATAACAAAACAGGAAAATTCTTTTACAGAAAAATACCACAAGGGTTTAAAGATATATAAATAGTCAATACAAGTCAGTAAAAAAAGAAACTTCTGAGACCTCAATAGAATATGGGCAAAGGACACAGACAACTTACCAAAGTAGAATTATAGATAGCTAATAAGTAGGAGAGAAGATGGAGACTTTTGAAGCTTATGACAATTTGATTAGTGAATAATAAAATAATAATATTTAGTTCTGACGAGTGTGTGTAAATTGGTGGAAACTTCAATAGAACTTTTTAGTTAAAATATAGTAAAAGTGTTAAAATGTTCATAACCCTAATTAGCTCCCTGCTTTTAGATGGATTTGACCTCCTTGGTAAATAAGGTACCTTGACCCAAATCAGATCACGGGAGCCAACAGGAGAACAAGCACTACCAGCTCCCAGTTCATTCCAGAATTATTACCAGAACCGGTGAATCTGTGTGGATACACTGATTGTTCTTTAGCTCATATTCCCTCTTTTTTTTTTTTAAAGATTTTTATTTGTTTATTGGACAGAGAGAGATCACAAGTAGGCAGAGAGGCAGGCAGAGAGAGAGAGGAGGAAGCAGGCTCCCCACCAAGGAAAGAGCCCGATGTGGGGCTCAATCCCAGGACCCTGGGATCATGACCTGAGCCGAAGGCAGAGGCTTTAACCCTCTGAGCCACCCAGGTGCCCCTCATATTCCCTCTTATTTGACTTTAAGTCTATTCTGCTTTTCTCTCATCCTTCATTCACTGTACATAGGCCTCTCAGATTTCACCCACTCTCTTCTCCAGAGTCAGATTGTGTTGCTGCAAACTGATTATTTCCTTTTGCACACGGATTTTTAAAATAAGATTCCATTAACTTGTGAAGTGGGGGTGGGGTCCCACAATCAAGGCCACAGATGTGGTAACTGCACCATTTGGTCCTAGCCCAACTCCCGCTTAATGATGTGAATTCCAATATGTTTCTGGCTCACCTGCAGGAATGTAAACATTGCAGCTTCCTCCCATTTATGTTACTTATGTTTTGTATATTTTGTCCAAGACATGTTTTTCTAAATACACTAATTTAGTCCTTTGAGTCAAATACTTCCCAACGTCTTAAGGAATATTTAGGAATTTATCTTAAGGAAATAATCTGAAATGCATACCAAGTTTTAAATAAACAGCATTATAGGTCAGCATTATTTATAATGTTGAAAAATTATAAACAACATAAATTTCCAAGAAAACTGAATGGGTGGATAAACTCTGGCACATCCATAGGATGGAATATCGAGTAACCATTAAAAATAGGCACATAGAAAAAAATTTGGAGGCTACAGGAAAGGATTTATAACAGTGTTTGGCAAATATATCTGTAGTATGAGTTCAACCATATAAATGTATGCACTTATATTCACAGAACAAAACAGAGGAAAATGTGCCCAAACATTCGCGGTTGTATAAAAGTAGGGAGATTTGAAGTGATTTTTTTTTTCTTTTTTCTTTTTCTCTGCAACGAAAATAATTTAAGAAAATGAGTTATGTGCCAAAAGGACCCCTAACTGAAAAACTATGGGAACCAGTCCTACAGTAATAGGTTTCATCATTAAAATTGCCTTTGAAAGTTTTCTAGGATTTGTTTAGTCTGTTTTGAGCCTCAGTCTCTTTTTGCCATTAAGGAATATCTCCCAACACCAGAGAAATTAATTCTACTAGGCCTGTGGTGATTCCCAGATTGATAAGATAAATTTCCAGCATGCCCTGCTTCACATCTTCTTCAGTCGTGCACTGTAAGAATGACGTTAAGGGTCAACTTCTGCAGGGAGTATAGAAGAGTAGATTTGGGAAATTTACTCAACCACTCAAATGACTTGCTGCCCACTTTTTGTTTTAAATTATCATATTTCTGGGGATTAATAAAGAGGCCTAAAATGAAGAAGATGAAAACTGGCAGAAAGACCATATTTCCTCTGTACAAACCCTGGTTTGGGGGAAAACCAAAGCAATTACTTTGGCATCCTTGCCATCGTGTGCTGCTCCTTAGAGCCTGTCGTCAGGTGTTGTAGGAATTTGGCCTGCCTTGTGGAGCTTCCTCAAATCTTGACGTTTATGACTTAACAGGGATCTCAAGGCCCAGGCCCAGTCCCCTGAGTTGGACTCAGACTAGACTTTGACCTTGATAATGGAACAGAATGAAGGGCAAGTCTGTGTGAAAAACAAGTTGGAACAACTTGCATAATTTATGAAAATTAGTTTGAGGGAACTTTGGTGAAAAGTGATGGGAAGACATTAATTAAAATTCACCAAGAAAGTAAAGAAAATTGGGAAACAGAAATTAAGAACAGGAAATAGGAAGAATTCGGACTCCTCTCCCCTATTTCTTTGAGCCTAAGATGCCCTCTGTGGTACCCTAGGCTTCGAAGTACAAGTCTTCCCTGAACCTGCCTCCGGTGGGAGCCCGCCTCCAGCGGCAGGATGGAGGGATCATAACCTCTCTAGAGCAGCTTCATGAAAAAATCAACGAGATGAGGAACGTGTTCAACTCGCTGGAGAACAAGGTAGACACCCGTTTCTAATCCTTGGGGTGGGCTGTGGGGTGTCAAATGAGAGAGCTGAAGAGAGAGAGCAGAGAAAAGATGTTAAGTCCATGTCCTCAGAGTATTTTTTATTCACAAGGAACGGCCAGTTGGTATTGGAAAACTAGTCTGTAGCAGCTAAAGATGCTGAGCCCCATGTCGTCTTCAAGGCGACACGTTTCTGGTGTGATTATGCTCACATATGGCATCCCTTCCTTGGCTGATCAGTGGATGGAAAGCTGTTTATCAGTCAATAGTGTTATTTTGGTGGTAGGTACCCAAGGGGCTCAAAGTAATAAATGGGAAGGAAATGGGTTCCTAACCTAAAATGGTTTCAAAATCCCCAAAGTCCCTATATAACCTGACTGTTAGGGAAACTCAATTTTTTTTTTTTTTTTTTTTTTTTTTTTTTTTTGAGAGCTGGGGTTCTACAGGTGAGGAAAAGTCCTTTCCTCTAGGATCCTCCTGCTGTCTTTTGGTTCCTGGGGAAAACTCCATACATCCACCTAAGGGAGCAGTGATAATGAAACCTATTTCTGTCGGATAGTGGTTCCCTTTTTTTTTCAAACAGAAAACCAGAGCACCTGAATGAATGTCAGGTTTCTTTCCTTCAATTTTAAAACTTGCACAGATTTTGCTTTGATATTATATTGCCGTTGATTTTATTTTGTTCACTAAAAATGAATTTACATAATGAGGACTACCAGATCAAAGGTAGTGGACTTGGTGATTTAATTCCATTATGATGACTAGATTAGGACATGTACAAAGATCCATCGCAAAGATTAATTAAAATTAAAAATGATTGTGGCGAAATATAGATGGCTTGTGTTGTTTCTCAGGCTTCTAGCCCTGAATGCTTGGCAGGTCCTGCTTTTGTCCTCAGAATGATCTCTTTGACTCCTCTTATTTCTCACTATTCCCGCCCCTTGAAAGAAACCTTTGTGAGGCACAGTGAACCACCAAACCCTATATTTTAAAAATGTGGTGTAGGAGACCAAGTCATTTTATAGTGGGAGGTGTCGTTGTGAGCTGGAATCATTTTGGATGACCAGATTCTGAAAATGTTTAGAAGTACACATTGGAAGGAATTTTGTTAATGTTGTCAAAAGTTCTGTTTTAAAGAGAGAACTGAAGCTACGAGTTCCTCTCCTTAGCAGAGTGTAAGATCATGAATTTCAAGAAAGTAATGTTATTATCTTATTGTTATTATTATCTTAACTTTCTGTGTGTTGAAAATGCTTCTTTACATTTGTTCAATAAAAAAACCCAACAACCCGAACTTTAGAAGCGCTCCATTTTCTCCACATTTCTGTTTGTGCTTAACTTTTTGATGTGTCACTGAAAGGGGGAGAAGAATTAAATTACTCGAACACCTTCTTTGTACCAAGCATGCACTGTGGCAGGAAGCTTACCTACATGTATTCATTTAATGTCCAGACAGCCCTGTGAAATAGGTGTCACAGTAGTTATTTTATGCAGGAAGAGACTGCTACAAAGAGTTAACCAACTTGCCTGAGGTCTTACTTCTCATAGGAGAGCTAGAATTTGTACCCTATCTGACTCCAGAATTGATATATTTTTCATGGTATGGAAATTGACAACAGAAGTCCGATGTGCGTACTCCTACAGGACCAGGCTTGACTCCTGAAGATAATTCAACATCACTATCAACAATAGTGTGCTGAGCTCCTAACACTGTAGTTATTTCCTGCCACTCAAATGCAAATGCCATTTACTCCTTTTCTATGATATCATCATATATATATATATAATGTATATATATTTATATATATGGCCTCTTCCCTTTCAAAGAAATTCTCAGATATGCCTAGTTATTACTCTTTTTATCATTTAATTTTTAAGGGAAATATAACTGAATTTCTTCATCTTCTACAACACCAGGGATAATAGGACCCATCCCTTCTTTCATAGGATTCAAAGAGTTATTGGATCAGATTGTATTTCACATGCATATGTTGCTTTTCAAGTAAATCTCATTTTAATCAAAGGTGTTAGAATAAACAATAGCTCACAGGAGCACTTGTAAACTTAATGGTTTGCTTGCTTGTCACTATTAAGCTTCGGCATGTGCTATATAAAAAATTCCCTCTTTCCCTAAAAGAACGGGACCAAGTTTGCCATATGTTGTCTACACTTTAGTCTACCAGGAAATGAGGTCTGTAGATTTTCAGGAGCCTGGTTTCTCAAACAAAATGAAAACTCAAGGGGCCAGCGGTAGTATTCATAACAGTTTACAGAAAACTAAATTCACTCTTGGTGATTGTCTTTAGTTGCAGGCCTTGGCCTCTGAACTCAAAACTGGATTCACGGAGGCAATGCAAGAACTGTCAAGAATTCAACATGGAGAATATGCTTTGGAAGAGAAGGTTAAGAGCTGTCGATGTTCCATGGAAGAAAAAGTTACTGAGATGAAGAATTCGTTGAACTATTTCAAGGTAGGTTCCTCTTCTATTCCCTAGCTAAACAGAGGGTTCTTGGTCTTAGTCACAGACGTAGAAAAACACCTTTCATGTAGCAGCCAAATTCACTATTCACTAGCAGCCAAATTTTTCATTGTCATGGAAAAAAAAATCTGTTTCATGTTTTTCTTTCTTGGATCTCTGTGTTAAAATTATAGACTACAATAGAAATAAGATGTTCGGGGCGCCTGGGTGGCTCAGTGGGTTAAAGCCTCTGCCTTCGGCTCAGATCATGATCCTGGGGTCCTGGGATCGAGCCCCGCATTGGGCTCTCTGCTCGGCGGGGAGCCTGCTTCCTCCTCTCTCTCTGCCTGCACCTCTGCCTACTTGTGATCTCTCTCTGTGTCAAATAAATAAATAAAATCTTAAAAAAAAAAGAAATAAGATGTTCATCTCTCATTCATTGAGCAAATATGTATTAAAAGCTTATTGTATACTAGATATCATGTTATATCCTTTCGCCCCTTTTACTTTTTGCCAAATTTAAGATGTATCAATTCCTATTTCTCAGGAAGAGCTGAGCAATGCCATGTCAATGATTCAAGCCATCACTTCCAAGCAAGAAGAAATGCAACAGAAAATTGAACAACTTCAGCAGGAAAAGAGAAGGGAATCTCGAAAAGTTAAAGCCAAGTGAGTGTCTTACACAAAACCGCCCAATGGCAAACCCATAAGCAGAGGCTTGCACAGTGACACTGAGAATTCCAACCCCTCTATCAGCAGATAGCTAAGTGGCTATATACTGCCAGAATCTGCAGGTCAGCTTGTGATGGCGGTTATAGAATCATAAAAATCAGTTATGTTTAAAAATGGTTGGTAACTGTTGCATGGAGAATGCACTCAATACAATAGAAAGTGAAATGAAAAGGATATAAAATGACATGTAGACTTTTATTTCAACTGTAAAAAACATGTAATATAACAACTAGAAACATATATTTAAAGATGATAATTGTATGTTAAGATAGTGGGGTCACTCATGATTTTCTTTTTTAATTAGTTTTCTAAAATTTTCTAATGCTACTACTAGTTTACGTCTACCATCCAAAATACATTTATGTTAATATTTCAACCAGCTTGAATCAATGAAGGTTCACCATTAAACTTATATGATCATTATTGTTATATCAAGTTGGAACTTTTAAATTATCAAATTTAAAAAAGAAATATGGTAATAATATTTGTGTGACCCCGAAGAATGGTTTGTTGTTTGTGTTTGAAGACCTGCTACTTCCTGGTATCTCTGTGTTGCTTTGTTGAGTGAATGTAAATCATCCCAAGCAAATTGTCACCATTGCTAACTCTGTACAGATCCTGATGAAAAAGAAGCCAAGAACAGAAAAACAAAAATATAGATATTACAATTAGGATGTGATTTGTATGTATTTGAAATTTTTTCTCCAGCTTTGGCGATGAATTAAGTTGAACCCTAAGAACTGCTAGTATCTAACTTTTTAATTTACAAAAACAGCACTTTTACATGGTTCAACCTAATAATTCAGAATTTTTCTCGGGTTTTTCTGAACTGATTCTCCTCTTAACCCATCAGGCATTAAGACCCTTTGTTTTCCTTCCCCAGGAAAACTCAGAAAGAAGAACATGGCCCGCAGGCTGGGCCTGCTCAGGCACAAGGAAGTCCTTTCCGTTCGATCAATATCCCTGAGCCTGTTCTTCCAAGTGAAGACTTTACAAATCTTTTGCCTTCTCAGGCCTATGAAAAAGGTACAGTTTGCAAATCATACTGAATGAGCCCAGCCTTTTCCCTTGATTCCTAGCGCTTGAGTAATAGTGAGAATGGGTTTATGTCTTGTATCCTTATAGGAAAATGATGTATAGCTCAGAATTTTTCCTCCTATAACTGGAATTTATAGGAATCCACAGGATCCTGGGATGCCTGGGTGGCTCAGTGTGTTAAGCATTTGCCTTCAGCTCAGATCATGATCTCAGGGTCCTGGAATAGAACCCCAAATCCGGCTTCCTGCTCAGCAGGAAGCCTTCTTCTCCTTCTCCCTCTGCCTGCAGCTCCCCCTGCTTGTACTCTTTTTCTCTCTCTCTCTCTGTCAAATAAATAAATAAAACCTTAAAAAAAAAAAAAAAAAAGAATCCAGAGGAGTCTAAGAGACCAGAGGAATCTGCCCAATTTTAAAAGCTTTTTTTTGGGGCGGGGGGTGGAATACTTATCTGGGTTCTAAATTTCAAACACTAACCCTAGGAGAAAAATGTTAGAAAAATTATTCACTCTAATAACTTGTTTTATTTTCCACATTACTTTCCACTCTTGTCTCTCTGCATAGACAATTTAAAGATAGGCATATTCTTAGCATAAAACTGTGTGTTCAGCTCTTTTTTTCAGCAAGGTTTCACTGATAGAGGAGAAAATCATATCTGCTTTAAGTGGCAGGGAGTGATACAAGTGACAGTGTAATTCTGTACGCCTCTTTCTCTGGATAACCAGGGCTGGTGCTGTCTGTGGACTGACAGTCATTAGCAACACCCCTGATCTGAGGGCTGAGAGAACAGACGCCAGAAAACTGCTCCTGGGCAGAGCTAAAGAAACAGGCTTTCCATCCAGCCACCTCCGTCTATGACCATGTCTGGTTACACATTTGCTACATCTTTGTATGCTCAGCAATGTCTAATAAAGCACCTTATATGTGCTGCAGGGTGACGTAGACATTAATGTTGTTTAGAGGAACTGTCCTTTTTTTTTTTTTTTTAAGATTTTTTTTGGCTAACAAAAAGAAGTTCTCCAAAAGAGGCTCAAGGCCTTCTCAACCAATTGTAAGCTCCTCTGGGGCAGGGCTGGTGGCTTTCTACCCTTATGCATTAAGGCACAATGTATTCCCAGACGATGAATGTGTTTTGAATCATTAAATTAAAAAATCTAAATCAGATGGCTTTTAATCTGTATAACTTCAAAGTATGGATCTGCTTTTTTCTTTGTAGTTTTTTATCCCTTTGAGTCGGTACTTTAGAGACTGATAGGTGCAGCTTGGGAAAACTCACTGATCCATCTGGGGACCGAGCAGGTTCATCACAGGTGGTTCTATTTTCTCTGCTCCATGTCATGAGGAGCAGGACGTAAAAAGATGGTCTTATTAGGAAAGAATATAGGATTGCCTCAGAAAGTAGAGGTCAGATCAATGCCAGGTCTGCTGGGGAAGTTGAACGTGTTCATAAGGTAAAAGATTAAAAATTATATTTGCAAAGTGCTCAGATGGAGTTCAATGAGCTGTGTGGTAGCAACTCTTCCTTACTTCCCTGTTATAATAGACGTGGCTTATATAACATAGTTTAGTCAACTGAGTTACTGCAGAATTTTTCCCAAATAATGTGCCATAAGAAGACATTCTGGATAGGATAGGTTATGCTAAAAATCAGGACCCAAGGGCCAACCTTTAGAAAGGGTTGGCTTACCCACTTACCCACTGTTATAAAATGCTACAATTGTTGCTTATTACTCCAAAATTCAGTAGCTTAAAATAGCAAACATTCATCATTTCTAGTTTCTCTGAGTCAGGAATCTGTGGGTGCCTCTGGCTCGAGGTCTTTCATGAGGTTGCAGTCAAGGTGCTGACTGTCCCACCTGTTTGTCTTTCCTTCTACCCATCCATCACCCCAGACGCTGATGTAGATGGTGGGAGATAGTAATGAACGGAACAATAAACATCCCCGCCCTCGTGGAAGCCGACAACAAACAAGCTAGAAAAAATGTGTCGCATGTCAGTGATAGGGAGAAAAATAGGGCAACAGCTGTAATTTTAGAGACAGTGCCAGGTAAGGACCGGAAGGAAGTGAGGGTGTGAGCTGATGCATACAGAGAGGGAAGAGAGGGAACAGCCCATGCCAAGGTTCCGGCGGGAACATCGTTGAGATGTTCAAGTTGGAGCAGGAACAGTGGCAGTAAAGCAGAGTGAATAAAAGAGACGACAGAAGATGAAGTTTTTAAGAAAAGAAGGAAACAGCAGGCATGGGAGGGGGCAGATATTTTAGGGCTTTATGGTCATTATAAAGCGTTGGGCTTCTACGCTGACCGGGGAAGCCATTAGAGGGCTAAGCAGAGGAGTGGCAGGGTCTGACTTACTTTTGGACAGCATCGTTCTGGCTCTCCTCATCCTCACCATTATAGTTAGACAAGAATTTAGCTCTTAATTGGTGTAGTTTACACATATTAACTCATTTAATTCTTGTGGTAGTTTGGGAGGTAAGTGCCACTTATTATATCTTCTTACAAATGTGAAAATACTGAGCGCTTGAAATTTTATTTTTGGCTCTTCTGTCTCCCTCAGTAAGCTGTCAACTCTGTCCCAAGTGTCTGGCTCATAGAAGGTGCCAGCCCCTGTTAGTGGATACTGATGGAAACTTTCCTTTCTCTGCAGCCCAAGAGTCCAGATCCATGCATGTCGCAGACAGTAATGTGAAGGGGATGATGGGTCCTGGTAAGTAGCTCTGTGTTTAGTTCTTTTCTGGCAACTCTACCCTTTCCCAGTTTCCAACTTAACTTCCTTGCTTCTAGTCCCTCAGTCCCAAACCAGGCTTGAAAGAAGTCAGGCAAGATAAAGCACTATGGTTACTAAGACTCCAAGATGTCTAGTGGAGTAAGTCACTGATTCAGTTAAACCACGGAGAGAGATGGGGTGGAGAGGTTCAAGACAAAACCAGTATTCTTGGTTCTTTCCGGTTCACGTCAATTACCACTGAGATAATATTTGCTAAGAAACTCATAGGTATATGTAGCATAAAATAAATTGTCTATGGACACATTTTATAGTTTACTTAACTTAAAAGTTATCCACCATTATTTCATCTTCCCTCCCTCCATTCCTCCTTCCTTTTTGCAACTTACCATTATCAGGGCCAAGGATGACATATTCCAAAAGAAAACATTGTCTTTGGCATCTTTCTTCCTCTGCATTTTTCTCCCTGGTGTGCTTGCCTAAAAGGAAGGAGATACAGGGAGTCAATGGATACTTACTACAAATTAATTATATTACTTTATAAATTTATCTTTTTAAAAATGCCTTATTTAGTAGAGACTGCATAAAAAGAGTAGAGGATGCATAGGCCGGAAATAGATCCTTTGCCACCATGGACACTTTTAAACCTTAGTTGATGTATTTAATCCTTGGGGGATAGTTGTACCCAAACAGGGGCATAATATTTCAGAGTTAATAACAAATGCAATTGTTTTTTAAAAAGTCAGATCTGGATGGCAGGTGTTATTTTTCAGGGATGAACCCAACAACTCCAGAAGCAGAAGAAAACCTGAAGTCTTGCCTCTCGGCTGATATCCAGCCCAAGAGCCATCTCTCATCTGGTGTGTGGAGGCAGCCAAAGGATGGTAAAGAATGGGGCGAGGAATATGTCACGAAAGACCACCCAGATAAACTCAAGGATGCTGGCCAGGGCAGACATAGCTCCTTGGAAAATGTTTTATGTGAAACCTCTTTAGCTGGTAAGTCCCGAGAGGAAATACAGGCTGAAATTGTGCAGAACAGGAAACCTACAGGCGAGAATCCTTGCAGTATAGGTTCAGGGGACATATGAGACCACTTAGTCTCCAGTTGCCTTTTCAGATGAACTCTAAAGACTATGGAGGTGGAGGGACCCACCTGAGGCCACATGGCCAGCTTGGGACCAGCACCTCGAATCTGGGTATCCATGACTTTTAGTAACACAGTGCTTTGGGGGGACAAAAAGGCATAAAGTTGGTGGTGAGGAGGGCAGCTTTTGTGAACTATGTAGTCAGTGATGCGAAATCTTCAATATGTGCATTTTGGATCAGTATTCTGCCACCGAAATATCAACAGGGTCTTTCCTCCCTCCCTCCTTCATCCCTTCCTTCCTCTCCTTTGTATCACAGATTGCTACTCAACACTTATTATAGGTCACATAATGGCACTTCCCCCCAACTATTTTGTGGAAGGCAATTTTTAAAAATTAATTTTTACTATTGAACATGTGAAAGATTAAATAGTACTAAAACATTTATTAGGAAGAAAACAGCAAGCACTTTAAATTGTTTTCACAGTTTCTTCTGGTACTTGCTTCCATGTTTTAAAACAGGTTTATGTTGCCCTTTTTTATCAGTATTTTACTGGGGGATAATTTACATACAGCAAAGTTCATAAAGGTTAAGTTTAAGTTCATTGACTTTTTATATATGTATGTATAGCCTCTTGTGATCACTACTTGGATCAAGATTACAATAGTTCTGTTACCCCCAGAGAGTTCTCTCATGCATCTTACCACCCGAAGAACCACTATTCGAACTTCTGTCACTAGATTAGTTCCGTCTGTTCCTGGACCTCATACAGAGGGAATAATACAATGTGTACTCTTTTGAGTCAGGCTTCTTTCTCTCAGTATAATGTGTAGTTCATTTCTTTTTTCAATCATTAAATAAATTTACCACAATTTGCTTATCTGTTCTCCTGTTGATGCATGTTTGGATTGTTACCAGTTCAGGACTATTATGAGCAAAATGGATATAACTATTCTTGTACAAGTTTTTTTTGGAGGTCAGCCCTCATTTCTCTTGGATGCATACGTAGGAGTGGAATCTCTGGATTAGGAGACAGGATTATGCTAAACTTTTGAAAGAAAACATAAAACAGTTTTCCAAAGTGGTTGGGACATTTTATACTCCATCCGATAATATCCACGAGTTCTGGTTGCTTCACACCCTTCCCAATATTTTAATTTAGCCATTCTCAGTGGGGTATACTGGTATTGTAGTTTTAATTTGCCCTTCTCTGATGACTAATGATGTTGAGCATCTGTTCATGTGCTCTTTAGTTATTTGTACATCTTTTTTTATGAAGTGCCTGTTTAAGTCCTTTGTCCAACTTTTAAAGTGCATTATCTTCTTATTATCAATTAGTAGAATTTCTTAATCTATTTTGGATATGATTTCTTTATTAGATGTATGTGTGGAGAATATTTTATTCTAGTATGTGGCTTGCCTTGTCATATTCTTAATAGTCTTTTGATGAATAGATGTTCTTAATTTTGGTGAAGTTAGTCAATTTTAACTTTTTTATATAGATTGTGACTTATGTGTCCTTCCAAGAGATTTTTGCCTACCCCAAAGTTGTGGAGATATTCTAATATGTTTTCTTCTAAAATCTTTATAGTTTTAATTTTCACATATAGATCTATTACTTATCTTTTTTTTTAGATTTTTTTAGGTAAACTCTATGCCCAATGTGGGGTTCAGACTCATGACCCCAAGATCTAGAGTTGCATGCTCTCCAGACTGAGTCTGCCAGGAGCTCCAATCTATTATTTATTTTGAATAGATTTTGATGTATGGTGTGAGGAAGGAGTCCAGGTTCATTTTTTTTCCCCATATGGCTGTCCAACTGCTTCAGCACCTTTTATCAAAAATATCTTTGTTTCTTTCCATATTGAATTGTGTAAAGAACATCAAGTGATTCACATATGGGTGGGTCTAATTCTAGACTCTATATTCTTTTTATTCCAATTAGTAGAGAATTTACAACTTGACCGTATTGAGTGTTCCAATCAAAGAACATGGTATTTGTCTCCCTTAAATAGGTCTTCTTTAATTTTTTTTAGCAGTGTAATGGAAAATCTATCATTTACATTCTTCTTCTTTCCTTCCCCACCAAAGCCTTTGCCCTAGAGTCCTCTGTCTTCCTACCCCCATTCAGGCCTGTTGCCATCCTGGGACTTTCCACTCTTCTGAGGAATTCCTTTCATAGTTCTGTTAGATTCCCTTTTGTTTGTTTTTGTCTTGTGTGTCCTTGTTGGTTTCTTGGTTTACTTCTTGTTTCATAGAACCCATCATCCAGTAGCTTCCACATGCTTTGTTGATAATTTAGGTGAATATAAAATCATTTTCCCTCATCATTTTGAACCAATTGTTCCACTGTCCTCTAGTTTCCAATGTTACTGTTGGAATGTGCAATACCATTCTGATCCCCAGTCCTTTGTATTGTACCTGATTATTCTCTCTGGTAACTTTTAGGATCTTTACCTTTGGTATGCTAACGTGTCACAGTGGTCTGAGAACCTTCTTCATTAATTATGCTGTGCACAGTGGGCCCTTTCCTCCAGAAAGATGTCTCCTGGTATTTTTTTTTCTATTATTAATTTGATAATATCCTCTCATCCATTTTCTTTCTTTTCTCTGAAATTTCTACTAATTTGACGTTGGGTTTCCTGGATTGATGTTCTCCACTACCATCTTTTCCTAGTCTCTTTTTCTTCATCATGTCTCTTTCTTGTTTTGATGGGGAGTGGGGAAGAAGGCAGGAGATCTTGATTTTATCTGCCACTCTTTTATCTTTGAAAAAATGCCAAAATTTTCTCCTCCTCCTCCTTTTTTCTTTTGGGAATGTTCTCTTCTCTTAAAAAAAAAAAAATAGCATCCTGTAACTATTAAATGGGCAGAATGTTTTTCTCGCATCTCTTTGAGGATATTAGTCACGGGATTTTTAAAAAAGATTTATTTATTTATTACAGAGAGAGAATGTGTGAGTGGTGGGAGGGGCAGAGGGAGAAAGAAAGAATCCTTGAGCAGACTCCCTGCTGAGTAGGGTCCCCCCCCCCGCAATGCGGGCCTGGATCCTAAGACCCCAGACCAGGACCCAACCTGAAATCCAGAATCTGTGCTCCACTGGGGCGCCTGGGTGGCTCAGTCCATTAACCATCTGCTTTCAGCTCAGGTCATGACCCCTAGGATGGAGCCCCACATTGGGCTCCCTGCTGAGTGGGGAGCCTGTTTCTCCCTCTCCTTTTGCCTGGCACTCTCCCTGTTTGTGCTCTCTCTCTCTGTGTCAAATAAATACATAAAATCTTAAATTAAAAAAAAAAAGTCGGTGCTTCACCAACTGAGCCATCCAGGCACCCCTTAATTATAGGATTTTTAAAAAGTTTTGTTTCTGTGTTGTCTCTTTTTTAAAATTAATGTATAATTGACATACAACATTATTTTAGTTCCAGATGTACAACATAATGATTTGATATTTGTATATATAGTCAAATGATCACCACAATAAGTCTAGTTAACATCATCACCATACATAGCTACAGATTTTTTTCTTTGAGGAGAACTTTTACATCTACTCTTTAAGCAACTTTCAATTATGCAAAACAACACTATTAACCATGCCATACAATACATCCCCTGCATTGTCTATACTTATTCAAAATGTATATATACCTTTTTCTTCTCTTTCATTTATGGTGTAAGTTTAATTCAAATGTCTGAGGATACTTAGCGGATTTTTAAAATATATATATATATATCTAAGAGAGAGGCCCTAAATAAAAAGAAATGACAATTCTATGTTGGACAAGCTTATCAGTAAATGGACTTCACTATAGGCTAATCTGGTGACAAATTAACTTTTGGTGGCTGACCTCTTTATGTCAGTGTCTGTAGGTCCTTTTCCCTTGGGTTGTTCATTTTCTTCAGTGAAAGATCCTCCAGTCTCCTGCCTGGAAAGTATAACTCTCCAGGCTGCTGGCATTGCGGGAAGACCTGCAGTGGGAGGGGCTGAGTGGAGTCTCCCCATTCAGTATGCAAAAGCCTTCTCTGAGTCCCCTTGTTTTCATGTTGGCATCTCAACCCTTCCCTCTACAGTCTTGAGTCCAGACTCCAGAGATAAGGGCCCCTCTAGTTTAATTTTTCCCATTTTCCCATGGCAGGGGGTAGTGGCGGGGATGGGGTGTTGGGGGTGGGGGTGTTGGCAGTGGTGAATGAGGAAGCCATCTGGCATAGGGAGAAGATCCTGGAAGTTCAATTGCCCTATATGTAGACTAAGTCTCCTGTTTTCGGCATTGCTTCTTATTTGTACTTTCTGTGGTAGCCGGTGCCTTCACTCCTTGAGCCTTTCTGCTTCTCAGCAGATTTTCCATCTGCAGATGAGAACACCAAGATTTTGTGCCCTTACAATGCTGGATTAATTACCACACTTCCATTCTGTTTTCCATCTTCTGAAAACTTGCTGATGTCTCTTTTTATTGCTTTCTATCATTTGATCGATTTTGGGAAGGAATGGTTGACGACAATTCCCTCTTTGATTTGTTTTTTAAAGCTAAAAGACAGACTGTGGCTCTAGAACTGCTTGAGTCAGAGAGAAAATATGTCATTAACATCTCTCTGATCCTGAAGATCAAGGCAACATTCCAAGGGTCAGATGGAAAGAGGAATTCCAAAGAGAGAAGGTATCCATGTGTTCATTGCCTTTGCTTTTCAGATTGATTAAAATTTAAGGTAAGTTGTTTATTGTTTCCACTTGGGGAATTCTGGGACCTGTGAAGAGTTCCAGAAATAGTCTTTGAAAAGAGTGTAGGCAGTGACAGCAGGTAACCCTGGCACGTCTCAAATTTAGACTTAGGGGGGCGCCTGGGTGGCTCAGTGGGTTAAGCCGCTGCCTTCGGCTCAGGTCATGATCTCGGAGTCCTGGGATCGAGTCCCGCATCGGGCTCTCTGCTCAGCGGGGAGCCTGCTTCCTCCTCTCTCTCTGCCTGCCTCTCTGCCTGCTTGTGATCTCTCTGTCAAATAAATAAATAAAATCTTAAAAAAAAAAAAAAAGAAAAAACAAATTTAGACTTAGGGCAGATAAGAAAATGAATATAGTCTCTGAGATCTTCAGTGTCCCTGGAGTGTCTGTAAAGAACCTAAAGGGGGAATAAATGCTACGGGTGAGGGAGACATTGCTCTCTATTGCCATCTGCGTCTCCTCCTGGGATCACAGGTCTCATGGAGGTAGGCGGGAATGGACGTGGCGGAGGTCTGAAACATTAAGCAGCCATTAGATAAATGGCACAGGGCTGATTAACTCTGGACTTGGACCTTTCTTATATGTCCTGGTGATCCCACAGTACTAGACGGTGCGTAAGTGGTGTGTGTGTGTGTGTGTGTGTGTGTGTGTGTGTGTGTGGTGGGGCATGCTTCCACAGGGTCTGCAGTCTATTCGAACGGCATGATTACAAGATTAATCATCCAAGATTACAACATCCCTTGGTCCTTCTGTTCATCATCTTTATATCTTCTCTACTTCTCCTCCATTAAGAAAAGCAGGAAGGAGGAAACTCTGATTTGGCGGAAAGGACTAACATCATGAAGATGTGATAATCCAGATTAGTTGAGGAAAAGGCCAATCCAAAAGAATGGCAAGTCTGGATTATGGACTATTACAGATAAACGTAGCATTAATAGTCTAAATAGTCAATCAGGTAATAGACACTGGTGGCTCATAAATCGTGAATCTATCTCAGGAAGCCTGTAATTGTATTTTCTCACTCTTTACCATCCCCCAATTTTACTTGGCTCTGCGGCTGCCAGCAATATACGTAGTCACCAGAACACGATGCTCCCCCCATCTAAATGTCTGAGGTGAGGGAATATTCCCCAACAGACTCGAAAGTGGCTTGACTCTTCTTAAGAATCATTTTACTGCAAAGCAAAGTGTAGAAAACAAGGAACAGAAAGGGTAATGTGACAGGGCTAAAGCTCTGACCTCTGGAGGCCCTGGACAGAGCATCACCCTCTCTCAGTAGCCCCCTGGATTCTCGCTGATTGTTCCTTCCCCGTCTAGAACCGTACTCATGCTCCACTCCCACACTGCCCCTTCGGCCCTCTGAGATGTCTGTCTGGACTCTAGCTATCTCGCTATTGCTAGAGACCTGCTCCGTTTACATTAATCAAATCGAAAGGCAAGTCTACCTTTTGGTGTAGTTTTGCTTCCACATCCGAGATTCGAAGCCAGCAGCATTTCCTCCTCATCTCTGAAAATTTGGGGATGGGGACAACGAGAGAGAGAGAGAGAGAATTGTTTACTCTGGAACACAGTAATCAGGCGCTTCATTGATAACTTCATGAGATCTTCACAAGGACTCTGTGAAGACTACCTTGTAGATGAAGAAGCTAAGGCCCAGAGGGCTTTAAAGCCAAATAGTCAGTCAGTGTGAGGATTCGAACCCAGGCTTGTCTCCCCCTGTCCTTGTGACCTTTCCACATCCCACCACTTCTCTGAGGACCTTATCGTTTCCAAGACATCACCTGACTAACAGCATGTCGGGTTTCTTAGCCAGATGACTCTTCCTATTTCACAGTGTAAACTTCCCTTCAGATCTCAACTGATTTGTCAGGTAGGGATGCTAGAAATGTCCTTGGCTCACTGAAGCTCTCTCCGACTTGCCATCACTTCCTGCTTGTCTAGGATGTTCTTTCATGACTCATGACCCATCTTCCCCAAAGCCCAAGATTAAAAAAGTTTAAAACTACCATATAATCATATATCATATAAAAGCAGTTATTTCTCACAACCGCAATAATGCTGTTGATGTTAGTTATTTACTAAGCTAACCTTTTTTCTTTTCATAACCAAGACAAGTGAAGCTATAAGTCAATACTCTTAGGACTAATATAAAGACTCGAGTTCTGAGCTTAGCAGTGTTGCCATTTTTCCACCTTGGGCTTAGATTTCCAATATCCTCCTTCACTCACTACATTTCTTCTTTTTTCCTAAGCTTTTCTGAAGCCTCCTTGGGTACTTTAAATAGGCCGGCTGAACGAAATACACAACAGAACGAGATTATTCCTTTCTTCTACTGGCATTTTCCCCATGCAAAGATGAAAATAAATTAGCAACATGCCCCACCTTTCCCATCAGACATTGCAAGCCACCAGCACTTTCCACCCCTGCTGTAAAGTAACCCGGGGGTGAGAATAAAACCCAGTGTAACTACAACTGGACCCTCAAAACTGAGGTTGCCACATCTTCTCAAACCTACATGATAAAATTCTAGGTTTTCCCTGGAGAAAAGTAAAGCCCTCAACAGCCTCCTCAGCGTGTTTCAAGCCAGGCCTACCCCTGGCTGAATGAAAGGGCTGGAAGCTGCACGGGGCCCCAGCGGCCAGCTGAGGTCTGAGTGGAACTTGTGGGAGGTTGTTCATTTGCTGGAGGATCATAGAAGTTGCAGCTCTTGGCTTTCCCTGGTCTGATATGCCTAGATAGAGTTACAAGCTCATGATCCAACAGTCCTGTCTGTCAGAATCCTTGGTAGGAGGTCGGGGGCGGGGGCAGGGGGGCGGGTGCAGGCAAGGTCAGCCTGACCGGGTTGCCTGTCAGCCTCCTGAGCTGAACATCCGCCAAGAGGCCGTGTGCCACGGATCACCACCAGGTGGCTCACGCTTCGTCATCAGCGCCCCTCAAATCTGGTCGCGTCCTGGGACTGGAGCTCAGGAGTTATTCTGGCCTAAAATTAGATGGGTAAGAGCAAAGCTATTGATTTGAAACTCTAACTGGGTTTTCCTTGATGGCTTTTAATTTATTTCCCTTGTTTAAGTCCTGTAATGTGGGAGTTGAAATAACTTGGAAGGTTTTAAAAAGAATAAACTACTCAAATTACTTGCTATCATCTCAACCCTAGTAAGGAATAGATAAGAAGTTGAGCGCTTAATACTTTTATCTTTGTGAAAAAGCTGCTTCTGGGAGCCAGGTGTGGCTCTAGGCCAAACAAGGAAGCAGGTTACGTGTGTGTCTACATTGTTTGCTTCTTTCTCCTTCTGCTCTCCATCTCCTGGCTCACCTCCTCCACACTCCTCTACTGATTTCAATAATATCCTTGTTAAATAATTTTTTTTTCAATATTGGTACAGAACCCACTGTAGGCCATTGCTCTTCATAGAACTTTTGTGTTTCTGTGATACTTGATGGGAACATTACCCTTTTCTGACCCTCACCCTGAAATCTCAAACTATTACCCCAGTTGGACAATCCAGGAAGCACCTGGACCCCACCCAGCCAAGTTACCAGCTCTCCAATTCTGCAAGGACACTGGTCACGGTGTAGCAGAAGGCAGCTTTCCCAAAAGAAAGAGAAAGAAGTGTAGGCCAGGTGAGGCCAGGCAAGGCCAAGAGAGGAGTAAAGAAAGGGAAAAAGAAAAGAGATCATCTAAGGGATATTACATAACCTATATGGACAACGGATCTCACAGGCAGACTCACCATGGCATTAGACCCTAACGTCTGTCAGTGTCACATTGAAAGTCATGGAAACCTTGGGTGGGGAGAAAGCTATCACATCGAGAACTTTCGCAGGTACAGTATTTTACTCTTTCAGTCCAGTCAGTGGTGCTTTCCTCCATCAACTTTGTGGTCTCCTTCACAGACAATCTCCTAGCCGCCCCTCCAAATTCCCTCTGATCTTGACAGGGATTACTTAGATCTTCTGAGCCCACTGTACCAGCCATAAGGGCTTAGATTGGGAAGCCCCTCCACTTGTGTTGATGGACCAGCTGGCTTCAATTAGGTGGAGACTAGTGGCTTGGGACGGGGAGGGGTGGAAGACTGGAGTGAAGGAATCCTTGTATCTTTTCACAGGTGGCTGGACACCCTCTCTGTTATCTGTGTCTTCTCTGAGCTATAGACACAGGGGAGTCTTTGCTTGACTTGTAGATGGTTTGAAAAAGCTTATATTTTTTTTTTAATTTTTATTTTATTTCTTTTTTTGGAGGGGAGGATGAAAAAACTTCTTATCAAACTGATGTTCTTTCTCCTGTTCTCGACAAAGGTCTGCTTGTTCAGGGTTGGCAAAGCACCCCAATTATCCACTGGACACTTATTCTTGTGGAACCCTGGGGGAATATCCAAGTACGTTCAGCTCTCAGTAACAAGCAGACCTTCACTTTCATCTTCGTTTAACTTTCGGTCTTGCAAGCACAAGGGAACTTACTTTCAGTTCCCATATGTCACCGAGTTGGAGCTCGAATTCTTGCAGTAGCCCAGCAGAACTCCATTTCCTTGTGGCTTCCCTCCTCATTCCTACAGGCCCCCTGACTGCCCCCACCCTTCTCCATGCACCTCCTTCCTCCTCCGTGATTCTCTCTCTCTCCACCACATCCTTCTCTGATATCTCTCTTCCTCTCTTCTTTTCCTCTGGAAAAACAAACAAACAAACAAAACACAGCTAGGGATGGGGGAGAGGGATGTGAGAGGAGGATGGGGCTCTGTGAAGCTCCAGGGAGTAGCAAGCCAGGCCTCCCCAGGAAAGACTGTGTCCTTGCCCAGAAGGGAAGGGAAAGGAGCACATTCACATGCCCATCCTCTGAGCATTTAGGTGCTGGCTTTAACCAAGTTTTGGTTTTTACCTAAATCGGAGTCTCTTATCCAGTAGCTAAGAATGATCAAATGCCACCGAGGTGCTGACTTCTACCACACTAATGAGAGTAGACTCATTTGCACATCAAGTGGGAATAACTTTAAAATCTTGGAAAAGAGTTCCCCTAGAATTTCTACTGTCTCATAAGTGAAACAGTAACAGTCTGGCTTTCAAAAGGCCATTCAAGGGGCACCTGCTGGCTCAGCTGGAAGAGTGTGATCTCAGGTTTGTGAGTTGGAATTTTTAGATTACTAAAATAAATAAACTTTTTTTTAAAAAAAAGCCATTTAAGTGTTGTGTTCTTTATTAGTGTAATGTACATTTGTGTAGGAGCTATTGATAAAGGGGTCTTTTATTTTATTTTTTTAAAAGACTTATTGAAAAGAGTAAAATAACAGATTTATTTATTTATTTTAGAGAAAGAGAGTGAGCGAGTGCACGAGTTGGGGCAGGGGCAGAGGGAAAGAATCCTCAAGCAGACTCCCCTGCTGAGCATGGAGCCCAATATGGACCCTGAGATCATGACCTGAGCCAAAATTAAGAGTCGGACATTTAACCAACTGAGCCACCCAGGCAGCCCTAAAGGGGTCTTTTTTTTTTTTTTTCCCACAAATAGCAAATAGCAATAGCAAATAGATATTTGCTATTAGGCCTATAATGTCAAACTTAAAAAAAAATCCTGAATGCAGAGCAGTGACTCAGAATATTTTGAATGACTGGGAAAATGGAACTTCCTGCATATGTTCTTATAGGGTCTTTTCTTCTGTACACCTGGTTTGTGTGATCCTATCTCTATTCTGTTTCAAGCCTCTTCCCTGGCTCTTTACGGTACCTTGTCCAGCAGCACCTTGATTTGCTTCATGCTCTGCAGGAAAGGGTCCTGAAGTGGCCACGCCAAGGAGTTCTTGGAGATTTATTCCTTAAGTTGACAAATGATGAGGTAAGTATTTTTAAAAAATCCTTCGTAAACTTGAATTACATGCATCTGTGTCTCCCTTGTCTGCTTCTAAATGCAGGACCTCAAATCAGTGATTTTCAGAGTTAGAAAAACTGCCGAGATCTAGTCTAACCTCCTCACTCTACAGATAATGAAATAAAGTTCAGAGACATTAAAAGACTTTATTGAAATCACTCGGCTAGCTAGGTAGTTGGGGGATCTGTGACCCAAGCCTCCTAACTTCCGGCCCATCGCTTCCCACTGTACTATACCCAACTGCCCCACTGACGATGCACATAAATGTGATGTACACTAGTGTAAAAATATATACACGAGCACGTACATGTCCATCCACATGTACAAGATAAATATAGGAGGGTTTGTGTATGTGTGTGTATTTCACACCTAATTTCATTCCTTAGATTTAAAACTGTGATGTGCAGTTATCTGTCTTGAATGTTTTTTGTTTTTTGTTTTTATTTTCACTTCCTTGGAGAAAAGGGTGGTAAGTTTCAAAATCTCTATAATGTTCTGCAAAGAAAATTTGACCCAGGCCAGAGGATGTGAACTCAAATGCCTACAGGGCCAGACAGTGATGTAAATGAGTGTAAGTAAGCAGAATGTGGTACAATATGGACCATTGGGAGGTGAGCTTTAGAACATATGCTTTTCTATAGGAAATACTATCCAATTATTATTCAGGAAGAAGGGACTAGAGTTGCCAGATCTTTTGATATTTTAAGAGACACTGGCAATCCCGAATTTTGTGTGAACATTTCTTATTTTAAAAATATCGTGTAGGCTAATTAAAATTGGTCTGCAAGCCAGAGTTAGCCTGCAATCAAACTCTGTGTATCAACGATGTAGGTGAAATACAAAGTTTGTAAATTATTTACTTATATGGATATAATGCAATCTCTCTAATATCACTTTTACTTATTTGCATTCAGTATGCTTTCTTGAGCTGAGAATTGTTTTATCTGTGGGAATATAACTTTGGAAGCTGAGAACTGTTTTCCTGAAAGCATATAGCATGTGGGAAGCCACCAAACTGATTTTCAAGCAATAAGCAATTGGTAGAAATACACAATTAGTAGAAAAAGTTGAGGATCATTGGTCTAGACACCAAGAGGTGGGTTGGACAAAGTTCCTTATTGGATGTAGATGACTGAAATTAAAAGTAACTTAAAAACAAAATAGGCATTTTTATCATTTAACAATTTTTAAAAATACTTTTTCAACATACATGGCCCCTCTCTGTTGCGTTGGATTTTCACTTTCTCTCATTGAAACAGGAATATTGAGTTTTGGTTCCCACGTCCATAGTGATATTTACCTTAAAACCAAAAAGATTTAAGAAATGAATTAAAAAACAACCAAAAAAAAACATATTAATGAACACATTAAATAAATGATTAAGATACTCTCTGCAAAGTACTCCTTTTTGATATACATGACTCTAGGGAAAATATTAGCTGTTATTCCTGCTTCCAGGTTCTTACCATGCATTTTTGTGTTTGTTTTCAAGAACAATTTCTTGGATTATTACGTTGCCTACCTAAGGGACCTGCCTGAATGCATCTCTTTGGTTCATGTTGTTGTTCTGAAGGAGGTATGGTGACTCTGTGTGTGCACTGCCCTTTAGTTACTTGTGTATCTATAGGTATTTGCTCATCCACCTTGGGGAATGCAAAGTGCTCAGCTTGTCTTCCAGGCTGGGGAATGGTTCGAAGAGAGCCACGGACACTCTTACCTGGGGTTAAAGGAGCCCACTCAAGGATGAGTGCCAGTGCTTTAGTCCTTGCCCTACTTTACTGACTCTCTTTTCTATTTCACTGGAAGTCTGCATAAAGTAAGCAGGAGTTCTTAGCAGAGATCTTCAGGCTACAGCTTGTATGCTGAATGAGGGGCTCCCCCTGGCCCCAGGATCAGACAACTGGAATCTGAATATTAAACTCAAATCGTCCTGTGTTTGTCAGTTTATAAGATCATAAAGTGGTTCTGACCATGTAGCTTTAAGTATTGCTACTGCAATGCTTTACTAAGTGTTCCATAAGCCCAGATAAATATCTAACAATTCTAGTTATTTTAGGCCAGTAGGAAGAAACTCTATCAGAAGCTTAAAGTTAAGAGTTAATCAAGTTTCACAAGAGTTGAGGGTCTCTTTCTTATTAACGTTTTACTTCAGCCCCTCTACTACTCCCAACCCTCTAAGTATGATGCCTACCATATGTTAGCACTCAGCAAATATTTGAGAAAGGGAAAGGAAGGGAAGAGAAGGATAGGGGAGGGGAAGAAAGGAGTGGGAGTGGAGGGGATGGAATAGAAAGGAAGGGAAAGAAAGGGACATGGAGAAAATCCAATGGGTTTCCTCTGCCAGCCCAGCTGACCAGTTACTGGTTATATTCTTTCTCTACCCTCATGAGTCTCCAGTCCACCCTTGGTGCCTACTAAGAAGCGACTGTAATGAGTAATTCCAAGAGAATCTTAATGAATTCATTCAACTCAAATATAATTTATTGAGTGCCCACTCCTGCCCAGCACTGTGCTAAAAAAAAGTGAGGGGGGAAGGGGGGTTGTTTGGGAAAGTTGAGTGGATTCAAAAGATTATATGATATGCTTCCTGCTACAGAAGAAATGTCTCCTTGAGCATGTCACTCCAGTGAAGGATCATGACACTTTAGAGAAAGAAAATGCCTTAGGAATAAAAAACCCTCCCTACTCTGGTAGGACTGAATTTGGGGTTCTGCAGCCAGAGTTGGAGGGACACTGGAGAGTGATTCTGCCTTTCTTTCATTCAGGGTGACGAAGAGATTAAATCTGACATCTACACACTATTTTTTCACATAGTTCAGCGCATCCCTGAGTATCTGATACATCTGCAGGTAGGCATGGCTGGGAAGCCACCAAACTGATTTTCAAGATAAACTACTATTCGTGGCTTGCAACTGAGAAACACGGTAAAGGGTCAAGACAGAATCAGTGGTATTTCTAAGGAGTAATGAAATGATTTAGATTGCTGATTACCCCATTCCTACTTTTCAGGTATGAACTGAAATCTCAATCTCTAAAATTTTTGGCTCATGACTTCTGCCTTTGAAGTTCTATCTTCATTTTCCAGCAATCACCACTTCTGCTGATCCAGGATCTTTCTCTAGCAGCTTCTGGTGGATTCAGAGTACTTATTCAGTCCCTTCCACCTTGTTCTACAGCCATCTAAATGTACCCCCAAACCCTTACCCCACCTGAAGGCATTTAAGAAGTTTCTATGTAACCTGTCCACTTAACTACTATCTTGACTACTTTCTTTTGGCTTGAGTCCAAGGGCCTACCATATATTGCTTATGTGGTATGTCACAGAGAAAGCATGAAGAAGATGAGCTGACTTCTGCATACCACTTTTCCCACAGCACCCAACATGGGGCTCAATCCCATGACCCTAAGATCATGACCTGATCCAAAATCAAGAGTCAGATGCTTAACTGACTGAGCCACCCAGAGGCCCCAGTAATTATCTTATTTAATGCTTTCAATAATCCCATGAAATAGGTATCATTATGGTTGCTTCGATAAGGAAGTGGAGAGCCAAATAAATTAAGTAACTTGACCAAGTTAACACACCTCATTGGTGAAAAAAATCTAGGACTGAAACCCAGGTCTTGCAAGCAATCTGGTAAGTAAGAGCCCTTATCCTACCGTCCGACTTGAGTTCAAATTCTGACTCTGCTACTCATTAGATGTGTTACCTAACAAAGATTACATTAACTTCTCTGTGTCTTGATTTCCTCATTTGTTAAATGGAAGTAATAACTACACCTACCTAACCTAGCTGTGGTAAACACTAAATGAGAAAACAAATCTGTAAAGGCATTAGTACTTGGCAATAGGAAGACTCAATAAATGTTGCTTTCTCAGATCCAACTAACGCGCATGTTCCTCTACCGTACAGTAGGCAGTGTAATAGGAGGGACCACCAGGCCGGGCTTGATCATAACCATTATCCCCTTCCAGCCTGCCTTGATGCTTGACATTCTCACCATTGGTCTGACTTGGTTAGGTCATAAGGCATTGCTTATAGATAGTAATTGCTAGAATGATTCTATTACCTCAGAGATCGAATGAGTAGATCCTTCTAATTTTCAGAGGGAGTTATCCAACGTTCACATCCAACTCAAACAGGAGCAATGGTTCTCCCTTGGTGTGATGGACAAACAGCAGGTTTAACCATTCAGCTTACAATTAGATTGGCCACATGTACTGTTGTTCTGATTAAATGGCTACCAAACTCTCATAACAGATGTAGGCAAGGTGCACAAGAGACTAAAGTTTAGTTCTAATTATGCAATGCTGCCTCCTTTTTATCTCCATCCAGAATGTCCTGAAATTCACAGAGCAGGAACACCCTGACTATTACCTACTTCTGGTGTGTGTTCAGCGCCTCCGAGTATTTATCTCGCATTACACCTTGCTGTTTCAATGCAATGAGGATTTGCTTATTCAGAAACGGAAAAAGCTCAAGAAGTAAGCTTCTAATGTTGCCATCTAGAGGGTTGATGAAAGGTTTCTGAGAAAAGGGATATAGACAATGTGGATACCTGTCACAAGTGACCTCAGTGTATGTTAGGTGGCTGAAATGCAGTGACGGGGTAGAAGAGAATAGAAAAGAGGGAAATGAGGTGGTCAGGCTGGCTACAGGCGGGAGGGACCTATTACCTGGTGGTAAAATTTCCATCAGGTAATAGGTACAATTATTTTGGAGAAATAAAAACAGTTTTACTCTAATCCTTATGCAGGCCCCTCTTGTGTTATTAACCATCTGGAAAATAGTTACTGTTCCCTAAGCTTGCCAGGTTAAAAAGCCTAATAGTTCCCTAAGCTTGCCAGGTTAAAAAAATGTAGCTTAAAGGCCAGAATGTGGTTTCTTTCATGAACTCAACAAGTATTTATTGAGCATTTATCAGTCACTGCTCTGTTACTGAGTATATTACAACCAACAAAACAGACAAAAATCTTTGCCACATGGAGCTTACTTTCTAGAGCTGGACAGCCAGTTAATAAATAGACAGTGTAAGTGCTATGAAAAAAAAAAAAAACAAAACAAATAAGGGTGGCGGCTGAAACGAATTTCACGCCAAAAAGAAAGAAAAAGAGCTGACTAGAGAGATCTGGGCTTCAGAAGGAACAGAAACAATTCACAGCAGAATTTCCTAATGACCTAAAAGTTCCTTCAACCTCATCCCAACCCAATGAGGAAAAAATAATTTCTGTGGATGTTTGAGACCAGAAAAAGATGCCATCTCCCAAGCTAGGGCTCCTCTAATGGCAGATATCTTCCTATACCACCCCTTTCCCTCAAACTTAACTCAAGGCTATTAATCAGCATCCCTCTTCTTGCCCACATCTAGCTTGCACTGTTATGGAAATAACCTGGTTTGTAGAGGGCCATGGAGAGAGAGAGGAGGGAGAGAACTTCGCAGTCTAGCTTCGTTTCTGAAATATTGTCTCCTTGTCTCTCTTGGCATAATCTGTGTGTTCAGAGCTAATTTCCCACTGTACACTCCG
The DNA here is from genome assembly GCF_902655055.1 of Lutra lutra. NCBI lineage: Eukaryota > Metazoa > Chordata > Mammalia > Carnivora > Mustelidae > Lutra > Lutra lutra. Next base: position 31,803,384 of record NC_062286.1, read on the forward strand.
AAAATCATTACTTCCATTCTTATAGGTCATCCATGGCAAAGCTGTACAAAGGGCTGGCTTCCCAGTGTGCAAATACTGGACAAGATGCTTCCCCTACTGCTGGCCCTGAGGCTGTCCGTGACAGTGGGATCCACTCAGAAGAGATACTGCAACCCTACCCTACTGCTCCCAGTTCTGGCCCTACTGTCACGTAAGCACTTGTTGCATGAAAAGGTTATATGGCAATGCCCTTGGGTGCCAAGTCATCTGTATACAGTAGCAGGAGAGCCTGGAATAGGAGAACGACCTACAGGACTCTTCCCTCCCTCTTGCTTCATCAGGCCTATATATGGCAGGCAAGCTGCTGACCCTATGACTGGATCCCAGAGTAAGGCTAATGTTAAGGGGTAGGCCTGGAGGCTGAGGTTACTACTAACAATTTTATCACACATATCCATGCTCTACCTACAGTGTCTTTGGGTTGAGACAATGACTGGGTGGAAGAAGACAGGAAGGCACGGGGGAGGGTATACTTAAGTTCTCCAAAAGGTGTAGTAGAGGGAAAGAGAATCTCAGTCAGGGGTGAGTGGAAGTTAAGACTGAGAATAAAAATAGGCCTGAGGTGATGAAGAAAGCATGCTATTTAGCCCTTCCTAATTCCCCCTGAAGCTTCCTCAGAAAGGTATTTCCTAAGTTCTTTTCTTCACTTATGACGGCTTCTCTTAAAGCTGTTTTGTGCTGTGGATGTATTTGATAGCTTTTTAAAGTCTCTGCACACAGCCCTTTAGCACACTAACTGGATTCTTATTCAACAAACTTCTTGATGATGTTTACATTAAGAATTAGGCCATTTATATATATTTGGAATTCCCTACCTCTGAAGGATAAAGTTAAATTAGCTACTTTTGAAACCAGGATTTCTGGAAAGATAATGGAAACTAAAACTCAAAATTCCAAATCCAGCACTCCGTCAAATAGACAATTCTCATAAAAGTAATTCCTTAGACTATAATTTCTGCTTTGGGTTTTATTATCATAAGGAAAAATTAGAAGTTTTAGCTACTTTTCTTTCCTAAAATTACAATGAAGTGAGAGGTAGGCAACTGAGATTATTTCAATTCTTAACCATGACGACTTTTGAAATGCCAATTATAATCATTGGAAGGAATATATGATCAGTAATGCAAAATAAACTGCTTCCTTTTTCTGCCCTCATCTCTTAAAATTGAGAACATGTATCATGGAAAGGCAGAAGCACAAATGTGGAAAGAGAGAGAGATTCTATAATTATTCTGAAACCTATGAGACATTAAACTTTCTATAAATAGAGCCCAGGAAGATTTTCTTCATATAGAGAAAACCCTACAAATCCTATAGGGGAGAACACCATTCAGGAAACAAACCAAAACAAAACAAAACTTTTCCTGAGTGGAAAGTGGGAGACAGATAGGCAGGAAGTGGGGGTTTACTTTGTGGGTCACTTCAGCTTTTACCACAACAATAAAGCTATCTTCTTTGAAGTGCAACAAATAGAGCCAAAAAAAAAAAAAAAAAAAAGAAATCCCTAGAATCCCTAGAGAGCATACCCAGACCAAAAAGATGGCTGCCATTGCACTCTGTTGGAAAATGGCCAGTAAAAGTTTAACAATTTTCCAAGTGAAAAGACGATTCAAGTCAGGCCACTATTTCATTTTACCTTTGAGTGTGAGATCTCATTTTCTTAAGATCACCACAAAAAGATAGTATTTGCATGTTTTCTTTCTTTTTAATACATCTGCATTTTTGTGGTAGAATGAATAAACTATAAATAAATAAAAGGTTGGGTCAGTGGGTAGTCATGCACTCACATCTGCTTGGCAATTACCTTCCACCAGAACTGGCAAATCCCATCCAATCTGATGTTTTTGCTACGCTCATATCCTATTCATTATTCATGATTAAACATGAAATTGGGCATATTTAGAGCGAGAGCCTTTTCATTTGGGCGGTTGCTTTTGTGGGTGAAAGTTTGAGATGACTTTATACAGCATGCTCTATAGCCACAAAATTTTTCAGGTTTTTATTATGAAAACTTCAAATGCATACAAAAGTAAAGTGTACAGTGAACCCCATATACCATCATCCAGATTCAACAGTTTTCCAGATCGTACATTTGTTTCATTTAGAAATTTAATTGTTCTTAAGCGTGAAGATCCATGAGTCGAACAAAAGTTCCCTCCATTATTTTGCATCCTATTGCTAGGAGAAAAAAAAAAAAGGAGAGGAGAGTAAAAGGAGGTACCTTCGATTCTGGCCCCGTGGTGGGCGAGTCAGAGCTTCCACGTGGAGAGGGTTGACCATCCTTGGTTGACCCACCATCTCGGTGCACAGCCTCCTTGCTCAGACAGATACTTCGGTCATTTGCTTTACAGATGTCGTTTTCACTCTCCCACGTGGGGGGCCAGGGGACTCCTTAGCCGGAGAAGCCTGTGGAGCTTGGTAGGTGACGCACGCAGGCGCCTGGGAGGGCAGAGAGGGGAGGAACCGGCAGTTTTGTGCCTAAGCAGTAGCTAGCAGATGCGTGTTGCTCCTGGCCTCGAGCTTCGGGGAGAGGCCTGCACCAACCCACCGTAAGCAAACCTCTTTTGTATTGTTTCCCCTTAAAGACATTTGATGCCCCCAGTGAAGAAGAGCCAACAACAGCAAAGCCTGATGGAGAGCATGCAGCCTGGGAAGCCCAGTGAGTGGGAGATGGAGGGCAGAAAGCACGAGAGGCCCGAGAGCCTCCTGGCGCCGGCGCAGTTCTGTGCAGCTGAGCAGGACGTTAAGGCGCTTGCCGGGCCCCTGCAGGCCATCCCCGAGATGGACTTCGAGCCCTCGCCCGCCGAGCCGCTGGGCAACGTGGAGCGCTCCCTGCGCGCCCCGGCCGAGCTCCTGCCCGACGCCCGTGGCTTCGTGCCGGCGGGCTATGAGGAGTTCGAGTACGGCGGCGAGATCTTCGCGCTGCCCGCGCCCTACGACGAGGAGCCGTTCCAGGCCCCGGCCCTCTTCGAGAACTGCTCTCCCGCCTCTTCCGAGTCCAGCCTGGACATCTGCTTCCTGCGGCCCGTCAGCTTCGCCATGGAGGCCGAGCGGCCCGAGCACCCGCTGCAGCCGCTGCCCAAGAGCGCCACATCTCCAGCGGGCAGCAGCGGCGCCTACAAGCTGGAGGCGGCGGCGCAAGCGCACGGCAAGACCAAGCCGCTGAGCCGCTCGCTGAAGGAGTTCCCGCGCGCGCCGCCCCCCGAGGGCGTGGCCCCGCGCCTCTACAGCACGCGCAGCAGCAGCGGCGGCCGCGCGCCGCTCAAGGCCGAGCGCGCCGCGCAGCCGCACGGCCAGGCCGCTGCCGCAGCCGTCGCCGCCGCCCGCGGCGCGCCCAGGACCTTCTTCCCCCAACAGAGGTCCCAAAGCGAAAAGCAGACCTATTTGGAAGTAAGGAGGGTAAAGTAAAACCGAACCCAAACCCACAGCGCCGGCAGCCCCGGGCCTAGATCTCCAGGGAGCAACCTGGGCTCCCCTAGCGTGGAGGGGAAGCGGGCTGGCCAGAGTGGGAGAGGAGGCCGCCGGGGGAGAGCCCGGGTCTGAGGCTTGTCGGTCAGGTGCCCTCGGTGGCGAGCGGTAGCTTCCGTCCTGCAGGGCCAGGGCACGAGGGCGTGTCCTCCATGAAAGGGCTAGTAGTTCCTGAGCAAACACTTAATTTCTCTGTGTCCTGTGTATGTAGGAAGGCAAAGAGGCCGCAGAGAAGACGGACTTTTAGACCTGTCGACACCGTCAGTCACCCTGCCCCACACCACCTCCGTACAGTTAGGGGTGTTCTCTGCTTTGCCGCTTAAGCGGTGCGGCCCCTCACAGTTGCACTTTGCATTCAAAGTCCCGCACACTAGTCCCAGCCTTGTTTCCACTGCCTGCGAGGCGCACCTTCTCGTGGAGGTGTTCAAAACACAGAACCTGTGCCGGTCTGCACCACTCCCCGACCCGCACTAGCCTTGTCTGTAACTAGGCTGGAGGCAAGTTGCCCCGTCTCACTGCGGACTCCCTGCAAAGTCTGCGGCACGTGTGACTGGAGAAGGGTGTCACGTTGCTTTGCAGATTCCACTGGGACGGGGCGGGGGGGGGGGGGGGGGACAACACGATAGAGTCGAGGAGGTGCTGATTCGCAAATATCTTCTTAGGCGTCCATATAAGTGTTTAGTATTTTGACGTCCAGCCTTGCTCTCTGCAAGCCTTGGGACGTTTAAAGGGTTGTTAAGTACATATCCATGAAAGGGCTAGTAGTTCCTGAGTAAACACTTAATTTCTCTGCGTGTGATTGGAATAACGCTATTTCTAATTAAGCAGAGAGTGACAGGACAGCTTTGACCTCTGCCACCATCCTTCCTGTTTAACCCGTTTAAGAGTAGTGGTTAGAGTTTATAGGGCCGCTCTGTACTTGTACATCTTGAAAATGATATACTCCAGGCCTAACTTGTATCAAGCTGAAAGACCTTTTGCCTAGGCTAAAGGAGGTTTTTCCAGGAATAAGAGCCCTATAATCCATCTATTCCCATTTCTAAGTGAGTGGGGACAGATTGAGGATCACTGACTCCTTTCATTCAATCGTTTTTCAGCAGACAAGGGGCTAAGGACTGAGAGTTCAGAAATGAATGGCACCTGAGTCTCTGCCCTACAGGACCACTGGCTTATCTCAGAAAGGAAACACAGACACACAGAATTAGAATAAACGGTGGGAACACGTGGGAAGTGCATTTAAACCCTGCTGGGGCAATGGTGGACAGACCGGGCCTTCTGGATAAATTGGATGTCTGAATTTAATTTTAAAAGCTGCCTAGATGAAGAGTGAGGTAGGGAAATAGGAAAAAGGCTCATGAGTCTTTTTTAGAAACAGCGAGAGATGCTTTTCCTCTTGAATACTGTGCCAGGTGGGACTGGTGGACAAGAGGCCAGAGGAAAAAGAAGGGGCTGGGTCATGAAGAGCCTTGGAGCTCGTAGCCCATCTGGACTCCAGAATCAAAGTCTGACTGGTTCCTGCAGAGGGACCTTCGTATGCTCAGCTAAAGTTGCTGAGATTCCCCAGAGTTCTGAGATTTTTTTTTTTTTTCTGGCTTTGGTTTTCAACTCTGAACTTTACAAAATTCTATGAGGCAAAATTTCTTAGGCAAATCAATCTTAGGCATGTGTCAAAGTTTAAAAGTTCATTAACAAGGGAGGTAGGCAGGAAATAATGGCAATTCAAACTGACTTGAGATGGGCAGAGATTTACATATAAAACCTTCTAACTAGTGTAGTCTAAGCTGCCAAAAATGCTTTTATGTCACATGTTCATGAAAGTCTCTCCCCCTCAGTGAATATATGAAAAAATGGGAGTTCAACAATTGACAGGAAAAAAAAAGACATTAATCAGAAATAACAAGTAATATATCTGAGAAGCAAACGATGAGTCAAATATTTGTGACTCTTTATCAGACATACCAGATAACAATAAACAGTATATTAGGTACTGTTAATCAGACATCCTGGACAGCAAGTTTCATCCCCTAACAGTGTCATACATGAGTCAAGTTGGTTCAGAAAGTGACAATAAGGAGATGGCAAATAGAGGTCAGCTAAAAGAGGCCTTTTCTCTTTCAGTTATCAGTAAATTTTTCAAGCATGTGAATTTTTCACACAAAGGTCACCTTGCTTATTACTTCTGTTTTTGGACAAAATTTTTCTTTCTAAAGAGTCAGAAGGTATCCTAGAGAGAGATAGAATGCACAGTCCAGGTGGGCAGAGACTGTGTGTGGATATATGTGTGCATGTGTGTATGTATGTGCACATACATGCGTGTGTGTACGTGGGCAGGCCTCTGTACATGTATACATGTGTATATGTGTGCATGTTTGTATGTGAATGTGTGGTTGAGGTGGAAGTGAGATGGGGTTTTCATTGCAGAAGATGAACCCTTCAAAAGCCCTATCTTTAAAGGTGTCAGCTCTTTGCTGTTGAGATGTGTAAAGCTCCTACTATTCCATCTCCTTAAATACACTCTGTGTATCTTCCACCCGTGCCCTGAAGAGCCAGCCAAACCCTGTCTCTAAGAGTCAGGAAAGAAGGCTGCATGCTTTATGTAAGGAACACCTACCTGGGTGTCAGGAGATCTGACACCTGTCCTGGCTCTGCTGCCAAATAGCTGTGTGCTTTTGGGTAACTTGCTTGGTATCTCTGTGCCTCCAGTTTTCTCATCTGTAGAATTAAGACAATACATACTTCCCTAACTCACAGTGTTGTTGTGGGGCATCAGGCCAAATAAGATAAAGTATGTGCATAGGCTTTGCAAAGTGTGGAATGCTATACAAATGCAAGATATTATCAAGATCATGATTGCACAGAGAGATTTTCCTTAAACTTAATATATTTAGTTCCTAAGCAGTCCCTAAAAGCCCAGTTGTCAAAATGTGGTCCTTAGGCTGGTAGTAAATGCGTCCATTACCTGGGAGCTTATTGTAGTTGCAGAATGTAGGCTCAATCCCAGACCTACTGAATCAGAGTCTGCGTCTTAGCAGGAGTCCGGGGTGACTCATGAATGCTAAGAGCAGGTGGGCAGGGGCATACCTTAAACCACTGGTTTTTAAAATCTCAGTGTGCATAAGGATTACCGAGACCTAACTCCAGAGTTTCTGACTCTGCAAGTCTAGGTTGGGGCTCAGGCAATATACATTTTAAATAAAAGCTCCGGTTGATCCTGTCGCTCCAGGACCACAGTTTGAGAAACAGCACACTAAGCCGTCAAGACGTTGCTCTCCACAGCATAGTAATGAATCTTAGTAGCGTCTCAGGGAACCTCTAGATCTGCTACTCTAACCGCAAGTTAAGTTCTCAGAGTCAAACCCATGTTTCCTGAAAAAAAAAAAAAAAAAAAAAAAAAAAAAAATCATCCCCACGCCCCACTTCACGGTCAGCAAGCAGTCACCCTTCCAACTCATGCTCGTTTCATAGTGGTTTCTGCTGTGACTCCTTGGGTTCTCTTAAGTTCAAAATGCAGCAACTTTATTAGGTGGCTTTTAGGTCTCAGTCACCCCACAGTAAATACTTCATTCATCTGGAACAGAAATATAAGTGCATATCTGTTTTATTTAGCACATCTCACACTTAAACTAGAAAGTTCACAGAAGATAGAGCTTTTTTTTTTTTTATTAATTTTTACTTCACACTGTACCTACCATGAATTAAGAATGCCAAAAACTATACTAAATGTGTATTTACAGATTAAAAGTGTGCGGCAGGCACACATACACACATGCACGTATGTGCCTATATAGACATAGTTGACACCTACTTCTAAACAGATCTGACCCTGCAAAACCTCCTTCCCTCGTTTATGTCTAAAAGGGAGAGTTAGGAGCATGAGTTTAGAACTAGCATTGCAATGAAGGAACTGCCTTATTTTGTAGAAAGAGAAACATTCCCAGAGACGTGAGGGGACCGCTACTCGTTTCCCAGCAAGACAGGATTGGTGCCAGAATAAGAAGTTACTCTCCATAGCCTTTAGATACTAACTTCCCTTATGTCCTGATCTTTAATTATTGTTATACTGTAATCCTACTCTAAGACTGTTTGTCTTGATACATACAAAATACTTCTGCACTCAGCAGAATTGTCCTCTTTTCACTGATTTCTTAATTAGCCTAGGTTTGCTTTAGTGGGAATAGGGTGCTCCCCGTTATTCTTTGGGGTGAGAGGGGAAAGTGACAAAGTTAAAAAAAAATGGTCCCAGTCAGGATAACGTTAGCTTTGGAAAGAGTAAATAACCTCCCCTCTTTTGTATTTTCAGGAGATGCATTTAGAAGACACCACCAGATTCTGTCCGAAGGAAGAAAGAGAAAGCGAACAAACATCTTTCAGCGATCAAAACCCCAGGCAAGACCAGAAAGGGGGCTTTCGCAGCTCCTTCCGCAAGCTCTTTAAAAAGAAGTGAGTAGCCCTTAGACAAGACAGCATTGTAACTCATTTCCCTTTGGGCTAAGTCTGGAGGTTTTAACAGTAATAAGTTTTAAGTAGCCTGGTTTCACACACAGCTTCAAGCCCAGTGCCGGCAGCCAGTAGCCACAATTCCTGTCAGGTGAAGATGTTTCTTATTGTGTTTTCCTAGAGTAAAAGCAGACTCAGCCCTGTCCTCTGCCTCTTTTAGCTCCACTTCCTTGTTCCCAAAGTCATGTGTCTGACAGGATGAAGCAGAGGAGGTCCCCAGGGTAATGAGCTGGTGACAATCAAATCCATTTAGATGGGGAGGCCTGGGTTCCACTGTGGGAGTTGGGTGTAATGGGTGTTCCTTCCAAATCTACCCACCTGTGGAAAGTTTTCCAAGATGTCTCAGCATTTCTGCCTGTAGGAGTCTATAGTTATCCTGGACGCTAGTACATGCTTATTGGGACTTTTGCTAGTGTTTTCCTTAGCAGAAATGATGGAATGGATTTGACTTGGGCCTGAGATAAAGAAAATCACGTCAGTGGGGTTTCCATACTCCGTAGGAGGCCAAAACAAGACATTTGCCTTCTGTGGTCCTTCTAAAACTCTGAGTCCTTGCTGTAGGAAATCACTCCCCAGGCATTTAGGCCAGCACTTACCAGCCCTGTCTTATAGACTGGGAGATGGTGGCCAGACCCCAGCATGAAATGTAAAGAAGAGAGATTTGAGCCTTTAGCATTTGACCTGAGAAGGATTCTCCAGTCTAGGCATTCCCTGCCTGGGAGACTACTTACTGTCCCTTATCTCCACTGGTCCTCATGCCACCTTCCCCTTCCTTGGAGAGATTTTCCCTGCTACTTAGTTTCTTTTGGGAGAGAAGGTTCTTGCAGTCAGTTTTAAACAGTTATTGGATGGAAAAGTTAAAGACACTATAGCTGCCTTTGGAGAGTTGCTGGTAAGTGAGGAAGTTGAGGAACATCACTTTCTCCTTGAGGGTAGAAGTTACTGGCTGATTTAGATAATGGTTTTGATGGAAGGGGGCAGGCCTGGAGTGAGGACTTTTTTTGGATGGTATATCTAATTTTTCTCCCATGGGGAAGGTGGTGGCGAGATTAGTGCATCTCTGGGTGTGGGTCCCTGCCTGCTGTTGCTGGAAGAATGAGGACAAGGAAGAGAGCAACAGTACCGCAGTTAGACACAGTACTGCTCCACAAAGTCCCCTTTCGGTTTTGCCAAGGTCCACATGATTATTGCTAGATCCCCTTTATGTAGGGAGTGAGGAGTTAAGACTTGTATCCCTCTCTTTACGTTCATAGATTAGATTTTTCTTGGCCTAGGGCCTACCTCTGTCGTGTTTGGCCAGGGTGGAGAGACCTGGAAGCAGACAACCCTCCAGCCCAACCTTAGGATTTAGGCTCCTGAATCCTTCTACGGACTCCTAAGAGAGGCGTTGCTTAAACAGTGTTCCCAAACAAGTAGCCAACTTTTTGCTTACTGTCCTTTATAGTGAGTGGGTCTGTCTGTTGTAAAACAGTGAGCCATGGATTCACCACTGGTCCCTTTACAAATTCCCAGTTTTCAGAGTGATATAAGAAAACGCTCTGCCAGTTACTTGAGGCAGAGGAGGTAGACTTGTCCTCTCTGTATCTGGGGGGCAGAAGTAGGAGCAGTGGGTAAGAGGGTGAACTTTCTAAAAATGCAGGTACTGGAAGTGGAGCTGGCTGCCTCATGAGGGACTGGGTTCTCCTGAGTAGAAGCTGGGTGACCCTGGTCAGGGATGCTAATGGAAGGGATTCCTGCACTGAGTGGGAAATTGCCCAAGATGAACACCTGAGTCCTTTCTAGTGCTGAGATTTGCTTTATCTGTACTTTGGCTTTGTTTTAGATCAATCTGAGTAATCACATCTTTTTAACACCTGGAACAAGAAATTAATATGGCGTTGGGACCTATAATTTTAAAGACTCACCATGTGGAAGACCTGATTTTATCTTTCTGTAGCCCTCCCACCACCCCCCGGCCCCCAGCCTCAGCACAATGCTGAGGACTAGCTGTGGACTCTCTAAATTCATGTTGGTTAATTGCTTTCAGTCTTCTTGCACCTTTTGGGGATCCTTCTTAGAGGGTTCAGTGGATCTCCTTAGTCCTCTTATCCTTTCTCATAGATCAGTCTCCCCTGCATCAGTCACAATGCTGCCACCAATCCTGCTGCTGCCTTTGTGTTTAGAGTCTGAAGTGGTCTATGAATGGAAGTCGAGGGGGGACCACACAGGTGGCTGCTCCCTCTGGCAGGCTATCCTGGCTTTGAACATCTGGGGTAGGGTCCTGAGAACCCCCAGCTGGTACTTGCTCATCCCCTTGGGTCAGGAAGCTGCGAGGGGCGCTTTGGGACTCTGCACAGGATAAAGAAGCAGCTTGAGGAGTTTCTCCTGAGTGTTCTTGTGTAAGAACCATGGGAAATTTGTTCCATTATGCTAAGATAGAGAGGAAGGGCAAGGAGGTCCCAGAGCAACACAGAAAGGTCAGCGGCTCTTAACTCAGATGAGAACGCACCATCCTTCTCCAGAGTTAAGCATTCTTTCTTACGTGCATGTGCTGTGTGAGACACTTGTATAGGAATCGTGAATGTCATAGTCCCAGCTGTTGTGTAGGAACTTGCACTCTGAAGTCAGGCATGTGGACTGATACAGGGAGGAACTAGAAAGAGACATTTAGCTCATTCTCCTCCCATGTGTTGGGAGGGCAGGCTGGCAGCAAGCCCTGTGACTTAAAGAAGTGGTTCAACCTGGGTACCAGAACCATGCCACAGCCTGACCTCAGAGGTCCGAAATGGACTAGTGCCAGAAGAGCCACCAGTGTCACATTTGGGGCTCGCTGCCTGCCTCCCCCACAGCCCTCTGGAGGCTCATTCCTGTCTACACTGACACCCTTTTTGTATCCATAGGGGCTTGTTTGGCTGGTGGCCCCACACACCCAGAGTGCTGCTTCGGGATGAAGCTAGGCATGGAGCCAGATGCAACAGAAAACCTGAGAAAGGGTTCTCTTCCCTCTGAGGCTGGGAGGGCCGAATACTCAGACCCACAAGGATTCAAAAGGGAGAGTCAAGTTGACATCATAAAAAAAAAAAAAATCCTGAAAAATGCCTAAGATATTTGGGGAAAAGGATGATGCTCTGATTATTTCTGTCTCAGGCACATTTGTCCTGGGTAGATACCAGGTCACATGTCCCTGAAAGATGCCCCAGAATTGATCAGAATAAAGACTACTATCTAAAGCTTGGAAATGTTAAGTGACTTTAAAAATTTGAAATGAATTTCCTCAGAAGCCAGGAACAGACCTAATGTGATAGGCTGATGCTGGACTGAATCCTTCTCTCTCTGCCTTGGAGCAGGGAGTAAGGTGCACTATCCCTTTCTGGAAGGCTGTATATGGAAGCTTCAGGACTTATATCTAGACTACTCTGAAGCGTGAGGCAAATGCTACTTTATCTTTATGTATAAATCTTGCACTTAGTTTAATAAGTATTCTTGGTTGGGGGTGTGGTATGGAGGAAGAGAGTTATGTAAGACAGTTTAGGGGTACAGAGTAGAGAGGCTCTTTTTACCCTCAAATTTGGGGGAGTAGAAGAAAAATAATATGGCTTCCAAATGATTAATTCTGCTTCCTCACCCATTCTTTTCCTCTAACATTTTATAACGTATATACCTCAGTCTCTTCCTACATCATCACTCTCCCTGCACCAGTCACACCAAAATCTCTATTTTCTTAATCACACACACATACAGAATATGTCTTCAGGGCTCCATGTAACTGAACATCAGTGGGTCCTCTTCTTTGGTATCTTTTCAGCTGTTTCTGTAAATGCCCAGCCTCGGCTTGGAACAGACCATGCAATAGGAAGCAGGACTACCAAAGAACTAATTGATAATTTACCCCACCTTCTTTACCTCCTCCCAGCCTATCTCAAGTCCTTCTCCCATTTCTTACCCACTCTGGGCTCCTCTCTCATCTCCCATCTCGTTTCCCTACATCACTTCAAAATTAAAGGAGATGATTGAAGGCATAACATTTTAGATGACATAAACCTCATTACAAATGTGTCTTAATAGGTCATTTGAAATCCATCACTAAGTTAAATATCTTTAGTGTACTAGGCTCTGTCTAGCACAAAAGAAGTAAGAGACATAGTTGTAGCCCATTAGAAGCTGACAGTTCAAATGCAAGGGTAATCTAGCTGAAGGTTCAGTAGCTAGAACATAGGAAGCACTCAACAAACATACAGTATACGAATGCTCATTTGTCACCCTATTGGTTACCAGGACCAACTGATTTGGGCGACAGGATGGGTGTCCCCTGCTCCCTTACTTTTCCATGCGCAGGTCTCCTAAAGCTTGCACAGCAGACAATCTTTCCAATCAGAAAACCACCCCTTCTTAGGTCATAGGGTTCCACGGCACTGGATTCTACCCCTCCTCCCTTCCCCAGCTCCAAATAAACTTACAAGGCTTATTTGTAGCAGATCTATATGTGTATGACCTCCCCAGCTTGTTATTTTCTTTGTCTCTGTGGACTGAGTGGAAGGAAACGTAGCGACAATTATTCTCTTTCCATCAAGCACTTGGATTGCTATTTGTCCGAATGTACTGGCAGCCACTGTCCCCTTATCCAGCAAGCATTTGCCTGCCCGTCCCTCTAGTGTCTGCTCAGATGTGCCTGCAGTCAACCAAAATGGCCCCAGGAGCGCAAAAGCCATTTCTGTTTTATAGAGGAAGGCAATAAAAGCAAATTCACTGGCCCCTTTTCCTAGATCCTGCAGGTTATTTCCTGGTAATTTATACATTACTTCAAAGCTTAATGACCACACACTGGGAAGAGTCCAAGTGGCCACATACTATGTAGGCATTGCAAAGAGTTAAAATTGTCCTTAAGAGGATAAAACTGAGCGTATAGTCATGGCTACAGTAGAATGCTGGATTTTGAAGAGGATTAGCAACATAGTCATTAGTTAATTAATAGTTAATATCAAGAAATGCAGAGAAATTCAAATACGTGGAGACACAGAGAAAGTGGTTTGTGAGAAGAGCAGTTAAAAAAAGAAAATACTAAGCTGAGTTTGTGGACTTTGAAAACCAGACAGGGCGATTTTGGCATTTGTTTCAGAAATGGGAACGCAACTGGTGAAGATTTCTGTGGTCCTTGGGGCTGGTGGTGACATCAAAGCTTTCCCATTTCCAGGTAAACACTAAACAGTTGCATGTTGGAACCATCAAAGTATGACATATTGGGTTTTGAAGAGATCAGATATAGCTAAGAGGGGGAAATGTGAAGTAAAGATTTTAAGTTTTGACTGATGATTTTCTGATGAGAAACAGCCACATGGGGGGAACCATTCAGAAGAAACACCAGCCAGATTCAAATCTTGCTTCCTATTTCCCACCCCCAAACTTATAGGTATTCCTAGCCTTCTGGATAGCCAAAGATATGGGGAAAGAATAAAATTGTCAAAAATATATCTTCCTAACATTTTGGGCACAACTGTACTACTCAGGGAGGATTTGAACTGTAGGTAGGTGGGAATTCTGAATTGAGAGAAGACAAGGAGTTTTAGGTTGGGGCATGTGGAGGCTGTTTCAAGGGAGAGTTCCAAGGGGGCTTCTGAAAAGGCAAAGGACTTTCACCCCACAAGATAAGATATAATCTTATCTGATGAGCACGCAGATGGACTGGTGTTGAGAGAAAGAATAGTTTTTCCTCTGTGCACTGGAGTGTAGTGGAAAAGTGCTGCTTCCTGACCGGAAGTAGAAAACATGGTGGGCAGCTCTGGCTTCATCTGTGATACCAAGTATCAGGGTGAATAGTGAAAACATCCAGTCAGTCATTAGGTTTCCAGACATCAAGATTTTAGTCTTTGTGTGGATCCAGCTTCTTTCCTTGGATAATGTAAAGGGATGTTTGAATTCTGCCCAATTAATGCAATAAATGATAGAGTCACAATTAACTTATCTAACAGCAGCAGTGAGGACTCATAGCATACCAAAGACAGTGAAAGAACTTACCCTTCTTTTGTGGAGAGTGGAAGCATGCTCGATTCTGCCTCAGCATATGGAGAACTTGTTCAGTTGTCTAGGAGCTTTGGACAAAGAACTTCAATAACATCACTTGCATACACCCTACATGAGGTCTTTTGATACTGGTTCTTAGTGGGCTAGTTCTACCCATTCTAGCTCAGAATTTAAGTTAGTCAAAGGGCCCCAGCGTAGCTTATCAGAGGTTATTTCCAGAAAGCCTCCTCCCTCCAGGGACTTCTGACATGAACAATCTGGAGAAGGTGCAGAGCTGGAATGGATTACCCAACTGGCTTAACCAAGATAAAGGAAGAATGCACCCTCGACTGGGGACTCAATTGGACTGATCTGAGTTGTTGACTATTGATTGGGCTTGGTCTCCTTTACGGTGGTTGAGATGATAGAATCTCCTCAATCTGACTACTGTACTAATTTCTGCATCCTACCAAATGTGGCATATATGTGTGGTTGGCTTCAATAAATCTTTCATTTAAAAATGAAAACAAGCAAAAGCAAGAGTTTGTAATGTAATGCCCAAATTCAGTAATGGCCCTTGATAGATAACCTTGGCTGAGAACAATGAATCCCATCCATTTGAATTTAAGGGCCTTGGTAATTGGTGGAGTAATTACTTGGTTGAATCAAAAATAGGATTTCCTCAATTTTCTGAGTTTTTATTTCCCCTTTACGTTATACACAATATCTTACACGGACATACACAGTTGTCACAACTGTCTCCATAAAGCATTAGAAAGATATTCTCTTTACGTTCATTGCAAACTTTAGTTACACATGTCCTGAGTCATGAAATGGAAGGGAAGTAAAAATTATTCCAGATCTATGAGGCAACTGTTTTACAAATGCAAAACAATTTGGATAAAATATCTGAAAACAATTAAAACCAAATCAACCTGTACTTTATCTGTGTGCTGAGATTTTAGGTCCAGTGGATCAGAATACAGGGAAAAAACTAATGAGAATCCCTCAATGGATCCTTCACCCACCAAACAAGATTTCTTCAGAAACCGACTTGCTCTTGCAAATGACCTTGACCAAGGAACAGCTGTGTAAAACATATTTAAAGTTGTATTGTCAAGTGGTAAGATGAGGATAAAAAGCCTGTATATATCTGTGTAGGAATATATATACTTATATATATTGATGTATAAATCCCTGAGAAAAACTAGTATAAATACTTACATATGAAACTAAATCAACATACAAGACCCTGAAGAGATGAAGATTAGTCTATGGGTGAGAGCTGGCTTTTTGAACCTCAGCACTTGGAAAAAGGGAAATGAAGACTTTTCACAGCTTTACAGAAACACAGTAAATTTGGAAGAAAATAAATGTTTGTAAGAACAAAAACTTCCAACTTGAAGTCATTCCCCCAGTATAATACTGAGCATGTAACGTGGATGTGAGTTTTATGCTTCCTAGGCACTTACCTTAGGAATTCATCCCAGTATTCTCAGGCTAATACACACGATGCCAGGGGCCAGTTCTGTCTTGCCATATGTCTTCCAAAAACCCAAGCCAATACCTAACATCCCTTGAGGCAAAGGATCAATTAACAGAGTTGTGTTTTACATGTTGCCAATCTGAGTTGTGGAGAATTTGCACTTAAGCCATAATATAGGAGGTTCAAAGCTTATAGACACATTGCTCTCTGAACAGGAAGAGACCCCGGAGAGTAGTATTTCTCTTGTTCTGTGGTTATGAAAATCAGTACAGGGAACAAAGATTTCTCTTGAATCCGGGAGGCCAAAGAAACATTTTCCCTTGTGTGGGTTGTGCTGCTGATGAGAACAGTGCAGAGTCTGTGTGTTACTGAGTATTCAGGACTCAAAGATCCCTTAGTGATCCTGAGTGTCCCATTCACTCATGAACGGATGGATTGGGGGGGAAAGCACTTCTCCAGCTACATCCTCTTTTTAAAAAGATTTTCTTCAGTCTGGAAAGAAGGGGCAACAACATCAGTGCTTTAGTGGCTCACACACAGGGGTTGCTCCAAAATACCAAGTCAGAATGAAAACTTAGGGCTGGCAATACCTTATTCTGTTTTTTAGAAGTAAGCTGTAAAAAAAACCCAGCGTTCTTATAGTTGAGACAGAGGAATCATTGCAGTGAGGGTGGCCTGGGTATGGGGTGTTAGAATGTGCTCGTTTCTACATAGAGATGTCCAAGATGGTCCGCATCCTTGACATGCCTCGAACTAAGAATAACAGAAAAAAATGAGGTTTAAACAATTTGTCTCTCTTCCCAGACAATCATCTGTAATAAATTAGAGGCATTTGGTGACTGCTCATTCAGAATCTTGGTACTCAGACCAACTTCTTGAGGGGCTGTTCCTCTAGGAACATGTTATTTCACAGAATCGGGGAAATTCTACTTTTGAGTGTTAAACAGGTTTTCTTCTGCTTGTCTGATGATTAGTTAGGAACTCATCCATTATCCACTTTGAACAATAGGTGATCTGGAACACTTAAAAGATCACTGCCAAGTTTGGGGAGTTTCCAGTATTTAGGTGTAAGCCAAGCTTTTCATTTTCCTGAAATTCATGAACCCCTTGAAAGCCAGATTTCTCCCCATGAGGAGGCTGAAGATGGTTTTGGGGCAGTGCCCGAAAGCACAGTGCAGAGATGACTGCACCTGGAAAGTGAAGTACGAGTCACAGTCTTTTAAGTAAAATGTAAAAACAATAACATTTCTGTCCCCTTCATAATGTTGATCATTAAAATGATCGACTACTGGGAAGGTTTCAAAACTGTCACACACCTCCTAAATTTTCATTTTGATAACATCCTTTGAAAAAGTCTTGGTGTTACATCTGTAGCACAACTCAATTTCATTACAGTTTATGAAACTAACCTGTAACTCTAGTAATAATTAGTGCTGCTCTTCTCTGGGTCTCCATCACCCAGAATTTGGGTTTTTCTGGTAATTTTCTAACTGCCCCCAAGTACTGTCTGTGCCCATCAGTCCTACACATCTCTAACACATTAATATTCCCAAATACTGCATTGTGTGAAACTCTTTGAATGTTCTTATTTGTCAAATTCTGAACTCCTTGACTTGACCTCCAAGGCTGTCCATATCTGCAGTGTGGCCACCAGTCCTCTATCTGGCTGCCATCCCCCACTTCACAGGCCTGCTGGGCGGCGTGCCTCCGCGGAGCTGGGCTCTTACCGCTGGCTGGCAGGCCATGCCGCCCTGCCTCACTCCTTTCCCCAGCCGCCTTCCTCTTTGCCAGTCTTCGAGGTCCAGCTTAATTAAGTCCCTCATCTTCCTGTGATCTCTGGTGCTGTAACTTGTCTATCTTTTGATGCGCTTTGTCTTGTCTTCCTGAGAAGAATGTAAGTCCCTTCAAGGGCAGGAACTACAACAAACTATGACGTATCTTTTTAAATTCCTTTCCACCTCTTGAATAGTACACAGTAAGCTACGGAGAATAATTTCTACTCAGAATCTGACAGAGAGTCATTCCTCATTGAGGTTGTTGCTTTACCTTCCTGCCTTTTAATTTTTTTTTTTAAAGAAAAATACCAAAGGAAATAAAATACAGTTGTCTTCCAAAGCAGTTTTGCTTCAAGGCAAAAGGCACCACTGCCACTTTCACAGCATCTAGAGTTAGAAAACATCACTCCACCAAAAAAAAAAAAAAAAAAAAAAAGTTTGCTACTTTTTTCTGTGTTGTCCTGGCTCATTTCATCATCTTTCTATGTAGTAGTATAAATTGACAGCAGAGATAGGATCTTTAATGATGTTTCTTAATGACACTTAATATAACGTTGCATTAGAGATGAAGTCAGGAAGTCAGGGTGAGAAAGAGCCTTGTGAGCTCCAGTCTCCCGGAGAAGTGCGGTTTACGTGGGAGGCCGCAGCGGTCTCCTGGGAGTGCCTGGGTTCCTCCCGCCCCTAAGGGATGAGGGCGATGTTTCTGCACAGGTTGGGAGTGGCAGCTTGTCCCTTCCGCAGCCTGGTGTTGTCTGTATACAAGCCCGAGCAAGGATCCCCCTGCTTTTCTGACCCCCAAACTAGAGCCTTGGAGAACCAGGGATCTGTGGACCCACGCTGCAGGGTTCTCTGCAGCGGGGGGGGGGGGGGGGGGGGGGGGGGGGGGGGGGGGGCTTCATCATGGGACAAATAGTTTAAACCTGTCCGGGGCTTGAAAGTAGAATGGTGTTTTTGTGCTTGCCCAAGGAAAACCCTTTAAAGCTTTCTATAGCATCTCATGATCTCATACCTCATTCACTTACTTCTTCAAGTCTTTACTGATACGTTTCTTTCTCCATGAGGGCCCTTGTAAAAATTCAGATTCCTGGGTCCTAGCTCAGTCCAACTTTACTGGAGCATTTGTGAGTGGGGCCCAGGCATCTGCATTTTAAATGCTCGCAGGTGATTGTTCAGCCACTGACAGGTGAGAGCTGTTTCCTCTTAGACCGATAAGTTGAACGATCTAGTGTGTAAACTTCAGCACTCAGAGCCTAGTCATAGATGGAAATTTAGGACAGAATAAAGAATTGATTATACTTACCTTGAGATACAGAAAGTTGATGGTTCATCAAAACCCAAATGAATCTTTCTGAATTCATACATTTATTGTCTATGACCTTTACTATCACATACAGTAAGATTTTGGTTAAAATATACATATACACAGGATTAGTGTCCTTTATAATAGATTGGTAGAATTGATTGTATATTTCAGATAATTGCATGCACTTAGGAAAACAATAAAATGAATGTCTTATGTTAAGTTGTACAATAAAATTAAATCTAGTTTTCAGACTAAACTTTCTCTTGAAACATCACCATTACTGATTTTCTCCCTGAGCCTAAAACCAGTAATGCTTTTGGAACACTTGGGATTCTTATTGAAAGTTGAAAAGTTGAAAGTTGATTCAACTTAAAGATGTGAGTGTAGTGCTCTCAGCACCTGAGCATCCTGGTACTTATGGATTATGGGCCAGTGAGTCTCACATGGTGGGGAGGGGGTGAGGAAAAAGGAAAATGTGATATAAGAGAGGTTGAGAAAATTGATGAGGACCTATATATTTTAAGGAAAAAAAAATAGAAATTTTATTTTTTAAAAAGATTTTTATTTATTTGAGAGAGAGAGTGAGCACAAGTGGGGGGAGTAATGTCAGAGGGAGCGGGAGAAGCAGGCTCCCCACTGAGCAGGGAACCCGTTGTAGGACCTGATCCCAGGACTCTGGGATCATAACCTGAGCCGAAGGCAGATGCTCAACTGACTGAGCCACTCAAATGCCCCTAGACAAAAGTTTTAAACATCTGTATAAGAACATACGATATGATCTAGGCAATGCTGAAAATGTTGTTTTTGGGGGTTGTCAGACATGCAAAATAGTCAAGATTTTTCTACCCAAATCGCTTGTTTTCCAAAACTTGTTTTCAAAGAGCTTATGCATGTGTGATCTTGGTAAGTCATCTAAACTTGTTTCTTTTCTGTAGATTTTTTTTCCTCCCTTCTTGCCTCATTCCCTTCAGAGATAGTAGCATTAAATGCTCATACTTCTTAGCAGGAATACTGAATGTGTTTTCTTTCTTCCTCATGTATTTAAAGCTATTCATCTGAAGGCAGCGGGATCTACTGTAAAGGCCTGTTGCCAGATACCATCTGTGTTTCTAAGTGGGTTGTTTCCATTCAGCACTAGGTCACATCCCCTCTCCTCATTATCACACTTTCCAACTGGTGCAAACTCTTTAGCATACAAGCATGCACTTATTTCTACCATTTTTTAAGCAAAAGATACCTTGACTGTTCTGCCTGTGCCTTAAATCTCTGCTTACCTTTCCAGGGAAACGTGAGCGGGAACTGCTCCAGTTCTCTGCTCCCATGCTTCATTAGACTCGCTGGGCCCACACCACTCCACTGAGCTGGTTGTGTCCAGGTCATCACGGACTTTACCCTTGCTCAATGAATGGTCCACTCTCCCTGTCAAACCTATTTGACGTGCTTATGCCCTCTTCCTTCTGAAATAATTTACTAGGCTCCAAGGGCACAGACTGCGGTTGGCTTCTGTCTTCATTGGCGGCTCCTTCTTGGTCTGTTTGCTGGTTCTCCCTCCTCCTCCCTCTCGTGTCAGAGGGCCCTGGGGCTCTCCTTGACTTAGATCTCTTCTTTCTCCATTCTGTACTTAGCTTCTTTGGTGATCTAATCCAGTCTGCTAGCTTTCAAATATGATCTTTATGAAAGTGACTCCCAATTTTATATCCTCAGCCCAGACTCGTCCCTGATTTCAGACTCCTATCTCCCACCGCCTCCTGGTACCCCTCAGATGTCAGACATATTTATTGAGCTGAATGTGTCCTAGCCTGCTTCAGCTCTACCTTCCCAACTCAGTTTATGGGAACTTTGTTCTTCTAGTTGCCAAAAACCTTGAAGTCCTCCTTGACAATTGTTTCTTTTTTTTAAATTCTTTAAAAAAAAAAAAGATATTTATTTATTTATTTGAGAGAGAGAGAGAGAGAGTGCGTGCACAAGGGGTAGGGAGGGGCAGAGGGATAAGCAGACTCCCCGCTGAGCACAGAGCCCATCTTGGGGCTTGCTCCAAGGACCACGAGATAATGACCTGAGCCAAAGTCAGACGCTTAACCCACTGAGCCACCCAGGCACCCCGACAATTCTGTTACTTAAGCCCCACGTTCAGTATCTCAGCAAATTGGATGTCTCTGACCACTTCTCACCATCTGCACTACTATTGTCTTGACCAAGCTGCCTTCTGTCGGACTAACCTCCCCACTCCCACTCTGAACCCCTAATTATTCTCAACATGGCAGCCAGAGCAAAGCTCTACTCAAATGCTCTATGGGCTCTATTTTAATGGAAGCCAAAGTCATTACAAGTGATCTGGATCCCATTAAACCGCTGATGACCTCTCCTATTCTGCCCACATTCATTCCTCTCTAGGCACAAATATCCTCACTATTCCTCCTGCCTCTAGGCTTCTGAACTGGCCTTTCCCTGCATCTCAGCATATCCCTTCCTCAGACACTTGCATGTCTCCTTCCTTCACCTCCTTCAAGTCCTTACTCATACGCCACCTTCTCTGAGCTGACTCTGATCATCGCATTTATATACCACCACCCCATCCCTTATATTCCCAATCACCTCGTCCTTTTCTTTGCTCGTAGCAGTTACAACATTCTAACGTATATGCTGTTTCTCGTTGTCTACATCTCCTCATTAGATGACTAATCTTATCAGATTAAACAGATTTTTTTTTATTCATTGCTATGTGCCTAGCATCAGAAGTGTACCTGGAACAGCAAATCTTTGCTGACTAGTCAGATGGGCCCTATGAAATGCTTATAATACAGTCAGTCAAAACCAAATTGAGAGTGAACATAAAAGGAAGTTGGATGGTAAAGAATCAAGAAGTTATGGGGACTTTAGGATAAAATATCAACCTCTTCAAAGATATCCAAAAGCAGTCAAACTTTGAAAACATATCCCTCATAACTTTAGTTACCTTTATTCAGTACCTATTCTATGAAAGGCATTGGGCTTCACACATAGTACCTTTAAACCTCATTGGAGTCCCCCAGTAGATTATTAGCCTCACATATTGAGGAGGAATAGAGACTCAGATTATATAAGTAACTTCTCCAAAGTCACACATCTAGGGAATAGATGTGAATAATGGAATAGTGAATAGTGAATAGTGAATAATGGAACCAGAATGTGAGATACGTGATTCCAAGGCATCTGCTTGTTGAGCTCTCCCACAGCGGTTCTTTCTCTTCATGAGTCATGACAGTAGAGAGGGTAGCTTCTAAAAAAGGACTGTATTTTTTCTTGCCTCTAATGAGAATCAAGAGTCTTAAAACAATAGAATGTGCATAAGCTGTTTTGGAATTCTCTGGAAGCCATGTGCATCTGTCTGCAAAGAGCCCCCCCCCCGCCCCCCGTTGTGGGCTATACCCTAGAGATTTAAGTGGTCGGAATGTGTGATGAGCTAACGTGATTAAAATAAATAAAAAAGCAAACCACCCACTTCAAATTCAAAAGTGACATTTCAAGAGCAAATTCAGAACCAAGTTGACTAATACCAGTATTAATGTTACTTACCTATAGTTCTTAAATTGATTATCTAGAATGTACTCAATAATACATAATTGGATTTCAGTAGCTTACACATAGAATTTGTACAAATTAATGATTTTGTGTTTTTAGAGTGGGGGTGGGGGGGGAACCACAGATCAATTTTAGCTAGTCCTGAGAGCAGCCCTCTGTACACCAGGAACTGAAGTTGAGTCTGTTGTCTCAGGCACGGAATGGTACAGAATGCTGGCCAGGCCTCACTCCAATTTTTTAAATGAGGGTATTGGAGTGCTAAGTTTTTCATCAATTTTTACATTCTGTAGTTCATCATGAATGACATCACATTAAAAAATTTGTTCGCAGCATATAACCATAAACTACATCTTTTAATGCCAAGCCTGGGAAGGATTGTTAAACCTCAGGCTGCCACATTCCAACAGGTCTCGACAGAACTCGCCTGTCAAGGAATTGTGGTATCTTAACTTTTATAGAATACGTGCTCTCCTCGGCCCTTTGAAACTTCATCCAGGTGACACCCAGGGTCACTAAAGTATCAGTTTTCATCCCAAGGGCCTCCCACTCATTAGTCCTAGGGCTTCAGACAGAAGGAAATACTGAACTTTCTCTAAGAAGGCCACTATAGAGAGCAAACTATTTCTGTGTGCGAAGCACAAGCTCAAGGAGAATGACGACTGACACTGAAAGGAGTGCTTTCTAAAATACAAAAATAATACACTTGTGGACTATGTAAGGCATTTTTCTTTATTATTTTTCGGTTTGTCTTAGTAATGCCAGAAAAATAACAGCCATTATTTTCACTTTAAATGCAAACCAAATACTGCTGCACACAGAGTACAAAGATTACCTACGAACATGGTTAGGTACAAAGGCCATAGCAGATGTGTAGACTGCACTTTGTTTTTACATCAGAGTAAGACTGACAGAGCAATTTTTTGGACGATTATTTCAGCAAATACCGTGCTACTAAACAAGGGCAAATACACACACACATATATATATACACACAAACACATTTCCACTGAAGTTATACATGTCACTTTGACAAAGGCTTCTTCTCTGGTGAGTTTCACCAGGTATTTGCACCCCAAGGTCCCCTGCCCTGATCCCGCCCCCAAATGCTGACTTGATCTGAAGAAAAAAATTAGAGATGTTCTTAATTAAAGGCACATTTGGCAGCTACTGAAAGTGGCATGCGTCTGGCACAGGTGCAGCCTCCCTAAAGCCACACCGCATGGGACTTCCATCCTCTGCATCTCTCTTTGAGTGGTGGTCCAATGGGATCCACCTTTAGCTAACTTGCTTTATAATTGCAGCAATTGGCTACTTAATGCACTATTTTCATTAAAGGCAAAGGGAAATTTGCTCACAGTTGACAGAAAATGCACTTTACGGTGTCAAAAATGGAAAATAAGGCATGAAATTTACAAAACAAGCTACAAGTGCTTTTGTTTAGATTTATCCTATAGACTTCATGCTTCTTAACTAGAGCTCAAAATATTTCAGTGGCTCGCATATAAGGGATTATGAAATGATTTTAAGTTAGTAAGGAGATGTTTCAAGAGAAAAATACTGAATACGTCATCACTTCCCCTTACAAATAATTCTACCGCACATTTCTTTCAGCCAAACTGACATTAACCTTGTGATGTTTCTTTGACTGGTGAAGATTAATGCGCAACAGGACAACAGTCATACGATATAGGTTAAAAGAGTAAGTGAACCTACCGATAGCAGCAGAATACCAAGAAATAAATGGTTAAATTCCTTTCTTTTTAAATCAGGAGGAAACAAAAGGTTTTCCTCACTATATATACTACACTAACAAACTGGGAACCTTTCCCTCCATTTTCATGATTTGTTTTGCTGAGCCATTTAGAACCGAATTTAAGCTATCATTAAAAGGATGAAATACATGACTCAAGTGAGCTAAACTTGAGAATTAAGATCATGGTCATGGTCATAGATACCAACTACGTTTTGGTTTGAGTAACTTTCAATTTGTGGAAAAACCCATTAAGGAAGAATTTAGAACCATAATACAGCCTCCAAGTGAAACAGTACTTGTTCACTAGACTGTGGTGTTGATTGTAGTATTAGTATGGTGTGCTTTTTCCTAAATTAACAACCATTAAAACAATCTTGAGCTGATAGAGCATAGCAACCCACTAAACACATAATCTGATACCCAGCCTTTAACTAAGGAAACTTTCAATGTTTGTATATTTCCTGATAAGTCTGTACTCTTAAAATACATTGGAGGGCTGGCTGGGAAGTCAATTATCTGTATTTCAATAAACTTAGAAACATGTACTTATCTGTTCCTGTTTTAAAAAGTGCTTAGATGTGAAAAGCCTCCCTTTCTATTGTTACTGTTTATCAGCCCACTTAATTCAACCTCGAAATATTTTTATTTTGTGATCCAAAGATAATGAACCTTCTAAGGACATTTCCATTTCTAAAAGAAGTGTCCCATTTTTGGAATGTGGTTTAGAAATAGTCGTGCTGCATTGACTGTCTTGTAATGTCCTGGATTCAAAAGCAGAATTTTGTGGTGATGCACTTCTCTTCTCAGCCACTTCTTGTCCCTGAATAAGTATATTTTAGTTATTACAAAGAATAAATTTGTCAGCTAGTTAATGTTTCATGTATGAAGAAGGCAAGGATACAGTTTTCTCACCTCTGTTTAAGGGCGTCCAGTTGGGATTTTTCTAGCCAGTTACCACTGCAGAAAATATTTTTACCTAAATGTCAACTTCAGAATTAAAAATATCCTCTATCCACAATGCTGATGCACAGTGAAGTGGTCTCCGAGAACCACTGGGGTAGGAGAATGGTTCCCTTTGGGAGAAGTAGGATTAGAACTCTAAATCTGACCTTTTCCTCTTTAAAAGATCAGGGGGGTTGAAAAGCATTATTTTAGGCTAACACACTGGCCAGAGAGAGATTGAATAGGCTCTAATGTGACTTGTCAGGTTCCCATTTGGAGTGGGGTGGGGAGTAATTAAAAAGAGAAGTGATCCATAAGACACATAAAGGGAAATCCTATGGAAAATGAGGGTGATCTAATAAAAAGTCATGGGGGATTCTGGAATGTGTATTATAATTAATTGTAGCAGCACTAGTAAGTAGGCTTAGATTAACACTTGTTGAATGAATGGTCTTATGGACACTTTGTGCCCAAGAGTGGATTTGAAATTAACTTGGGGGGAAACTTTTAAAAGGAGACATTTTACAAAGAGAATGATGACTACCTTAATAGGAGTGGTACAGATATTAAACGAAAAAGATTCAACTCTAACAAATAAATAAGAAAGGATATGATAGGATGGATTGCTTGATGATGATGCAATCAACATTCTGGTCTTAAAGGGCTATATGCTGTACTACTGTGATGTACATTACATTTAATTCTCTAATAAATATCACAGGAAATTAATATTAAAGTATGAGGTTTCCACCATGATGCAGCACTTTTAAAAACGTCTCTGATGGCATAGCTAACAGAACTGCTGAGATGTTGCTTCATTATTCCGAGGACACATGCACATACTGATGAACTGATGACTCCCAGCATGGAGGACCGCACACTCACAGACACTGCCGTGGAGATTCGTACAGCTTTTTCTCTTCGACAGGTTGCATGCATTTCACTCACAGTATTGGTTAGACTCAGAAGATCAGTACACAGGCTTCATGAATAATCCGTATTATGATACTAATGATGTAGGCAGATGTTCTCTTATGAATAGTTTTGATAGAGCAAAGACCTCAAGCAAGGTAGAATGTTTAATATAAACTAACAAACTGTATACATGTTGCCTAGGAAATTTAAAAACTTACAAAGTTCTGCTTAAAAGATAACCATCCTATTCTAACCCAGTTTTTTCCCTACATACCAAACTGTAACTTTAGATCATTCTTTAAGGTGAATACATACATCCAGAACTAGAAATCAAGGCGTACCACAATACGTGCTTTTATGCTTTGTGTGTGTGTGTGTGTGTGTGTGTGTGTTTCAACTGAAAGAAATAAGAATCAACCATTTTCTCCATATAATAATTTAATATATGCCAGCCAAACAAAGTATTTGTATCTTTATTCAATTAAATTAAAACAGACCTGCCAGGTTTATTATATAACATTCACTATATACACATGATTTCGGCAATGCAAGGTAATTCTAGATATGCTGATTACTCAACTATCAGTAAAACATGAACGATGTTAGTGGTGCCCAGCAAGTGCTCCTTTTCACACTGGGTGACTGCATTTCCAGAGTACGGTTAGAGGGACAGCAATGAGCCATGACATGGATTACCAGTAAACTTTTGTGGGAGAAGAGGGGAAAATAACAATCTAGCATAGATTAACAGTCTCCTAAGTGTAAATCGTATACTTGACAGTTACATTTTTTAAAAAGCTCTGTCAACTTAACACAAAACTTCTCATTTGAAGGCAACACCACCACGTTTTGTTTGTGTAGGGAGGGTGGATGGGGAAATGCTCTTAAAATTAGTATAATTACTCCTAAAAAAAAAAAAGAAAGGAAAGAAAGAAAAAAACAGAAAAAAAAGAAAAAAAGTACCTCTTTGGTGAAGCCTCGGTACCCATTCACTTCACTGTAATAATCTGTAAACAGGACTGCAGCACAGTGCTGGGCCTTGACTCCAACGAGCTCAGGCACCACAGCCTCTCCTCACAGTCCTCTGAATGATTTTTAAGAAAATATTCTAAAGTAGGACGAGTAAAAGCAAAGAAAAACAAAGGAGATGTGAAGATCCCTGTTTAAGATTTCTTTTTAAAAAGTGCATATTTTGAATTACAAAAACTGTCATCGTGTGGGCCTGCAGGACACTAGACTGTGTTTTCCATCCCTTTAATGATAAAGATCACTTCACAAAAAGAGAACTCCTGCCTATTGGCTAGAAAAAGTCCCTTTACTTGATTTTCAGGTGCAATCAATCAGCTGTCCAATCTCTCCAGATCAGTCTTTCCAGATTCTACACGAATACCATTTTCATTTTATAATTGCGTCTTGGGTAAAATCCACCGTCTTATGCTGCATCTCGAAGGAGAGTCGTTAGTGTTGGGAGCTGTCGTTTCAACCATCCGCGCTGGCACGTTCGGTGCGTCCATCGCCAGCAATGGATCCGGGGCTGGGAAAACGTCCGTCCTGGAACAGAGAAACTCAGGAGGAATGGGCATTCTCCAACAGTGGTGGTCCATCTCTGTGCATGGATGGGTGTGTGTGCTCCCTTTTGTAAGTTTTTGGAGGGAGTTTAGGGATATGCTGAGAAGTGCTCTGTCGTGGAGGAACCGGCGGCCCGGTGGCGGAAGGAAGGTCCACTTCTTGTGTCAGCGGCGGCGAGGGCAAGTGCCTTCTGGCGCCGTGCGGAGAGGGCGTTTGAGGAGGAGGTGGTGTGAAAGGGGAAGGGCTATTTGGGAAGAAGGTATTGCCATGATCGCCTTTTTTGCCCAAAGGGGGAGGCTGGAGATGTAGTGGTGAGCTGGAGAAACATCAGGTGTCCTCACGGGTTCTCGTGGTGGTAATAAGGGAGGGCTCTCAGGAGGGTCTGATATAGAGGTCCGGTCTGATATGGAGTATCGTGGCGAATAGGCTTTTGATGTGGGCTGCCTAGGAGGAATTGCTGGGGGGCTGTCCAAATGCTTAGACATAATCTAACACAAATGAGAAAGAGAATAGAACACAAACTTATTAATAATTAGTATAGTAGCATGAATATATTAAGAATTAATTTGGGGTTTTCAAACACACTATTTATTGGTAGCACCCTAGGTGTGGATCAGGGAGTTCTGCCATATGTTTTAAATGGAGGATTATGCCAATCTATTGAGGTTTTTTTTTTTCCTCAGTTTTTATTTTTCTCAAAATTTTGTTGTTTGCTACTGCTTACCTATCAGTCAATCTAGTATAAAATCATTTATGACTTAACATAAGTTCATTTTATAATTTTAAACTTACTATATTAACATTTTATGATGTTCTGCAAACTATCTTGACTTGTCCAGGTTCTCTGCTCTCTGGACACTCAGAACCAGTGAATCAGGTTAATGGTTGACAAAGAAAGAAGCTAAACAAGTGCAAAAAATGGCTATAATAAGCCTTTAAGGCCTCTTCCAACCCAGAATTGCCATGCAAATCCCATTTAATAGCATGTCAGATTTATGATAAGGGGCTCAGATAGGTAATGTTCAATTTTCACTTAACATAGTGCTTCATATAAAGCTTCATACCTCTTCGTTTCTTTCTCTCTGTATAGTCTCTGCTTGAGACATTATTCTTTACAGATCAAAACCGTTTTTTCCTTGACATTAACCATAATTCAGATTTATAAGCGTTTTGAAAACATATAAAAAAAAATGTGTTCAGAAGAAAGGAAATAAACAGTACTTCAGGGTAAATCTGTATCTGGCCCTCGTCTAGACTCTATTAAGCTCAGGTACCCTGAAGTGTTAGCCTAATCCTGTGGGAACTAAACCAGACACGGGGGCATGATTATCATGTAACCGTAATGACTCCAGTGTCCAGGTAACAGGGCTCTCTACTTACCTTAGATGGCGAAGATTCGGCGGGGGCAGATTCCGGCCGTCTTCGTGGAGGAACAGGAGGGGGGACGGGCACCTCATCAGTACCCTTGGTTAAACTTATAGATGATACTGAAGCAGATCCTGTAGGATGTTACATTTTTTTAAAAGTTTCACAGGAATTTTATTTCATCTATTAATCCTGAAAAGGCTTAGCTGAAACTGCTTATATTTATTAAAAGAAATGTACAGAATTATCAAAAGCAGTTTAATAGACCAATACACAATAGTATTTCCTTTATTAAAGCAAACTACTATAAAGGCATGCAGAAATTTCTCAGCAAGATTTTCAGAAAAAAAAATTGCCTAAGATATTCTGTTATTTTGCTTCTTGAACAAAATAACATTCCCACTGTTAATCTATTATTGGAATTTTTTATTTGGGTAGGATTCTCAGATATCTGGGAGAAACAGCAAACTACTAAAAACTTCTGGAATGGTAATTTTGTAATGGGCTCATTTACTTTCTTTGATTTTATTAGTACAGAATTTCCCTGCCTTTACTAGATAGTCTTTGGGATTCCTTTCTGATCTTAACTGCTCTCCCCAGGGATTCTCTCAAAGAATGCCAGGGAGAGAACTCATTTGGGGTGGGTGAGTGTCTTTCCTCACTTTGCTTAGGTATAAGCTGGCTCTCCTTGGCGGGTGAGCAAAATCAGGTTCATCATACTCTAATCCGAGAAATTTTAATTGTGATGAAGCTATTTAAGATGACGGAGGCAGCCCTGATAAAAACAGAAATTACACTAGAATCTAGTGAACCTGATTTAAGAATAAGCTGAGGAACTGGCACAACAAAGGTAAGTAAAGCTTCTAATTAGAACTTATCTACAGACATTTATGATGATGAGGGCATAATATAGGCATAAAGTCATTACATTCTGAAAGACAACATTTATGTAAGTTGTTAGTTTGTGAACAGTATAAAGAAGATAGGAAAAAATACATAAATGATCATTCAGGACTATACTTGGCAGGTTCTTGTTTTCCTTTAAGCATCGACAGCTTTCATTTTGTCAGTTAAAACTTAAAATATAGAACTTAGAGAGTACTTTGTGTACTGGTATTATTCAAATGAGCAACATTTTGATCACCTACCTTTTTTCTTAAGAGACTATATAGTAAATTAATTTAGCTTATAACTAATGTTTTCCATTGTATATATTTTGAAATCATTGGTATGAAGGACAGCAAAACCACTAATTAGCTTAAAACTTAAAATCATTTGGTGAATTGTTAGTTGACTTTAAAAATAAAAGCAAATATCTACAGTGGAACTTTATTTTGCTTAACAGTGATGAATATTTAGGCCGTATAATTGAAGGAGTTACAATGATAAGGTAGTTCTTCTAACGTCAAGTAATAGTCATTTGCCCAGAGTTTGTGCCGTCGCCAGGCTAAGTGCACGTTGTGATTCTGACGCCGCGGCAGCTGCCAGCATTCCCATACGCGCATGCATGCTCTTGCTGTTTGTTTGTTTTAAAGATGGGTGTTAAAATAGATTTAGAACTCTATAGTTGGAAAAGTGAAATGGTTAAATGTGGAAGTCGCCCATATAAAAATGTTCTTTTAAAAGAGGAAACAGGTCTTACAAAAAGCATGAAAAGTATCTAAGTTGAAGCAAATCATGTATGATCAGAAGGTAGCACCCAAGTGAAGCCTTCACTTCTGATACCGCAAGCAAGGCACCAAGGCTGCCAGACCCAAGAGGAGTTTTAGCAGGAAGGTTACACTTGTTTTGATTTTTAAAGCCAAAGCAAGAATTAGGAGTCTTAAACCAAATATACTAACTTGGGCCATGGGGCAGTGAAACTTGGATAAAGACGGTATCGCTGCCTGTGAAAGGAAACAAGAAAGAGTGGATTTTTTTCTTTCATTGATAAATTCAACTCATCTGTAAAAATGCATTTATGATAAAAATGTCATTTTGGTCATTCTAATTGTAAAGAATGGTACAACAGTCTTTAGTAAAAGCTCATGACTTCTTACTTTTGAGAAAAATAAAGAATTAAACTGAGCTAACATTATGTTGGGAATTTTGATGATTCCGTTTAGATTCACTACCTGATGTCAAAGCAAGTAAATGAAAAGCATTCATGAGAAAACTAAAATATGCTCTGTTAGTGGAAGACTTTTAAAAAATGTATAAACCCAATTTGAGCAAAAAATTCAGCTGGACATATAGAAATATGTCATTTACTAAAGGTTATTTTGAAAACTCAACTGTACTAAATAATGAATTTATGCTATGTCAATTGAAAAATAAAAGGGAATTTTTTACTAATATTACTACATATTTTTGAAAATGTTGCAGTGTATACTCTCATTGCAAAATAGTTACAGCTCTGGATATTACAAAACAAGCTTGGAAGTGATATAGCCCTTTCCTTCTATATTCTTGAACATTTAAAAAAATCAATAAATATTTGGTGCTTAGACACATTTTACACAGGAAACTCACTGACAAATTTAGAATGTTTAATTTCAACAGTAGTAATTCTTCTAAAAAAAAAAAAAGAATTGAAAACCACAAAAGCCAAAGCCCCAAGAGCACTAAAGTAGAAAGGTGAGACAAGAGGCTAAGTGATCTGTACTGGTTCCAAACATAATTGTCGATGTGACACTGCCTCCTATTACCAACATACTGAACCTGTAATATCCAAAGACAAAAATAATTCCTGTAGCACTCGTCTGAGCTGATTTTTTAAGAATTCAGGTTCTTCTCTCTCTTTCTTTGCACAACAGACCATCACTCAAACAATTTGGACCATTGTTTTTTTTCTAGCTGCCTTGAATAAGGATAATTTTATGTTCCAGGTTCAGTGGCAAGACTATTAATGTGATTGCTATTTATATAGATATGGTGGGTTTATTTCCCACAGAGCCCCGATTTCCAGCAACCTATCCCGTTAACCCCCTCTCCTTACGCACGGGTATTTATTTGGAGGCCACAGGTACCAAGTTACCAAGGCCACAGTTACCAGTTACCAAGCAAGTTACCCTTGCTACCAAGGGTAGCAATCCAGCTAATTGTACTAAGTTATCTTTCAGAAGATTATAATTAATTTTTATACTCTTTGATAGTAAATGAAGCTATTGCTCTGTCAATGATTTGCTCCACTATTTATTAGGCACCTATGATGGAACAAGGATGAAAGGGGTATATTTACCTGTAGCGTTTACCCACTTTATATTTTTTTCCACTTTTCTTGGAAAGGAAACAAATACGCCTCCCAGGAGGTAAGCCTCAAGAGCATGGTAGTACACTTAGTACAAGATGGGAATAAAACAAAAACACAAAGCTCATGACTGCTACAAACTGTAGGCTTTTAGAAAGTATTATGATACCTATGCATACACACCTGTCTATTCACAGACTTGGCTTTGCTCCTATTTATATATATATGTATGGCACAGGTTTAGGTTTCTGTGTTTGGTAAGTTATGGGCACTTTTCTGATTTGTCATTTTAAATGAATTTCTTGGTCTCACTGTCTAGAAAATGCTAAAAAAAAAAAAAACTCCTTTAGACTTATTCTTGCTTTAATTAAAAACGATATACTAGAAATTCTATACTAGCTAGGTACTGAACAAATTTACCGATAATGACTTAGGATGAAGCCCAATTAATTAAAAAAGTAGTATTAATTGTTAGGTTTAAATCCCAGATAAAAGGTCAGTGGTTCTCAATCTTGGCTAAACATTTCAATCCCTCTAGAAAGCTTTAAAAAAAAAAATACTGACTTCTTAGTGCCAAAACCAGTCTAATTTAAGTGCAGGCTAGGGATATAGGTTGTTTTTTAAATTCCCCAGGGGATCATACTGTACAGTCAGGATTAAAATCCTGTTGAAGATACTTTTCAGTTTATAACTGGGTCCTTCTTGAAAACAGGAACAAGCTCTTCCTATAGGAAAAAATTCTATAAATCACCAATAACTTCTTAAACTCACAAAAGCCTGTTAAATGCAAATGTATCTGAGATTAGAAACTAAGCACCCACAACAATCTTCTGTGAAAAGCCTTACATTCCAGCTTGAAATGCCTGGAATACCTCTTCTGTTGTCAGAGCTTCCTCTCCTGAGGGCTAAAGCTGAAGCTCATCAGCAGCACAAGACCAGGTGGGACCTCTGGCTCCCTTTCACTACCCGGCCGACCAGGCTGTCTTCAAACAGGAAGGTACCTAGAGAATGTCTTCCCCCTCTCCACCTTGTGATGGCAGCAGAAACACGCCAGCAGCAAGATGGGCATCTGTCCTCAGCACCTCAAAGGTGGAGCTGACCAGGCCAAGTGTAAGGCAGGGCTCTGAGGGGGATCGTCCTGCATAGGGAGGTGGCCAGTTTCCTTCCCTCTCTGTCCTCACCCCAAAGCTTCCCATGACCACTCGTGCCCATCCTATGGTCCCCTTTGTGTAAACTTCCACAGGACTGTATCTTCCCAATCATTTAGCATTTTGCTGAGCCCTATGTATCTTCTCTGGTAAAGCCTGCAATCTTACTGAGAGTGAAAATAAACATAGTACAAAGAAAATCATGGCATTAACACTGGTTAAAGCACTTAACTATGATTTTCTTTGTATGATGATTATTTTTCATCTCTCAGAAAGATTATGAGCTTTACCAGAGAAGATGTGATGTGTAAGTGCTTGGCAAAGAGTGAGACAGGCAATAGATACTGGCTGATTAATTAATTATGGTTTTAAAGTAAATTATTTTGAAAGACAAAAATGTAAGAAGCAAAAAAAGCACTATGATAACCAATCAAAAATTCTAATCAAACTTCGCCTTTTGAAAAACTTAGGCAATGGAACTTTCTGCTGGTTTGTATTGAATAGAGTATGTCCAGATGACCTAAGAATGTAGGCACAGCAGCTCTTTCCTGACAGGCCCTGAGGACGTAGGAATTCTCTCAGTGGGAGCAACACAGTGGGCAAGCTGGGAGCTCCAGCAACCCCCAAAGTCCTAGCAGTTCTGTTAAGCAGAAGTGGGGTCATCAGCACACGACAACCTTGGCTACACAAAGGCCATGGGTAAGTTTTAAGTAAGGGACTGAGCATACAGATGGTTTATATTATGCTGGCTTCTTGGATTTCAAAACCATTTATTTTCAGTTTTTACTAAGAGCAAAGGGAATGGTAGCAGGAATTTTCTTTATCACAAAGAAAGCGAAATTGAGAAAATCCTCCAAGGTAAGCTTATAAAGCCTAACTCCTGGAACAATGGTTTCTTCACCTTCCAGCTGTTGAATACTCTTCCCTTGCCACATAGGACAGAGCACTGCATTCCTGAATGATTATTTCTTCCCTCTGTGACTAACTGCTTTAAAGATTCAGCACTAGTAGGGAACGTTAATGTGCTTACCTCCCATTTTTCCTACCTCTTCCATTTTTAGCTACTTTTTAAACTGAGAAAAGTAGAATCTGCAATTGATAGCTTTCACATGATTTCAATAATTTATTTATGTGGGAATCTTTATAATATAGACCACAGCTATCTGCACTAAGAAAAAAATTCCTGCAAACGGAATTATTAATGATTTTGGGTTGGGTATACTGCAAAAAATGCTGGTTTTATTACTTAATTTGAGAGGATTTATGAATTGGGGAAAATAAATGGGAATTTTTTTTTACCTGGTGTGTGTTTGAACTTACCAAAAATACCTGGTAGCTTAGTATGTATATAACGTGACTCCATAATGCCCAGTAGCCAAATAAAGCCAAGATGCAGTAGTTCAAACACACTTTAGGTGGTAAAAAGACAGGACAAACTGCTGGCTAACTAGGAATGTATGTACAACACAGGAATAAATAAATAGGATTCTGGACCAAATCTCCGAAGAATAATTTTAAGTTGATTTTTGTTAAAAAGGTATAGCCTCTGAATTGGAAGAAACCTTAAAATTATAGCTGGATTCCCAGAAGGCACAGGAAGTCTTTTATCTAAAATCAGAAAGCTCACTAGCAGACTGAGATCCCACATCGGATTCCTAACTCCTAGGTCACCCGCTTCTCGACCTCCTTCCCCACAATAACAGCATGCTGTCTCTCGGGACTGGATTCTGCTCTGTCAGTTACCAGCGTAGTACCTGATCTGTACATGAGCGGAGACAGCCAATGGGAAGAGCATGTGGAAATGGGTGAGGAGGGTAAAGGTGATGGGATTCAAGTTTTGATTTAGTACTGAGCAAACAGAAAGAGATCGTGTGCTCTTAGAGCTCTAAAGCTCCACGTGGTATTGACTAGAAGATGAGCGGAAGCAGGGTGACCTACATATCAAATACAGCCTCTTCCAAGGGCTGAAGCTGAGCTGTAGTGTTTTGAAGTCACTAGCCATATGTGGATTAATAAGCACGTGAATGTGTCTAGTCTGAGTTGAGGTGTGCTGTAAGTGTGAAATGCATACTGGATTTTGAGGATTTAGAACGAAAAGGAGAATGTAAAATAGCTCAATAAATTTTTATCTTTGAGTTCATGTTGCAGTGATAATACTGCAGCTTAACACACTAAGTTAAATAAAATATATTATTAAAATTAATTTCACTTAATTCTTTTTGCTTGTTTAAATGTGGCTATAGAACACTTAAAGTACACACGTGGCTCACATTATATTTCTACTAGACAGCACTGATCCAGAAATAAGGAAGGAAGGAGCAATAGTATGCAGTCTGTCAGATCTGTACGGCTGGGCTCGAAGCACAGGCAGTGCATTAGTCGTGCTATGCTATGCAGTAGCTGCCAGATGGTGGAGACTGAGAAAGGGTTAAGTAGGAGTTTAAATTGGATACTTGCTGGAAAATTTGAAACCCACAGAGTTTGGTAGAAAGGGAAGGATGTACTGAGTAGTATTCAAATATAATATTTTTGGAGGCAGCATTTAAAGAACTGGACTGAAAATCCTTGCAGATTTTAGGAGTTATCTTTGTTTCTTCTAGATACGAGGAACGCATGTTAAATTCACCAGTTGAAAACAAACGCTCAAATTGAGTTTCAATTACCAATTTTGTCACCAAACCTTCTGGTAAAGTATAATAAATTTAAAGAACACCATTCCAATAGGTTTTTTAAAATTTCAAGTTGCTGGGGTTTACAATTTGCTTTCTATTTTTATACTATCTTTTGAAATGGTATTTGTCTACAAATTTACAAAAAATAAAAAAGTTATACAGATTCTTTTCACCTCTAGCACATATAATACTACCAATTACTTTAAAGCACTTAGAATATTAGCACTTACTTGAGTGAAAAGGGCTCGAATGATCGGAATCAAAAACGCTGCAAACATCGGTGGTACTAGAAGCACCAGACGCAGGAGGAGGTGTTAACGGTGTTCTTGGAGAATTTGGTGCAGATGCTGTACTTTCTGTTTCACTTTCAGGGATCCTACTATAACTAATTTTCCTTGGCTCCTGCTGCAGAGGTGTGGGATGTCTCATGGTACCTGGTCTTGGGTTTGATGGACGAACACCAGGAGATTTTAGGGGATAGCTATATTTTTTTGGCTGCAGACATAATAAAAGAAACACAGTATTTACAACACCATAACAGAAAGGAAAGTTTTTCTCTATATACCTGGGTAAAACTCAACTAATATCTAGGAAAACCATAAACCACTACTAAAGAAGTTATATAATGATTAAAATCAAAGTATCAAAGTTAAAATATTAACATCCCATTTCCATAAAGCCTTGGCTGTCTAAAATGTTAGGCAATGAATTTTTTTTAAATAGCTGAGTTTTAGTCCTAAAAATACCAGAGTATTTGTTATCTTAATAATTTTATCTTAATATTTTTGAATGGAAATATTTCTAAGATATGCTGTAGATTTCTCTGGCTTTTTAAACAGACCTTGTTGAACTAATTTAACCTTGCTGGAAAAGCCAGGATCGTTATTATGAACTATGATACCTTACGATGCTGTTAATACTGTGATGTTGGAATCATTTGAGCTATTTATAAATGCATTAAATTGCTTCAGTTTTCATCTGTGTGTGTGTGTATGTTAGTTTTGTGAAGTTTTCTTAGTGCTATTAGCAAGCCTCTTTGGAGCGAGACTATATAGCTATGTCTAATTTGCTGTTTTTAATCCATCTTTTAAAAAACCATTTTAGGTCTTGAGAAATTTTCTTGGGAGTTAATTGCATAACCTTTAGTTTACAGAGACTTTGAAATTTATCTTGGTTACTAAGGGAGCCATTTATACTTACTTCTTGATTTTTTTACTTTCTTGTGAACAAGATAGATTATATTCAGACCAGTGTGGTGATGATACTATATGTAAGACTGGCCAGGCACTAAGAAACAATGGAAACTTTACTTTCCCGGCAAAAACATCTTTAACCAAACTTGTTATTTTTATGGCTAATGATTCATGGTTAAAAGTTCTCATAAGTCATTACTTTAGAAAAAAGTCATAAATGCATATGTTTATTATAAGTGAATTAGTATAAATTAATCAAATTTCCTGCCCTTACATCTCAACATTTTTGTTTAAAAAAAAAAACAAAAAAACATATTTGCCAATTTCTTCATCTATCAGGATTTTTTTAGATTACTAGTAATGCTCACTTATTTGCAGTCAAGTGGGATATTCCTGAGCATGCTTAATAAGCATTTATTCATTACTTTTATCCATCACATGTACACTTCATCCCTGAATGCCCTCGTGGAAAACTAATCTGCGTAACACATATGGTAGTGATGACATCACCAGACACAGATAACTGCAAAAATATATAAATATGAAAAAAACAGAAATGTGAATGCTTACAAATCTTGGAAGAGGCTTAGGATTTCGTGGTTCTATTTCTAGGGATTTGTTGAAAAGATAATCTGTAAATTCCTTTTCCATGCTATTTCCCATTGGATTCAAATTTTCAAAGAACCTCTAAAATAAATGCAAAGAAATAAACAATTATTAATATCAAGTATTTAAAATGCAGTTTGAAATTCACAAAAGTAACTTAAAACATTTAACAGTATAAGAAAATATGAGTTATTTTTAGCTTTATTTTCCTTTATCTCCTCTATGAAATAAACCTGCATTTCATCAGCCAGTTTATCAACTTAATTGGAAAGATGCATCCTCAAATAATTCAACTTACTTTGATATCTGATTCTACTCGTAAACAATAAGGCTGATTTTGGTACTGCTGGATCTCTCCTGTTATTTCTGCTACTTTCCTCCTTTTGCTAAAGTTTATAAGCTCTTTTCCATGCCTTTTTAGGACCTCAGGGTTGCCTTCTTCTGTTTTCAAGATATTAGTTAGATAAATTCCTAGAAGATATAATAAAATTATTTTAAGGATAAAAAAGGAACCAGCTAGTTCTTTTTCTTTGTCAGTAATCATAGGCATATTACATTGTACTATCTCAATCACCATAACCAAAGATTTAAAGCACAGATTTCCATTCAATGAGAAACCAGCTAACTAAATATCAAGAGAGATATCTTTATAAGTATCAAATTCTTCTGTGGCACTTAAGTATAATACAGGAGAAAAAGGGAGACCAAGTTTAACAAAATTTAACGGCTTTATCAGGAGGAATAACTCAATTTTCCATATCTCCAAACCCATATGGTATTTGACATAAGTCACTGTCCTGTTAAAGGAACTTTGAGTATAACCCATCACTTAATAACACACATTTCTGGCCAAAGGGGAAAATGTTAAATTAAGGGATCATATTTTCTGCTTACTCAAAGGCTGTTAGGATTTGTAATTCAGACATAGTACTGTTTGGATAGGGTTATTCGTGGGAATGTGGAAGGATCTCCAAGCCTACTGAACACAGTACTGCATATAATTTGTCTGTTCTAGTCTTCAGGACTTCTAGAATTAGTCTCATAATTGGCACTCATAATTGAGCTCCTGTTTCCACATCACCATAGGTTGTGCACAGGAGGAGGAGGAGGAAAAGGACCCAAACAACAGGTCTTTCATTCTTTACAAGGCCCTCTGGTGCCAGGAGCACCTTAGTTCCTTTCTGTTCTAGCATAAAGGTCCTGGAGCCGACTCTGCTGCTTTCTACTTGTGTGGTCTTGTGCAAGTTGCTTAGCTTCTCTCTGCCTTGGTTTTCTCATCTGCAAAATGACGATAGCAGGGTTGCTTTGAGAAGTAAGTAAGTTTATGTATATGCTTAGAATAGGGTCTGACAAAAGTAAATGCTTAATTAGTTGTGGCTGTGATTGTTGCTGCTATTGTTGCTAGTCTTGGCCTATTCTCTTAAGCTTCTGCCTTTTCCCCTAAAGTACTGACTGTGATGCTTTGGGGAAAGAGAGGGTGTGTCTGAAGATCTGAGTTCATTCCCCCAGTACACAAGCACTGAGTTTCTTCTGCACGCCCAGCACTGCATTACGTACTGCAGATACAAAGACGAACGAGACGCACAGTCCCGGGTCTCAAGGAGCTCAGAGCTTTGAATGCGGGCTACAGTACAGTTGGGTAAGTACTATATTAGTGGTCATGCGTAAGATGCTAGGAGGTCACAAAGGCATGCCTGACTCTGCCTTCGGTCGGTGGGAACAGAAAAAGCATCACAGATGAAGTGATGTTTACAGTAAATCTCAAAAATGAGGTGCAGTTTAATTGAGTGAGATGGAGGGACCCTGTAAGCAGAGTGGCAGCGTGTCTGAAGGCACCGGTTTGTGACGAAGCCTGGGAGGCATGTCGGAGACAGCATGCTGCACCGTACGGCCGGAGCAGACGGGTCTGGTGTGGGGTCTGGGGGAGGCAGCGTGCAGGGTTTGAAGACAGACACAGGCAAGGGCTTAGGAGTCCTGACCCCCCACTGCTATAGGTTGTGCACTGTAGCAGGAGAAGGAGCAGAAGGAACAAAACAACAGGCACTTTTGTTCTGATCACAGTTCAGTGGTTCTGAAGGCTTTTGTGATAGAGGCCTATTTTCAAATGCTAGAATATCTGGCCACCTTCTTGAAAAGATTAAATGACTCAAACTCAGTGAACAGGTCAGCAATAATGAAACATGATAGACATCAATGCCTGTTTGGTTCTAAAAAGTATCCAGTTTTTAAGTATATTTGTTGGCTCGCTCTTAGCACCTAGGCTACCCTTGATTCGCATTCCTAAGACAGATGTTTCATGTGTTCTCATATGCACAGGCTTTTCATTGTCCACATCTGCTTGTCACCTGGCTCTTTTACTTGCAGCCAGTTATATGCTCCACTACACTCTGTCGCATGATGCACTCAGCTCAGTGTTCAGTCGGACACACATATCCATATAGTACACATATTTCAGGGCAGCCTGGAGTCAACTTTCCATACTGGTCACACACTGACAGCCCAACTGTGAAGGGTTTGTGGGTAGCAGCAGCTGGATTGGATCATGAAGAGCCTTTTTTAAAAAGAGCTTAATTTTTATTCACAGTTAGGAGATTATTAGCATCTCTGCATTCTAGAAGGATTACTCTGGCTGTACTATGAAGCCAAATGGGTTAGAAGGAGTTCAGATTAGAAGCAGGTCGAGCAGTTAGGATGAACGTGGTCCTGGTGAGCTGATGATGGCTGTCTGAGGGTCTCCAAGGACACAGTGAAGTGTACGCGTATTTAAGGGGCAGACTCCACAACAACGGATTAACTGAAGCGGGCAGGGCAGGGACGGGGCGGGTGGGAAGGCGGACTCTGCTCTGTGCCTGGCTGGCTGACTGGGTGGTGGTATAAGGACGGCCCCTGGGAACATGGGGGATATTCAGTTATGGGATGTTGTAGCTGTTGAAAGTATACTTGAATGAAGTTGTGAAAATGCTTACAAGTAGCATTTGGGAGAGCTCAGGACAGAATCTGGAAGTTATTTTATGACATATTAATGGCTAATTAAAAGGAAAACAAATGATCAAAGAGGTGGTATCCAAATTTTGTTGATCATACACGACCATCAGTAAAAAAAATGTTTAAGCATGAATCCTCTCTCTCTCTCTCTATATATATATATAGTTTAAGTAAAAAATGTATTACAAATGTATAAATAGACCTGAATATCATATACTGTTGAAGGTTAATTTTTTTCAATAGATCATTTTACATACCCTGCTCTGGTGACAGCTGTCTGGGAAGAGGGAAAGCAGAGCATTAGACCATAAATAATGAAGAGGGGTAAGGTTTCACATGGTTGCTGATGCCTTTTCCAGCCTTTCTAGGGAAAAATTGGCTGCTCAAGGTTCTGGGTTCATACGTCAATTGATACATTTCTGTGATGCAATATTACATTTACTACATGTAATTTATTTATTTTTCTGCTCTTGGAAGAGAGCTTATTGAGGGTAAGACTGTGTTTTGTCTCTTGATTCTTGACA
This sequence comes from Lutra lutra, assembly GCF_902655055.1. Lineage (NCBI taxonomy): Eukaryota > Metazoa > Chordata > Mammalia > Carnivora > Mustelidae > Lutra > Lutra lutra. The sequence continues at coordinate 31,844,390 of NC_062286.1, forward strand.
CCTAGCCCTGGGCTTGGTATGTAGAGGCATTCAACACTGTTCCTGAACGAATAAAAAGCAGCACAGGGGCGCCTGGGTGGCTCAGTGGATTCTTTCAGAATAGAAGAGAAAGCATTTGAAGAACAGCTCAGGATGCAAGAGACATAAGAATCAATCCTAAAACAGCAGGAAACAAGAGTGGAGAGGAAGCAGACTGACGAGAAACAGGAGCAGGACACGAAACTATAGAACTGTATGACAGGAAAGAGCAAAGCCAATGCTGCAGGCTGGGGTGCTTGCGCAGAGGTGAGGCTTGGCTGAAGGAATAATCTACGTCCTTTTACCTTAGAGGAAATGTTAGTTTGCCTATATATATTATCTGTAGATAGTGATATGTGTGTGTGTGTGTGTATACATACACACACACATACACATACCACTTTGGTATATGGACAAAAATTGAGATACAGACTCAGTCTGGGAAAAGTTCAGAAGGAGAAGTTGCCTGACTTTTATTCTGTAAATGGTGTAGTGCCAGCAAAAGCCCTGCATTAGAACTCTGGCAAGGTGACAGAGGAAGTAAAAGTGTCAGATACTATCCCTGACCCTCCCATAGAGAGGGGGAAAGAATCCAAAAACCCAGTCCCCAGAATTAAGGATAAGAATCTGGAAGGCGTTTCTGCAAGCTACAAATATAGATGAGACAGAATTAAGCAGCAGCAAGAACATCTGGCTCTACCCTCTGGTCAGAACCATGAGACTGTGTGGCTAACCAGGAACTGGGGAACAAGATCTTCTTAGAGGTAGGGGAACTGACCTTGAAACACGAAAGGCTCAGTAACCAGGAAGATAAGTACAAACGGGTAGGAAGGCTGGCGGGGGGCTAGGTCTGCACCTAGCAAACTAGCTACATGCTTGTGTTCACTCACCAGATCACACGGCCGAACTTAAAACACAATGCAGTCATACTCTAGAGGTCTGAAACTTCTTTTTTCACCTAACAACATATTATGAAGATCAGTTATGTAAGTTCGTAAGTCTGTGAGAGAGTACTTTAGTGAGTTCAGTTTGTGTGAATCAGTGCTCATCAATCAGGGGGACGGGATAGCAAGGGCCACACAGGGAGCTGGATGAACAGGCCCTCAAGTTTCTTTTCACCTCTCACAAGTGGTGCCCATCACAAGTAGTGTGACCAGAAGCTCAGTACACAGAGGGACTATGTAGTTTTCATTTTTCCTAAGCACCTGACACAGTCCCTGACTCTTCAGAGGTGGTCAAGAAATATTTGTGTACAGACTGCATGAAATGAGTATCAAGCTGACCCAGGTCCTTCCAAGGCTCCCTTGTATGAACTCACACCATAGGCACCACACTTCAAATACACTGACTTTAATACATCTGCTTCTTCATTCTCTTTTTGTAAACTATTTTTAAATTGTTCCTTAACTCCTTATCCAATTGTCCTTATACTCTTTCCTCTTGGAATTGTGGAAGGTCTGTGCATCTTCTGTAATGCCCACATAGGGCACTATCTACATTTCTAGCTTACAAGATCTTATGTAAGATATATTCAATTTAAAAAATTAAATCTGACAATCTGTACCTTTTTAAAATTTTTAAATTTTTTTTTATTTTTTAATTTTTCAAAGATTTTATTTATTTATTTGACAGACAGAGATCACAAGTAGGCAGAGAGGCAAGCAGAGAGAGAGGAGGAAGCAGGCTCCCTGCTGAGCAGAGAGCCCAATCTGAGGCTCGATCCCAGGACCCTGGGATCATGACCTGAGCTGAAGGCAGAGGCTTTAATCCACTGAGCCACCCAGGCACCCTGTACCTTTTTTTTAAAAAAAGATTTTATTGATTTACTTGAGAGAGAGAGAGGGAGGAAAAGGGAGAGAGAAAGAGAGATAGAAAAAGAGCATGAGCTAGGGGGCAGGGAAGAGGGAGAAGCAGGCTCCCCACTGAGCAAGAAGCCCAACACATGACTTGAACCCAGGACCCTGGGATCATGACCTGAGCCCAAGGCAGATGCTGAACCAACTGAGTCACCCAGGTGCCCCTCAATCTGTATTCTTATAATTAAAACAAAACAAACAAAAAAAACAAAAAAAAAGTTCTATCAGAAAGAGAAAATAAATGAACTCAATAGTTTTGCCAAGAACGTAGGTGGGGAACAAAAAGTTCTCAGGAAAAAAATAAATGAATAATGATAAAAAGTAATACATGATATAGAAAACAAAAGAAGAGAGTAATTATTGTTTAAGATTTTATCTTTTTGGGGGGCGCCTGGGTGGCTCAATGGGTTAAGCCTCTGCCTTCAACTCAGGTCATTATCTCAGGGTCCTAGAATGGAGCCCCGCATCAGGCTCCCTGCGCAGCAGGGAGACTGTTTCCCCCTCCCCCTCTGCCTGCCTCTCTGCCTACTTGTGATCTCTCTCTCTCTGTCAAATAAACAAATAAAATCTTAAAAAAAAAGATTTTATCTTTTTGAAGTAAAAAGCAAAGTAAAACAAATAATAGAAATGGGAAAGATATATTACAAATAGAACAACTTAAAAAATAATGTTTTGGTAGATATAACTACTAGTATTTTTAAAATAATGAAATGAGACAAGTGTGTAGCAGAAAGCAGAAATAGAAAGAAATTAAGGAAGAAATGAAAATGTTGCTAAAGAATTACATCCTGGGACGCCTGGGTGGCTCAGTTGGTTAAGTGGCTGCCTTTGGCTCAGGTCATGATCCCAGCGTCCTGGGATCGAGTCCTGCATTGGGCTCCTTGCTCTGCAGGGAGCCTGCTTCTCCCTCTGCCACTCTGTCTGCCTGTGCTCACTCTTTCTCTCTCTCTTGACAAATAAATAAATAAAATCTTAAAAAAAAAAAAAAAAGAATTACATCCTACAAAAGACTGCAGGCCCAGATGGTTTTTCTGTTGTCCTCTTTCAGAATAAAGGCTAGATCATTTCATGATATTCCAGAACAGAGTAAGATGAAAAGCTACTGAACTCATGTTACAAAGTAAACATAACTAAAATAACAAAAGCCGATAAACATAGCACAAAGAAAAATCTCAGACCAATCTCATTTATGTAGATGAATATAAAAATCCTAAATAAAATGATAATGAATAGAATTCATTTGTACACTTAAAAGATCAACCTATTATGAATAAATAAGGTTTAATATTAGTAAATAGGAAAGTTCAGGATTAGTAAATCTATAATTTTAATCTGCCAAGCAAGAAAAATTATTTTTCCCCTGCTAAGATGGAAAACTATTATAAAGTAAATGTATTTGCTAACAAAAACACAGAAGATAACTACGAAGAAACTTTAACATAATAAAAAGCCTCTAATCAAGCAAATAGCAGAATTACACCTATTCCCACTGAAACTGAAATTAAAACAGAACTACCTATTTTTATCATTATTGTCTAATCTTTGTTTGGGAAGGTATAATCAATGTCGTAAAGCCTAACACAGAAATAAGATCAAAGGAAGAGACATGATTAAATATTTAGAAAATTTAAGGAAATTAAAAATTCTTAGATTTAAGGGTAACTGATTATTAAAAAATGAATACCATTCACAACCAAAAGTACTTAGGAGAAAGTTAAGTATCATAAATGTTCTTTCCAAATTAACTGATAGTTCTAACTGTATTTTGGGGAATTATCACCCTTCCCCATTTTAAAGTTCAGAGACAAAATTGGCAAAGAAAATACTGAAGCAGCATTGAAGAACCAACTTTGTCATACATGAAAACACTATAAAGCAAGGTTTCTAAGCCTTGGGCATTACTGACCTTTTGGACTGGATAATTCTTTGTTGTCAGGGGCTGTCCTGTGCACTGTAGGATGTTAGCAACATTCCTGCCTTCTACCCACTAGAAGCCGCTAGCACCTTCCATGTACAACAAAAAGTGTCTCCAGACATAGCTAAGTGTTCCCTGAGGGGCAAAAATTGCTCCTTGTTGAGAATCACAAATTATAAAGTGCCAGTCATTAAAAACTGGGGCACCAGTATAAGAAGTTAATGGGAAACAGTATTTATTAAAGAAAGAGGTACCATATATAAATGGGCATAAGGAAAATTACTCGATAAAACATGGGTCAACAAATAATTTGGTGGAGACATAAGTTTGAAGGTTTCATATGATATCTAAAAGAGACTTTGATTAAAGAGTTAAATATAATTGTAAAGCCAGAAGAAAATATGGCTGCAATATTAAATTACTAGCCTGGAAAAATTTTCTAAGGTTAGAAACAACAGAAATCCTAATGGGAAAGATGGACAGATTATAGAATTTTAAATACTATATATCCAAGAATAAAAAAAAAAAAAAAAGGCAGACTGATGGAAGTTTTTGTTTTTGTTTTTAAAGATTATTTATTTATTTATTTGACAGACAGAGATCACAAGCAGGCAGAGAGAGAGGAGAAAGCAGGCTCCCCGTGGAGCAGAGAGCCCGATGTGGGGCTCGATCCCAGGACCCTGGGATCATGACCTGAGCCAAAGGCAGAGGCTTTAACCCACTGAGCCACCCAGGCGCCCCGAATGATGAAGTTTTGACTTGAGAAATTCCCAGCTAGATATAAAATATCTGGCTAGATTGGTTATCTAGTTCAAAAAAATATTCTCAAATACAGACGAAAGGCATTAATATGAAGATATTGATTATAACATCATTTAGGAAAGCAAAAATGCTAGAAACTTTGTATCTAATCATAGAGCAACAGTTAAATAAACTGTCATACCAACTTTATGGAATATTATGTAGCCATTACAAATGACATTATGTAGGCTGATAAAACATGACAATGTATTTAAGCTACAATAAGTTAAAGAGGTAAATAATAATGTGTACATGTCATATAATTATGACTATATACAATGTGCATAGCAAAAAAGATGAGAAGGAAATACAAAAGTGGTTGGTTGTAAGCCTGAACAAAAGCTATGGGAAAGTATGAATGCTAAATGAAAAAATTTCAGGAGGTAACACATAAAAAATTATGTGCAGTATAACTTAAAGCTTTGTGGAAAATATATAGCTGTAGAGGAAGAAAAGGCTAGATGTAAATATACCAGGAATTAAAAAACCTAAACCATAATACGTGTAATAGAGAGCATAATATTTGTAAGCATTCAGAGGAAGAACCATCAGAGCATATATAAAAACAGAGAAAAGAAACCAGTTGTGAAAGAGATACCGAAGCTATGAAATACAGTGAATCTGGTGACGGAGTCGGATAGAGGCGCCTACACGAAGGGTGAAGGTTTAGATGGTACATGCCTCAGTCTTAAAAGGAAGGAAAGGGTACTTCCTTCCTCTGGCGCAGAAGGGCAAGAAAAAAGGGCAAAGTTTTGGTGTGCAAAAGATGTGGGCTCAAAGATACACGCGCTATATGACTTTTAGCTACATGAAACTATTTACAAGAAAGAGGATTATAAATATAAATGAGTATGGCCATATCTCTTCTGTAGAGTGTTTGGTTTATTAAGATTCAACAGAAAATATTTCTATGAATATAAAAGCACAAACGAGCATTATATGATAACAAAAGGCTGCCCAAAATGGAAATAAAAAATGAAATGTATATATTGGGCATGATCGTTAAAAGTCCTCTTAATAGAGTAAAATTCTATGGTGATGCAGGTGCTAATTATTTACTAAATAAGTATTTTCTGCTGGTATATTACACATATGTATATTCAGTCATTTAATGAAATACATGTCTTGCTTTATCCAGAAACAATAAAAATTCAAGAAATGCTCACCAAAGAAAGGCACACATGGTGGATTAATAGACCTGAGTTTTGCCAAATATTTCTTATAGTGATCTTCACTTAATTCATGAGCTTCTTCTAAAATTTTCTTTTGGCGACTTGGTATTTGCTACAATGAAAAAAACAATATTTAGGAAGCATAAGTTTACAAAAGGAATCACAGGTTTCCCCCCAAAATGCCAGGCTAAGAGTAGCTCAAACACAACAGTACCAGTTTGATTCTTAGAAATGATAATAACTGTTTCAAAGTCCCCATCGATCCTAGAACAAACTTATGGGGAGTGTACGTGTTTGTGTGTGTGTGTGTGTCTTTGTGTGTGAGAGAAATCTAGTTTATCTTGCAATTCCTTACAATTACAAGAGCATTTAATTATATGTTACATAAAGTGCTAAAATGTTTTTCATCTTCTAACCTAGCCTAGGACCTATGAATACATTTTAACGAGAATGCCTAATTTATAAAATGCAATCAATTCAATACAAAATTTAGACAATTTTATCTTTTAAAGTGTTACTCAAAAGACAGATGAGGCACTTAAAAACTGAAGACCACAATTATTAAAATTCTGACCCTTCATTTAAAAAATGCCTACACAAACCTACCTCAAATGTGTGATCTAGTCTGTAAACAGGTGAGGAATTCATAGCACTGACAACCTCAAGGACACCATTGAAGTTGTTCAGCTCTTGAAAGACTTGTAGAATCTCAATGATTCGACTCACCACAGCTACTCTTTCTTCTAAGTTTTCAGTTTCTACAATACATCTGGGAATCAAAGACAAAAAAATGCATTAAATTTGTACTTTTCCCAACAATGCTATGATTTAAGAAATTTAGTAAATAAAACAATGTTGAGTGGGGGGCATGGTTACAGAGGAACTACACAGCGTGGATATTCAGGAGGCTGGGTAACTAGCAGGAGACTGGATGATGAGGTGGTGCCTTCAGCCAGGCATGCTGCTCTTCACTGTTTTCACACTGACACAGCAGAAATAGTCCCTAACTTTCCTACTCTATTAGAATTAACTGATGAGCCTAATGTCTTGTTGAATGTACATGCTTGGTCTAGGGGAACGGATTCTGGAGCTCAAGAATTCTGTGCCTCCTGTTCATCTAACTGCAAGCTTTTAGTGATTGATTCTTTCTTTGATATACAGAAATAATTAGCTACATTTCTAGGAGCAGCTCTTTAAAAAAGCACTGAAATGTTAGAAAGTCAATTAAAGTATTTTACCATAATTAAGAATGAAATTTTTTAAATTACTAAGGAAGAAAAGTCAAAAACTTTACATTTAAATACCAAGAATCCTTGGAAGGTATGTAAATTCCAGTAAATAGCTAAAAGGAAGCATACTGTGCTCAAGAAGAGAAAATTCCTCAGTGAGCATTTACTAATATTTGAGATAATTTTTAAATTTACTAATCATCAGGAAAGAAAAAGGCATTTTAAACTTGGTTTTTGATAATGTAATATTAAACAATTTATAATCTAAGAAAAGACCAGAATACATAAATAGAAAAATAAATATAAATCAATATTAAACATTTTTTAAAATGTAAAGGTGAAAATTACATTATTCTCCAATGAAGGTAACCTGCCACCAAGAAAAAAACTATTGTAAAACTATCAAAATGAATTTGCCTTGCTACCAAATTAAACATAACATGTTTACATGTTTAAAGCAGCTGGATCTCTAGAAATATGTCATACACTGGCTAACTAGTTAGCTGGACATTTAAAAAGGTACAAATATATTTACATCTTTTGTTTAACTATTTCAGTTGGTATTATGTAGATATACAGACTGAGATGACCTGTGGAGTTTTTGTAAAAACCAGGTAAATCTGGGGTAATTCATCCATAGATGACTCCAATTCTAATGTACATCCATGGCTAAGAACCATTGTAGCAAACGAACAAGAACTTCTCAACTGGAAAGGCCAGAATTGGAACTCTTGTATATGCTGGTGAGGAGAATGCAAACTGGTATAGCTAATATGGAAAACAGTATGGATGTTCCTGAAAATTAAAAACAGAGCTATCATATGATCGATCCAACAATTCCACTTTTGGTTATTTATTCAAAAGTACTGAAGTCAGGGTCTCAAAGAGATATATATTAGCATTCCATGTTCGTTACAGTGTTTGTTCACGATAGCCACGATGTGGAAACAATTCTAATGCCCATCTATGGATGAATGGATAAAGAAAATGTGGTATAAACACAGGATAGAATATTACTCAGCCTTAAAAAGAAAATCCTGCAATCTGTGACCACACCGATGAACACTGAAGACATTATTCTAAGTGAAATAAGCCAGTCACAGAAAGACCAACACTGTAGAATCTACACATATGAGGTATCTAAAATAATCAAAATTATGGAAGCATAGAATGATGATTGCCAGGAGCTCTACGGGAAGGGGAAAATAGGGAGTTGCCAACTAGCATGTATAAAATTTCAATTATGCAAGATGAATAACTTCTAGAGATCCACTGTACATAATGCCTATAAATGAACAATACTGTATTACACATTGAGAAATCTGTTAAGAGGGTACCTCTCATGTTAAGTGCTCTTATAACAATTATAAAAAAAGAAAAAGGAAAAAGTGCAGGAAAAGGCCTTCTTTTCAGTCATCTGTTAAAATAATAGAACAGAGATGAAAATAGTCTCTCTTATCAGTTGTTTCCTCCTTACGGACATAAACTTTAATTATTTATGATAGAAAAGGTCTTCTGCATACTTAAGTATAATTATTTAATCTGATAATGAAGAAATCAGGAAGCAACATTTAGAGGGAAAATTCTAAAGTTTTACTTTTTTTTAAGATTTAAAAAAAAAATTTTAGAGGAACAAGAGAGCAGGGGCTGGGGGGTCCCTCGGGAAAGGGAGACAGAGACTCTCAAGTGGACTTCCAGCTGAGCACGGAGCCCAACGTGGGGCTCCATCTCACGACCCTGAGATTGACTGCCAGAATCAAGAGTCAGACGCTTAAATGACTGAGCCACCCAGGTGCCCCCCAAGTTTTGCTTTTTAGAGGCTAAGAGATAATAACATAAAATAACACAAGTGACTTGGAACGCTTACTTCTCTTTAGGAACTGCTTTCAAGTCTTTGTCCACATTCCAGCTTAGGTTCTAGTCATTCCCTATGTCACTGGCCTCTTGTTCTGATAATTCCAGTATGATCTCTGGGAACCTCACATCACCCTTATAAAATATGAGTCAACTAATTACACTGTATTACTCAGAAAAAAAATATGGCCAGTGTATAAAATGCCACTCGGTGGCGCCAACTGTAAAACCGCACTGAGATGCTGGATTGCTGATATCACAGTGTCAGCAGCGCTGCTCACCCACTCCTCAAATTATACATGTATAAAAAATACAAACATAAATACCCCCCCAACATTTAAAGTCTCTGGAAATGGTCCTAAGAGCAGATGGCAAATGAAGAAACATCTCTTTAGGAAAATCTACAAAAATTCAGTAAGAGAGGCAAGAGTTTATGGCATTTGAACCAAGCCCGCTCCCTCCTTCCTCTCAGAGAACTTCTGGCAGCAGAGGGCAAGAGTCTGCTCTAGACAGCGCAGCCGAGAACTCAGGCCTCCCTTCCCACCTAGCTCCCAGCTGGAGCGGTTTCTTCTCTGGAGGAACAGGACTTCCACGTTTCTCATCCAGTCCCCAGCTGCCAGGCGGCTGAGGCTAAATCCCTGCGGCGCGCCGCTGAGGAGTGGGGACTCCCTTCTTCTGCCGATCTCTGACCTGGAACCTAGGCTTTCACGGGAATGCGGCACACTGAGAATGCCGGGAAGACAGTCTTTCCCTGGTTCCTGAGGCCGCGGTTCCATGCCAGGAGAGGTGAGCAAAAAGGACCTCACGCACCGCCCCAAAGCCCCACATTCAGCTGTTAGAGCAGGAACGTTTCAGAGAAGCTTGCCATCATCCTGAGCTCGAGAGGGCAGGCTCAAACAGCTTCTACTCTCTTGTCTCTTGCAACCAACTATGGGGAAGTTCAAACCTAAGGGTGCTCTGGAGAACAATGAAGGAAGCTGATAGGCCCACAGATGATCATCGTTTTGAGGTATCATGAGAAGGTCATGAGTAGCCTGAGGCCAGGCCACACTGTCTGGGCAGTCACATCACTTCATCTCGTCAGGCAGACATTTTACCATCTCACAGCATCACAAGAAGGGTGAGTACAGTACAGGAAGATATTTTGAGAGAGAGAAATCACATTCACATACTTTTGTTACATTGTTATAAATGTTCTATGTTATTATTGCTAATCTCTTATCGTGCTTAATTTATAAATTAAATTTTATCATAGGTATGTATGTAGAGGAAAAAGACATAGTGTATGTAGGGTTCAGGACTATCCATGGTTTCAGGCATCCACTGGGGGCCTTGGAACAAATCCTTCACGGATATAGGGGAACTACTGTATGACACATTCTTGGAGAGAAAAAAAAAAAAAGGCAGGGAACAGTAACAGCCTGTGAGAAGGACACAGATTTAACAGAAAAAGATTTCAAAGTAGCGATTATGAATATGTTCACAGAATTAAAGTGTGATTTAAAAAGTATAAGAAGATAGGATGACAATGTGGAGCACAGGGTATCATAAAAGACACAGCAATGATAAAAGGAACCAAATGGAAACTCTGAAATTCAAAAATACAACAGTTAAAATAAAAAACTTATTTAAGGGGCTTAATAGTACATTTGAATTGGCAGAAGAAATAATCAGTTAACTTGAAGATAAAGCTATTGTTCAAAGATGAAGGCAAAATAAAGACTTTCCCAGATAAACAAAAACAGAATCTGCTGCTAGCAAACCCACCATACGAGAAATACTAAAGGAGGTTCTCTGGGCTGACAGCAAGGAACCCCAGATGGTAGCACAAATCCACAGAAACAAAGAGCCCCGGTAGCAGTAAATCTGTGATTATGTAAGACACTATAAGTGCATATTTGTTCTTATTGCTTCTCTTAACTGATTTAAAAACCAACTGTATAAAATAATGTGTACATAATGTAATGTTGGACCTGTAAGATATATATATCTATATATCTATATATCTATATATATATGCAATATATTGCCAATAACTACACAGAGGCCGTGGGTGAGAGCAAAGTATAATGGGCTAAGAAAGTAGTAACAAATGGCAAAGCAACAACTGTTAACAATATATTATTAGATCTGCATCATTATTATGTGGAATACATATTAGGATAATAACACAAAAAGGGAAACAGAGAATACAGCTATATCGGAGGAACATTTCTATCTATCCCTGGAATTAAACTAGTATAAATCTCAAGCAATTCTGATAAGATGTAGATGGTAAACTTTAAAGTGTTCACTAAACAAATCCTCAAAAAATCATTAATGAAATAAAAATGCTATATTAGAAAACTAACCACTCAGTGCAAAAGAAAGGAGGAACAGAGGAACAAAGAAGAACTTGAGATGTATTCAAACAGAACTGCATTTAAAATCATAATAGCTGACAGCTACGAAATGTGAGAATGTCAGTGATACTTACTTCTCAAACCACAGAGTAAGATTCGTGGTATGCCGGATCATTTTTAGGAGATTAGGAGAATTAATTTCTTTGTCTTCTTTTGTCCACACACTTCCAACTAATTCTGATGGTTGTACAGCTCTAAAATCAAGACATAATTCTACATGATACTTTTCCCTCTAGGATGCTGTTTTATTAAGTAAATGAGGTAAATAAAACTAAACTCCCACCTAAGCCTTCTTTTAACTCCAACAGAAAGGTTTAATGAAAACAAGGTGTAACAAAAGTTTACAATTATGGGTATTTTTCTATAGATTAAAAAATATTTTTATGCATGTACCTGTGTACTTAATCACTTTATAATAACATTTTGCTTTTGGCCACATTGGGATTTTTTTCATAATATCTTTCCCAGCACTTATAAATATTATTTAATGAATTAGGGTGGCAATGTAATTCGGGATGGTTCTTTTAAATAATGGTATTTGTTATAATAATCAGTTCATTGAAGATATAGTAATCACTGCAATTCATAAATCTTATTTATTTATTTATTTTTTCCTCTAAAGGAGCAGGGAAAACCCTATCACGGAAAGGTCTTGGTAAATAAATAAAATAGATTCTTACATTAGTCTTTGGGAATAGTGAGGATCTTTGGAGTGAATGGAGATCTATAAATTTAGTTCTTTTCATTTAGTTATTACAAAAAGTTGTTTGCAATTCTAACTTCTAAATAGTCCCCATTTAAAATGAGAAATGGGGGCGCCTGGGTGGCTCAGTGGGTTAAGCCGCTGCCTTCGGCTCAGGTCATGATCTCAGGGTCCTGGGATCGAGCCCCGCGTCGGGCTCTCTGCTCAGCAGGGAGCCTGCTTCCTCCTCTCTCTCTGCCTGCCTCTCTGCCTACTTGTGATTTCTCTCTGTCAAATAAATAATAAATAAAATCTTAAAAAAAAAATAAAATGAGAAATGGACTGAGACGGTAGTTATGTCAACGTAGAAAAACTAAAAAAGGCTATGACTGGCCATGACTTAAGTTCACAAAAACAAGGGCAACAGCTAACTGATTGAGCCCGACCTTGCTTTGGGCAATGTGCTAAGCACTGTATATATATACACTGACTATTTTCACTCTCACGACAGCCCCAGTTACAGGTACTATTATTAGCCCCATTTTAATCCCGAGGAAGCTAACGGACAGAGAGTGATAAAAGTTAATTAAACAAAAAGGCTAAATTGCCCAAGAATACCAAGCCAGTGATTGGTAAAGCTGGGATCTGCATTTCGCTTTACCAGCTAGGAGTGACTGCAGACAGAGAGAAGCTGCAAATCCAGGCAGAGTGGGCAGATCAGGGAGTTAAAGAAGGGGAGACCTTCTATGGATCAAGGCTGTATTACCTACCACACACTTCATGTACTAGCTCCTTTATGTCTTATAACATCCCTATAAGGCAGATACCAGTATTTCATTTAAAAAATTAATTCCTTTGAAATGATTTTTCAGCTTAAATATTAAATTACATACCTATATAGATCTGATTCAAGTAAAGTGAGTTGTCGAGCAATTTCTATTGGGTGTAAGGTGAGCAGGTCAAAAGTCTCTATGTGCCCAGGCCTGCTTATATGCCACTCAACTGTGGGAGGTGAACTCTGAAATGTAATATTATGACCTGGTCCATTGTCTCTTGCGATTTTTTTCCTTTGGATTATTTTAGTGATGGATTCAACCCATTTTTTCATTGCTTTACCTGAAATACATTACATTTTAAATAACATTTAAATACTTTTCACTCAATATTTTATCCTTTTAAAATATTTTGAAATCAGACAAGTGATACTTAAATATAGCTTTGCTCTTACAAAGTTCAAATGATCAAAATAAAAAAATGGAAGTTCCCCTATGTCATTTCCCCATTCCCTATCCCAATCTCAGTCTTCTTCACATGGGTCACCATTGTTAATAGTCTGGTACATATTCTTCCATATCCTTTCAAAATAAAATTAGAAAGTAATTTATTCATAGATTTTTCACCTCTCTTGTTCCAAACTTCAGTTCAAAATATTTTATAATCTTCCATTAAAAAAAAATATTGCATACATGGGATTCATAAGGACAGAGGATACACATCCATTATTAATCTAATTAACATTGTATTTTATAAACCAAACAGCACCAGAGGATATTTCCTTCACGTTAGTGTGCGTTTTTGATGTGGCCGTTTTGTACTATGCGTGAAAGTACTCTTATTCACCCCTTTATTTTCTGATTCTCATTTACAGTACACTATGGAAATTAGAATCAAGTTTGTCTAGGACATTCTTAGACCTATACAGTCATAGAATCTTTAAAACTTGAGGGGAAATTTTGACATCACTGAGTCTTGCTCTCCTCGCGTTACTGATGAGGAAACCAGAGTCTACAAAATCAAAGTGGTTTTGCCCAAAGTCATGTATCTTGTGAGTGGCAGTGTTCAGAACAGAACTCTTGTTTCTTGGCTCTCAATTCAATCTGCTCTGTGGCCTCTCTAATACATGCTCTATTCCCCTAACTGGGAACCAGCCGGTCTCCAGCAGTGGTGTTCTGATGGCACACCAGTTCCTAACTGTCCTCTGATACACATAGCTTCAGATAAGTGGAAAAACAGCATAAATCGAGACTTTTTCTATCCAATTCCAAAGTAATCACTAAGTTGATTTACTAAATGAAAATACATTGGGTCAACAGGATGATTACTGAGCAATTTGTAGGTCAACATGTTGTTTCATGAAAATGTTCAACTTTTTCAAACGGTTGTACTGCCACCATTCTTAACAACTCTTAACACGAACAATAAGCACGTCAGTTGATAGTCACCACATTGGAACTTTTATTACATATAAAACTAAGCACTTAAAAAAACCATACCTCTCACTGTTCCAATAAATTCTTCCATTCGCTGCAAAAGATCTGCATCCCTTTCAAAATCATAGAAGTGGTGCTCTACCCAATGCCGACATACATTTAATACTCTATGGCATTAACACAAAAGAATAACTGAATTACATGAGAACTCAGACATAGGTGTTTACCACAATGAACGGTACAAATTAAAACAGTAATTCTATCCAAATTAAATGATTTTGTAAGTAGTGGCTTACCACTTTCAAGATTCTATGTTAATTAAGACTTATACAATAATTTCTGATAATTGCTCTTCACTTCACTCATTTTACTTGTTACCTCCTCCTTGTTTGGGAAAGGTCCTTATTTACTTCAACTCTGAAACATAAGTTCACTACAGACTTCATCACTTCAGTTATTTCCTTACTGCTTACCGCAGCTGTACAGGCTGTATGTATTCTTTTCTAAACCTTTTTAGTTCCGCACTCAAGGGCTGATCTCCATTCTCTATAGCTATGCGATCAGCTTCTGTGGGCTCAGGCTCTGGAATTTCAAACCTAACATAAAACAGAACAAACTAATGAAAATACTAGTAATACCAGAGTATACAAATAGAAAACTATACACCTTTTCACTAGTCAGCACAATACAGAGAGAACTGTGAAAATTACTACGGATATACATACATATCAGTGAAAACAAGTAAGGCTTCTATAATATAAAGGTTAATGATCTTATTTTAATTTTTAAAAAAGAAATACTTGCCAATATTAAAAAAATGAGAAACATAATAAAGGATAAAGAATACATGCAAAGTCTAAAAATAAATGTGATTATCAAGTTATGGGACTGCTGTTCATTTTTGGCTTGTGTAATCACTCTGAATCAGCTAATATAACACTTTTTAAGGGTAACCCTTAAAGAGTTGACTGTTCCTTGGGTGGCTGAAACACTTTTCTTGATTATGGTATTTGTTCACTTAATGTTAAGCTCCATTTTCTTCAACATGTGATATATTTGAAAAGTTCTGTTTAGAACACCTAAATCACCAAACTTTAAATTTTCAGAAGCTAAATTATGTATTTTTATATGGTTCTTTAACTTGACTAATTCCATAAATTTGAAATTTCAAGTACTGGGTTTCCATGTGAAAAAAAATGCTTATTTTTATACTTTAATAATCAAAACAAAAAGATTATAAAATAAATGGTCATTTAAGAGATGTTATTTCTTTAAAAAGTACTCATGAACTACAATTCAAAGCTCCTATAATTTATTTCTGAGAAACATAGAATCTTAGCTCAATCTCTTAAAAAAAAAAAGATTAAACGTTTTACATTAACAGACCTTTCTATTATAAGACTCAGTAGTTCTTGAGGTTTACAAAAGGATCTGTATGTTGTAAGAAATGTCCGAACAAAATTGGGATCTAAGAAGAAAAAAGGAAAATTATTTTATTAAAATCTTTGATTCAGAATGATTAAAGCTACTATTAACATTTTCAAAAGAGATGAAATAATCTTATAATTCCCAAAATCTACTGACCACATAGAATGCTTTGGACTTTATTAACAAACTGCTAGCTTGAGTGCTTCCTAAATTAGTGGCAAACTGTGGTCACTAAGATTCTCTATCAGCTTACTTCTTGACCTCTGTACACTCTGACTAGCTGAACTTAAGTCCTCATCGGCTGCAGGAATGCAAAGGGAAGAAAGAAAGGCAAAGAGCATGGAAACAAGCTCCCACCTGCTACCTGGATCTCAGAACATTTCAGTTGGTTTCTATCTCCCTCATGAGAGAAAGGCCGCAGCAATAACCCATTACTTTTTCTGACATCCAGACTAGTTTATCTAGGATCAGTTATCTAGATTGCTTTAAATCATGTTAACAGAGCACACAACCTGAAACTGGATCTTATAATGTGTAGATTACATGAAATACAGTTTCTCAATGATTTTATTCACTAGAGGTCTTAAAACTGCTAGAAGAAGCTTATGAATACCTGGAAGTTATTAAAACTATGACATGTGTGAGAATGTGGATTTGGTTCTATTCACAACTTAATTCCTTTTATTTCAAGTAGTCACGCTAAGAATTCAGCTGTAAGAGTAGGAGTCTCCAACCCTTTCCATGAGAGGGCCTACTTTTCATTCACATCTCCATGAAGTAAATCAGGAGGCTGCCTAAGTGTGATCACTTCCCCAGGCCTGGCCTTCTCCATCTTTCCTTGACAGTTTTCTCCCAAGTTGTGGAGAAAGACTGCTGTTGTCATCAGCACTAGAGACCGGGACTGTCATCTTCTGCATAAACGGGGAGAGACATCTTCCCATAATGAGGGAAATAAATAAACAAACAAACAAACAAAAATCACTTCCTTCTATAACTACAATTTCACCAAGGTCAACATTTAGTTGCAAGTTATTAAAAAGAAGGAGGGAAGAATTCATTAACTTTTTTACTGGGAGCATCCTTTTCCTATTTTTTACATTATGGACTGGTAAGCTCTAATTTATTATTTTTGTTTGTTTGTAAAACTCTAAATATTCCTTAATCTCAAATTCATTTGAGAACTTGATAACAACAAGCTATAAAGTAATTGCACAAAGAAAAGCTCTAATTTAATGATGAACTCATTGAGAGTCGCAAGTACCTTTGTATTTGTTAGGCTTCACACTGGATCCTTTTTGAGTACAGTGTCCTTTATTAGCGCAGGACTTCCCAAGATCAGAGTTAATTTGTTTGGAAAATTTCTACTTAGGCTGATTCTAAGAACCACGCTAAATTTAGCATAAAATAATGATAATATATTAAACTCCCTCCCCCAAACCAAATGCATGGATTTGTCACAGAAATCTATTCCTAATGTATTGGTTTACATGGCAATCAAGATAATGAATTGATTTAAATATCAGACAACCTTGGATTTATACTGCTTTTTTGAATTAAACAAAATTCACAGAATAAAAACATACTGGTTTTAAATGCCCCTCTCCTCCTTTACCTTCCAAGTCTAGCGGGTTACTGATAACAGTAATTTAAATATATACAATCCTTTAATAATTTCCTCTCTGTTGGTATCTTATTGTTTGTCTTCAGTTACAGAGTTCCTCAAACGTTAAAGACTAATGTCTCATCCAGAAGAAAAGATTTTAGAACAGAAGGCTGTACGAGATTTTAAAAACAGAGATTTATATCGATTTCATCACAATCCTCCCTTTCAAGAATCTACTTGCTGTTCTGCAAATCTATTTGTCAGGTGAGGCTACTCAAAACATCATGTGTTTAGGAAGCAAAAGCAGTGGCCACGGTAGAGACGCTGAGCCAACACTGAGGGAGAGCGAGCCCAGGCCCTCAGCAGACAGTGTCTCAAGGATCCCTGAGCTGTATTCTCAATTTAGGCTGGCCTCTCCCACCACCTTTTTTTTTTTTTTTTTTTAAAGGAAAAGCTTATTAATAGTTTAAAAGTCTAAAATAAATATTCAGATCCATTGCTCCTCAGATGCCACCTAAGTTAGGCTGAAGAGTTTGGGCTATCAAAGGTACTTTAAAACTGAAAAACAGAATAAAAGCAAGTTCTAAATGAATTATTTTTTTAAGGAAACTGCCTGTTTTTAAAGGCAAACGACTTTAAAATGGTCTTTCCATCTTCAACCAAAACATCTGGTTTCAGTACCTTAGTAACAATGACAATGCTGGGAAAGTCATGATATGCCTCGGTGCCACTTAGGTCACAGGGATCATATCAACTGATCTCTGTTATGGAACGTTTTCAAAGGGCACTCACAGAATTTATTCCACATGACTTCTGTGAAGTGAGTGGTGCTGATGTTTTTCCTTTCTACATATGAGAGAAGGAACTAAGACTTATCCAAGGTCACACAGTAGAGTGGCAGAGATG
Organism: Lutra lutra; assembly: GCF_902655055.1. Classification (NCBI taxonomy): domain Eukaryota; kingdom Metazoa; phylum Chordata; class Mammalia; order Carnivora; family Mustelidae; genus Lutra; species Lutra lutra. The sequence goes on from NC_062286.1 coordinate 31,862,466, forward strand.
GAACCAAAATCTGGATTGTGTGACTCTTAATTTTATGCTTTTTTCTACTGTATCACATAACCTCTCTGGATTAAAGGATGCCTTCAGGTTTCCACAGATGTGACATATAAATACAAAGAACAATCCCATGAGTTATGTAATCATTACAGAAACTTAAATAAATGATTAATTCAGAATGTAGCTGCAAACTGCTAATCTGGTTCAGGGCACTAGAGAGTCATTAAAAAATTAGCAGTCTAGTTGTGATTCCGTAATTAAGCCTTCTTCCAGATTGTAGGAAGTAGCGGCTGGACCTTCCTGTGCACTCTATGCAGAAGAGGAGTTTGTGAAGCGGGCAGTGAAATAAACACTCCCACAATCATCACTGTTGTACTAAATTCTAAAGTGACTCAACTTTTAAGTTGTTTTTAGCTTGATGAGAAATAAGAGCAGTCTTGCCAAAAAGAAAAAAAAAACAGCAAAAGCTAAAAATAAACCAAGAAAACTTGGCAAAAGTTTAAGGACTTTCAAAAAAATATCTGACAGGCTGCATATATTCCCCGTCTTGTATTGATTTAGACTCCATTTTTAGTCTCAAGCGGTACAAAACTGCTTATGAATGAAAAACTTAACATCTGTATTTGAGGACATCTCTGTATTTGAAATTTTATTAAAAAAAAAAAAGGGTACATATTCCAGAAGCTACTTTTATCTCTATTAATTTCCCCCTTTCAGTGATTCTCACGTGTACTATGTCACGCTAACCCTTGGAAACCTGTATCTTACGGATGAGGTGAAGGACTAAGATAATTCAGTATTTTAAAAGTACACACCAATAAGTACAGATTACATAATTTTGTAAGAAAACAAAGCACTACCTACTTACATCTCTCAGGCAATGATAAAGGCCGAGTGTTACCCTCTCTGTTGGTTCTGAGGCAGCAGCTATCTACCTGTATTATAAAATGCTGCTGCAGGGGCACCTGGGTGGCTCAGTGGGTTAAGCCTCTGCCTTCGGCTCAGGTCATGATCTCAGGGTCCTGGGATGGAGCCCCCCATCGGGCTCTCTGCTCAGTAAGGAACCTGCTTCCCCCGCCCACGTCCCCCCCCACCGCCTGCCTCTCTGCCTGCTTATGATCTGTCAAATAAATGAATAAAATCTTTTAGAAAAAGGATGTTGCAGAGACAGATGGAAGGCAAACACATAAAAATACAAAAGCCGGGTTGCTTTAGTTTTAGAACACGAGCTCAAATATTTGTGGAGACCATGAAAACTGGCTATTTTGAGAGTCTCTTTCTCTTTCTGTTTATCACTTGCTTATGGATGTAAATTCCACAAACCTCTTTCTCAACCATAACCCCACGTGAATTTCAGTATGAGCAATAGTAAAAGCTCTGTTGTGGTTTTTTTTCGTTATTATATCTACCAGATTCTCAAATCCCTCCACTAAGGTTTTCGCCAAGCTCACTAGCTGCTCTGCTTCCTTCCCTCCATACAGTTTCTCTGTACCAGTAGCTGCCAACTCTCCCATCAAATCCCTGGTCCAGGTTACTTCGAACGGGAGCTGCAGTGACTTTTTTCTGCTGCCTCGTCTCCTTCACTTGAGAACTATTCTTTGATAATACTTCACTGCACAGTTCTTCAAAACCTTAGGAATTCAAAATATAGCTATGTTAATATGCAGAAGACAGCACACTAAATCTGAGGTGATAATTCAATCCTTTTTTCTTAGGTACCTATTTTGATTGACACTTGACATTTTATTTGGCAAGGTCAATGAAAATTTATGAAATATTTGTTACATGCAGTTATTTATGTCAAGAATGCCCCTCCCCCCACCATAGTGAACCGCTGTTAATCAGGATGTCTGTTCATGTGATAATTCTCCCTTTAATACAGCCATTTAAAAAGCCACAAGGAACAATAAGCTTCTCAACAAGGATTTATAAACAATCACTCCTGAATTCCTTAAAAAAGGAAACAGACGCTATGCTGACGCACAAACACTTAAAAAAAATTATCAGAGAGTTTAAAAATAGAACAGCACTGCCCTATAGATCAAAAATTGTTCAAAAGATTTTTTTTTTTTAAAGTTAAGACACCCAAACCGAACTTATATAGGCCGCAAACTCAAAAGAAAGCTAATGAAGGTTTTTGAGGATTTTCTGAGGGTGTAAAATAGCAATAAATACTTTAAAGAACACTATCAACCGGCTTAAGTTTTTTCAATATCACTTTCTAGAAAAGAGTACCACACACAGGAAACACCTTTTTTCCACACTTCAATATGAAAAGCTTGTATTTATACATAATATCAGTTTTGAATTTTCCCTACCTCATGGTCACCTCATTTCTCTAAAGTAAGATAATCAAACCATATACACCATTACCAAACATTTCTTTACTCATGTCGTTTTAAGTCTCAATAATGAATCTGTACTTTATTTCCTTCCTGTAACTCTGAAACAGAAGTAAAATTCCTACTCTCATCTCTTCTTTATGAACATTGCTTTGTGCTCCTCTTAAGGTAGGTAAGAAAGTCTCTTCGTATTCTTGCCAGATTCAGAATGATCTAACTAGACAGTGTCCCCTCTCCAGCATTTGAAATGGATTCCAAAGTTCTGATGCAATTAGCAAATTAGTCTATGTCCAGAAATACTGGATCTCAGAGATAAGCTATAAATCAGATTCCACGTAAGACCCTGCTGCAGTCTTTTAAGCGACAATTAAGCATTTTCTAATTTACCTAAATTTAATTTTTCTCCCAGAAAGCTTTCCTTTATAGAGCAAATATCACCAGTAGACTGGGTTTTGTTAAAAAGTAAAATTATGATGCCCAATATCTAACTGTATACTAAAATCTATGCATTAAAATGGAAGTTTATCTATAGCCAGAGATTATTATCTATTTCAATAAGAAAAAAAAAATTAGTCTGCTTAAATCTTCATAGTAAACTTGTGTTTGTCCAATAAGGAAAAAGCCACTTTTATTACTGGCAATTCAAACCAACCAAGAAATTCTCTTTATTTTTATTATTTGATATATATAATAAAAATATATTTTAATACTGAAAAAATTTGCCTTACATGAGTCACTCTAACATGGTGAAAAGTACAGTACGTTAAGAATCAAGAAACCTAAGTTTTAGTCTTCATTCTGCAATTAATTGGTATGATTTCTGGAAAATCATGTAACTTTCAGGGGCTTTGGGTTTTTGTGTATTAGTGAGAGATTGGTCATCTTGTCTAAAACTGCAAATCTATAGCTCTGCTTCAAAATTATTGTTAAAAACACTTGAGGGATCAAGTTGGCTAAAGCCCTAGTGAAGTCTGAATTAAGTAAGGTTAAACCAGTTTTTCTTTTCTTTTTTTTTTTTTTTTTGGACAATTTCTGAACAATCCATAACCTAGAAAATGGTCTGTAAGTGGTGCTTAGTGGATATTAAATTTTCTCATATATTACAGCCAATGTCTTTTATTAAAATTCTGTATAATAAAAATGTGCAAGTTAAATTTTAGCCTTTATTTCTGCCCATTTTGCACTGAATGTTCTCTCCAGTAAAAATATCTACCAACTAAACCTCTCGCCCACCACCGCAAAATAGCAGACCAATAATTCTAAAAACAAATGGTAACTTGATCTATTATTATTGTAGTGAGGACTCAAGAGTACTTTCGAGCTGAAAAAGACCTTAAAAAATAATTGCTTTCATGTTTACGAGTTCATAGACATCTACTGAAAACACATCCCATATTGCCAGTAACATGTTCGTGACAGACCTTATAGAAGAGCTCAAATAAACTAGTAATTAATACTAATTTGTAGGTATTGTGAACCACAACTCAAGAAAGTTGCTTGTGTATGCCAGTTACACCAGCAAGATACCTTAATGACCTATGTTAAAATATTCAATTAAGCCTCAAAAGAAGAAAGAAAAGAAAAATGTAAAAAAGAACTTGGCCACATTTCTAAAGTCAACAGTGGCATTTTATTCCTCAAGAAATTAATGAAAGGAATTTTTGAAAAACTTTAATTTCTTAAAAAAGTAAAACAATCTTGTCAATTTAAATGTAAAACACTTTGCAGTCTTACAAATCTAGAAATTTCAGTGTTTTATACTAACTAGAAATAAAACCATTTAAAATACGATTCTATTCAAAAGCTAAAAGTTAAATACAAATAAGAGGAACTATCAAAAGTAATAAGATGATAGCACAGCAAAAGTACTATGTCTCACACTAGGCTAGCATCATGTACATCAAGGAGAGAAACTTCAGATATCCTAGAAAAACTCTCAGCTATGCTTGTTCAAGTTTTGTTTTAAAGTGTCCTCATTCAAAAAATAAATAAAAAGCACAGTTCCCAGAAAATATTTAATTGTAATTCTGCAACTGCTTACTAATGATGTTAGTTCTATGAAATGTAGCAGTCTAAAAAAAAATTTATCATCAACAATCAAGTTTTACAGAAACAATTATATTAAAAAATTTGGAATCTGAAAATGTTTTCCAACTCCAGTACCACTGAGGTGTGATAGTAAACACTAGTTAGCACTTTTCTACTTACACTGCTCTACAGGAAAGAAACAAAACAAAACAGTACAGCTTTTGTCTTATGTAGATAAAAATCCAAGGATTAATTTTACTTTAAACAGTCTTTTCCACACTTCAATATGAAAATTATTCCATAGTTTTCATATTGAAGAACTCAAAACAAAGGTATTTAAAATAAAAGGATGAATGGTTTAGAGTGCTTATGCTAAAGAAATCAGTGAATCTTGTAAGAGCCTTAAAAATCAGAATGTGGCAAGAGCAGCAATCTGAGCTTACGGAACCTTAAAAATTCCTTTAAAAAGCAAAGAAATAAATATTTTGCAACCATAACTTTCAAGTAATTTAATGAACATTTTTGTAGTTGTATTCTAGATCTTAAGGAGTATACAGAAGTTGAGGAAGATCACAAAATAGATTGGTCATATTAATAAAAATGGTACTTCTTGAAAAGTTTTATATGTAAAAAAGATACCAGAATAATCGTTTTCTTTTTCATGTAAAATCCTAGGCAGCTTATTTAACTTTCCCATGCTTTGTTTTTTTCATTTTTGAGTCAGTAAAATGAATACACTGACTGCAAAAGTTTCTAGGTGAAAAATCAACAGAAAAATTGGAATCCCAGGCTAGTCTTCTTTCACTATCTTCAACATGTGTCAGCTCCGGCCTGCTACTACCAAATGGAATCTGTTTGGAGAACCCAAAATGCTTTTAATAGCCTACAAAAAAACCACTAATATTTCACTATGAAAAGGCTATCCAAAGAACCACCAATTAGAGGCAAATAAAAATTAAAAAAAAACAAAACAAAATCCTGGCTTATTTATTACAGAGACATGTGGAGATCATGAGATATTATATTCATAAAAGTGCTTTGCTATCACTGATAGAAATATTCTAACTTGATCTCACTCTTTTGAAGGAGGCCCTGATAGTTTCCAGGCCATTTAAGTAGTTCTGACTGGACATGTAATAAGTTGAATACATCAACATTCTCAAAAGTTATTCATCTTTCTTACAGTGGATCTTTAAAAGTTTAATTTAACTGGTGCCAGAACACCTTCCAGAGAGAACTGAGAAACTATTTAGAGGACTTTAAATAAATGAAAACACAAAACTCTAATAAAGAAAAAAATACCCTCCCTCAGAATCACACATCTTCTAGAAATAGGAATATATTTAAGCAAGAAGTATAGGGATGGAGGTTAACTTTCACATTCGACTGCTTAGAGTAGCATTTATGCTTTAAGAGTTATGTTTGAGTTAATATGTCTTTATAATTAAAAACACTCTTTGAAAGTAAGTTTACATTCATGTTTACAAGGAGTTTTTACATGTGGTAGTTCATCTATTCTTTCCAAGTCTGAGGTTGCTGTTGTGATGCTCATTTTTGAGATGGAAACTGAGGTTCTGGGACCTGAGGAACTGTGATAGAGTGAGCATGGAAATCCAGATTCGGTGCTCTTTCAACTACACCACATGCTACAGTTTACAATTTCCAATCTTTCTATTGTGTAGGAAAGTTGAAGGTTGAGGAACACTGGATTATCATGGGTGACTTTCTAGAAGAAATAAAATTACTTTAAAAAAAGAATCATTATGTTTGTTTCTTAACTCTCAAACATTACATTTGATTTGGTCTCTACTAATCTTCCTAGGTAGTCTGGACATGTTTGTCTCTAAAAACTGCCCTGCTGAGGTAAAATTGTTTTCTTAAATGACATTGGTTGTAAAATGCAAAAAACCCTGAAACCTTTAATGACTTTCAGGATTGCTAAATTTAACTAAGTTCTAGGAACAGAAATTAAGAAAAAACAATGCTGTGCATATTTGTACTACTAGCACAATTTTGGTGATGAATGTACACTAAAATTTTTACTGACTTTATAATCTCAGTAATGGAAAGAGAAGAAAGAAAAAAGAAAAAGGGGTAAAGGTCGTTAGACCTAATGATGATGATTTATCACTACTTTTAGTTTTGTTTCTACCACTAATTGGGTAAATTTAGCCAAGTGATTTTATATTCCCATTTGTAATTCTGGTTATAAAGTTAAAAATAATATGTAAATGCGGTAGCAAAAGTATAAATGGCAGTATTTTTAGGCAAAGGAAAATGAACTCGAAATAATGCAGAAGATCTTTTGTTGTTAGTTTGCTTTCTATTTTAGGCACAGTGACTTGTGCAGCAAAGAAAATCAGCTGGAAGCAGGAAAATAAAAGTGACAGGCCACTTTTTATTCCTTACCTGCATACATATGGTATGTGAGCCTCTCTATAAGCTTAATAACAGTTCCTGCTTTGATAATTGGAATTCCAGCCTTGGGCTGCATGTTTTCTTCAAATATTATATTCTCTTCAGAGTCAGGCTCTGCAAATCTATAAACATCAGCACTAGGGAGCCTCATCTGCTCCTCCTTCTCTTCCTGCAGCATCGTCACATCAAGCATCCTCTCCAGCGTACTCCGGTATTGTAAAGATATCAACGCTGCCATCCAATTGTTTTTCTCTTCAGCTGACTTGGCAGAAAATATAACACTATTTTCATCTTTTAAAATTATTTCAAAAGCATGCTTGTACTCACTGGTGTCATCTTTGTCATTAATTTGTACCTTTCTCATGAAAAACTTTTCTTTAAGACGATATTCTGCATTGCTAGCACCAGGAAGTCTTGGCTGCCCATGATTTGATTTACAGCAAATCATTAAGCCATCAAAGAGAAATATGTGTCTCTCATGTTTGGCTCCTACACGTGTAAGAGTTCCTTCCATTATAAATTCATTGCAACACTGTCCAATGTCTTTTCCCTCCCAACCATCAATATTCTTTTGAATCTCGTTCATTTTCTTGATTGCTAGTTGTTTCCCCTTCATTTGCTGACTATAAAACCGACATGCAGATTCACTGGGATAAAGGAAAAAACATTATTAGTACACAGACGACAGACAACCTAAGAATTCATGTAAATAAAGGACAATGGAAAAGTACATTTTAAAAAGTTGCACTGAGAAGGTTTTCACTAATTCTCCAAATATATTAGTGTTACAAAACTGTACCATTTTAGGAACTAAAGCAACACAGTAGAGACTTTTTTAGTGCTCTAAAAAGAACAAGGACTACGACGAAATTCTACTCTATAAACTTAGCTATGTAATGATTATTTCTACGTTGGCTACTAAATATTTAGAATGACATATATTAAAAAGTAGCCCAATATGGTGAAAAAAATAATTTAAGAGACTTAAAAAATTATTTAGAAATGTTTAAGTGGACAAGACCTAGAGCTAACAAACATGCACATATTATAATTAAGAAAGTGGAAGCAATGTTATCTGAATTAATACCTCAAGTTACATAATCCCTAAAATAAAGGACACTACCAATTTTACTTTGACAGAACGATGATGTTGACATAAATCTACTCAAGACATTTTTCTCTGTCTCTCCTTTAGCTTACCAGTTGACTCTCAGGAGGTCTTGTCTGGGAGTATGCAAGGAAAATGCACAAATATGAAAGGTTTTTCAAACAATAACAAATTCTCTTGGCTTTGATGTCACTTCCTCTGAAAGACCAAGCTTGTCACTAAAACTATTTTCTTCATTGTTTACTTGAGGAGGGAACTGGGATCCCTGAATTTACACCAGAATATTCAGAGTGAAAGGGAAGATTATTAAAAAAGTAAAAATATTCACCTCAGTCTTCGTTTTGCAAGACTTTTAGAACATATTTTTTCCATACCACTCTGAACATTAAGCAAAGCTGTTATTGCTTGTTTCAAACATTCCTTGTCTTCTTGATCTTCACTCTTTTCTTCTAACTGCTGCAAAGGCAAAATGACAAATCTGAACCCGCAGGACAGTTTTGGACGAAAAGAACAAGGAGCTCATTTTATTCAAGAATGAAAGTAACAGTAACTCAACTCTTTCTGCAACAATAAAATTTTTAAACATGTCATAAAATATATTCTTTCAAAAAAGTGTTTTCTTCTTTAGGTATTATTTTCTGTATTAACATACAACCGAGTTTTCCACATTTAAAAAAAAAAAAAAAGAGCAGAAGCAGTGTTAAAAGATGTCACAGCTTGTGACAGGCAGTAATGTGCAGTTTCTCAGAAGCATTTGTATGAAAACAGATGAGAGACATAAATTATCTTCTTAACCTGCATAGGATTTGCACAGTAGTAAGCACATAGAGTAGATGTTTTTTCTCAAGTATGGAATTTGGTCTTAGGTTTCTGATTCCAACACTACTATCGTAGCAACAGGATGATTCGGAAGACAAATACACAGAGAAAGATGGAGTATAGAGGAGAGGAACTTGAAGACACAAAACCTAGGACCAAATTTTGCCTCTACTTCTGTGTGACACTGGGGCAGATTATCTGACTTCTGAGTTTCATTTTTCCCAGCTGTCAAATGAGGCTTGTAAAAAGCCTGCCCTGCCTACTTAATGGGGTTCTTATTAAAAATCAAAGCACTTTGTAATGTACAGTGTAAGTCTAAGTTGTTTTCTTCGTAGTTCTACTACAGAATTAACGTTTAGTATCATGAACTTTGTTTAGTATCATGAACTTTGTCAGCATTCACACGTTAAGATTTTGAGTAAAACCAGAAGTGTACATATTAGTGAAACTCAAGCACATTTTCTTTTAGTGGCAAATATACTATATATGCTAGACAGAAAGTCTGTACTTAATAAGGACTGGGTCATCAATAAACACCAATTATCAATATAACAGGTGACTATAATTCAAGCGAGTAGTTAACTGAGGTATGAGTTACAATAGATGATAAGAATTCTGTCAACTTCTCAACCTGTTTCTGGCTACCAAAAAGAAAATGTTAATAAATAACATGTATCAGTAGTTTTCATGCAACATTTAAGAATACTTACTCTCTATCATAAAGGAAAAGATGTGAGAAGTAAAACCATAAAATATTCAAAGTAATTTGCAAAGGTTTACTTTTCAATGAGCGTAATTATTATTAAAGGATTTATAGTTAAGAGATATTCCTTAAAGATCAACAACACATTCCTTTTCATTTCAGCTGATAAAGATCAGTTATACAAACATACACATACTGATAACTTGTGAAAAGTAGACATACATCTTACTCAAAGCTTCAACCATTTTTATAAAAATAATTTGCTTAAAATATCATAAACACTCAGGTATTCCAGAAGAAGTAAATACCATATTGTGATGTCTATTTAATGCTCAGTTTTATCATCCAAATTTTGGATACTAAAACCTCACCATACTTTCAACAAAAGGGACCATCTGCACTTTTTAGTCTCAACTGTTAACTGTGTTTCATGATAATCTCCCAGAAAGGGGGAAAAATATTTTTTTTCCCAAAGGATAAAAAAACTTTTATATATATATAAAAAATATGAGATATCATTTACTCATAGTTTTGCTCTTCACTATGGCCAGCTAGATTAAAGGAAGTCAATGGCCAACTGTTCATAAAAAGGAAGCTATTAGGTTTTTACTTAATGGATATTACGGGTAGGCTGAAGGCTGGGCTTTGGGCATTCTCTCAAAACACTCTCCATTCCTATCATTCTGGAACTACTTGCATCTCATATGGCAGAATTTTGGGTGACAAAACATAACCATTAACCTTACTGAGTTTAGGCTTCCAACGCAGCAATCTCACACTGAAAGCAATGTCCATTAAGAAAGGGCAAAATTGTATGTGGTGTACCAAAAGCACCACTAAAAACTATTTCACTGAGTTCTTTGAGAATGTAATTCCTCCAACATTCGAGTCAGTAGAACATAAGGTAAGTTTTTAGTCTTAATAAGCTGGCACCAAGAGGTAGCAGAATACTGAATCCTTCATATTCTATCCTTTTATTTTTTTATATTAATTCAGGCAAACATACCTAAAGTCACACAAAAACATACAGTTTTAGCACACGTAAAAAGAGCATGAAAGTAACCAATCCACTGAGATAGCGTTTGATTTTCTATTCTAAAAATGTTTCAAGCTTTTGGTCGTTTATCTACTATTTAACTATAACATTTCACATATAGAATATACCAGTATCTCGAAAGTATTGTTAATACATTTTAAACCCACAAACCCAAAGTCTATGTCAAACCCTAAGACTTTACTAATGGAGTAATTTTTAAATGCAATTTTTACCTTCATAGCATTACCTGAGCATCTAAAGTAAATTTCAATGTAATTAAAGACCTTTCTCATAAGCACTTTTGCTTAACATAGCTGATATAAACCAGGCACTGGTGCTGAATAATTGAAGCTAACTACCATGAAAGCGGTGGCTCGTTGTTGCTATAGAAACAAAGCAGTGGCAAAGAGTTCACCTAATTCACAACATATAAGGGCTTCCTTTTGTTTAAAAAACACAAAACCTTTGAATTCATGTTTTTATTTCTAGAAATTAATTTTTCCAACATGAGATTCTGTAAAATGAAGAAACTGCCATGCACTTGATGGTGGAGACAGGCAAGACCCAGGATTTCTCAGTTCAAGAACCTTTTCAATATACTACCTAAAAAATTGATATAACTTAGAAATGCCTATTAAAAAAATACTTAACAAATAAAATCTATTCCATTCAAATAGGTACATTGCAATGCACAGGATGACAAAAATATATAGTCAAGAAATATATAATTGTCTAATGTTTGAGACATGGAATAAACATTTATTTTTATTTTAAATATTGTGTGTGTGTGTGTGTGTGTGTGTGTGTGTGTGTGTGTGTGTGTGTATAAAGAGCTTATCACAGAATGGGAAAACACAAGCAAAGATGGGGATCATGTTTTGACCATGGAATGGTTACCTATATACTCACTGATAAGATGCTAAGAACAGATTACAAAGTGGAAAATACATGGTCAACTGGTAAATTTAATTTACTAGTCCTGTAAACAAATGTATGGAATACTACCCAAATTATTCCAGAAACCAACGAATTAAGCCAACTGCTCCTGACTCTTTGCTATCTCATAATTTACACACCCCTTTAAAGGCTGAACACAAGAAAGGCAATAATCCTCAACTATTCTTTTACAGTAGCAGCACAACTAGAAAGTATGGGTGGAAAAAGATGCAATTCATAACTAAAATGAGATTTAGAAATTGTCTGCAGACTTCAATTACTCATGCTACTTAAGTTAAAAAGTACACTTCATAATCAGTTCCTTTCCTCTCAAAAGTTGTTTTATCAGTACTGATTTTATATATACAGATAATTTTCTTAAAATACACAAAATTTCAACCAGTAAGTGATGTTAATGATATTAACAAAATTTGATCTTCTTTTACTTAATCAGCCTAAACCCTCATTTTCCCCCAAGGGAAATGGAATAAATAGTGTAAATTCGTAGTATAAACAGTATAAACTTATAGTACAAATAGTACAGCTTTTCCATTATTGTAAATCATATAATACCTTTATTAAAATTAGCCAGTATATTAAATTAGCCAATATAAAAATGAAATCTTAAAATATAAATTGTAACATGTTACATGTTTCACTGTTAGGAAAGAAATGCAAAATTCTCAGTTTTTGAGGAAAGTCACAAATATATTTAGATAATTAAGTACGGTCCCTTGTATATTTAGAGTATTAATAGCAGCCGAGTGGGAAAAAAAAACTCAAAAGGGCATATCTACAGGGGAAAGCCCATCAAGTGCCATTTGGAATGAAATTAGCAAATACTCTCCCTTCACTGTTTCCCCTCCTACTGCTGTAAACATCACAGTCATAACCAATACTGCAGAAAAGCTTTATAAAAATGCAAGAATTTCCAGTAATGGCAGTGAAGTTAAGAAGTCTTGAGAGCCCTCCCAAAGGTAACAATTATATAATCTGGACAAAATGTAAAAATAACTATTTGCAGGCACTGGGAAACATCTCGAAGAAAGCATAAACCACCAGCAGCAATTACTCTTGAAAAGCTACAACTCCCAAGTGTATACACTTGCAAGATTAAGGCTTTCCCTAACCTCTCAGGGCAACACAGTGGGGAAGAGTGAGAGGAAGAGAGCCTCTATAGGCTAGAGATCAAAGAGGACAGTTTAGGAGGAAATTTAAGGGGGAAATCTGGAAATGAATGAACTGCAGAAGCACTGAAATCCAAAATCTGAAAATAAACTCTCTCCAAGTACCTGGCTGATGCACGGGAACACCCACAGGAGGCAAAAGAGCAGGCAGAGACCAAAGAGGAATCTACTTGTGAAAGTAGAATCTACTCGTGAAAGCTCTAATGGATGAGTTCTGAGGCTCTTTAAGAACTGAGTTTAGTCCCCAAATGTACAAAGCTCAGGCAGCAGAAAGCTGAAGACTTCCTGGTTTCAAGCACCAGGGGATAAAGCCTAAAGCTGACAGAGTAGCTGGAAATTAAGGGGGAAATCTCCGGGCATAAGGAAACCACAGAGACTGTGCCCCCAAATCTGAACTAATCCCTGCCCAAGTACTTGTCTGACTGCCAAATCACACACATGTAAGGGAAACCCAAGAGAATCAGCTAAAAAAGCTACATATGGAAATCCTAGAAAGTGAAGAGAGATATCAGTTGCTTCATAATACAGAAGAGATCAATTTGCAGATGAATCCAGGAAAAGTTAACTACATACTAAAGTAAAAAACCAATATTCCAAAAACAAGAAACCCAACAATCCTCCACACAATAGAATCTAGAATTGTTAACGAGCAAACAACAGGGAAATGTGACCCATGTTCAGGGGGAAAAAAGTCAGTTAATAGAAACTCCAAGTGGGCCCGGATGCTGAATTTAAGAAGGGCTTCAAAGTGGCTTTTATGATCATATTCAAAGAATTAAAGGAAAACATGGTCTTACTGAGTGGACAGATAGGGAGTCTGTGGAAACTGTAAAACAAAATCCAAATGGAAATTCTATAGTAAGCAAGATAATAACAGTTCAATTGACAGATTAATAAAATACTAATTTGAAGAACAAGGAAGGATAAGATTAAAGAAGAATGAACAGTCTTAGAGATCTGTGGGACAACACAAAGTAGTTCAACACACATGCAACTGGAGCTCCAGAAGGAAGGGAAGTGAAATAAAAAATGGCAGAAAAATGCAAGCATAATGTAAAAGCAAGTTAAAATCTGAAGTGTGGAAAGGAGTCTGAAACTTTAAATAGGATATCAACCCTAAAAAGGGTTAGACATAACACTCATTTATGAAAATAAGATACTTTAAAGAAACCATCTCCCTGATTTTAGCAGAGAGAAGATTACCAAAATTATAAATGCACCTCACAGTTTAGTTGATTTAAAATTTTTAATTAGAATAGTACAACAGTCAGCTGTTTATTGTTTCTTGTTACAATGGCTACTGAATTATACTATCTTATGTTTAACTTTAGACACTTGATGTCTACAGTCAGATGGAATACCATTTAAGTTCACTGCTCTAAGTCCACGGTTTCTGGATAAGAATTTCCAAATTTAGAAATCTAGTTCAATGGAATGGAAGCTTAAAGAGACCTCCGTTGGGCTTATTTTTTATGACAGAATCTACACTAAGTCTTCTCTTATTGCTGATATTAAGTCATCAACTCATGGCAGTACAAAAAAATAGTGTGGGGGCGCATGGGTGGCTTAGTCTTTAAGCATCTGCCTTCGACTCAGGTCATGATCCCAGGGTCCTAGGATGGAGCCGCACTGGGCTCCCTACTCAGCGGGAAGCCTGCTTCTCTCCCTCTGCCACTCCCTCTGTTTGTATTCCTGCTCTTGCTATGTCTGTCAAATAAATAAATAAAATCTTAAAAAAAAAAAAAGTCTGAAGCATAGAGCAGTTAAACCAGATGCAAAACATGAAAAAAAAATTAGATAAAAAAATGACCTAGTGTAGATGTTTGATATTGCCCAGCTCCCAAACTGGAAAAGCACCAAATCAAAGCATTAACAAATGTATACAACCGGTTTGCAGTCGGGGTTTGCAGGGCAGCTTTCTTTACAAAGAGTTTTTGGCACACTATGTGAAGGCCACTAGTGGGTGTTCAAAGTGTATGATGTAGCACAATTTATATTTCGCTCTTCCAATTTGTTCTGTGTAGCATTAAAAAATTTTTTTTATTTGACAGAGCACAAGCAAGGGGATCCGTAAAAGGAAAGGGAGAAGCAGGTTTTCCACCGAGCAGGGAGCCAGATATGGGGCTCAATCCCAGAATCCTAGGATCATGACCTGAGCTGAAGGCAGACGCTTAACCATCTGAGCTACCCAGCACTTTTTTTTTTCTTTTTTTTTTCTTCAGCACTTTTTTTTTTTTTTTTAAGATTTTATTTAGTTATTTGACAGACAGGGATCACAAGTAGGCAGAGAGGCAGGAAGAGAGAGAGGAAGAGAAGCAGGCTCCCCACTGAGCAGAGAGCCCAATGCAGGGCTCGATCCCAGGACCCTGGGATCATGACCTGAGCTGAAGGCAGAGGCTTTAACCCACTGAGCCACCCAGGAGCCCCTTGTTCAGCATTTTTTTTAAGAAAGACTATTTTGGGGGGATAAAAATCTCTTAATTTTAACATTTCTCAATTTTTTATCCTAAATTTTCCACTCACTGTACCATTCAGTTCTAAGGTTTTATCTGTAATCCTTTCCCACAATTCCAGTACTTAAACATTTGTGGCTACAATTTTTGTAATATTTGCGATCTTAAGGGGAAAAGGGTCAATCTTCAAATCAGTCTGCTATGCAAAAATCTAGGAATATTAGAAAATTTAACGTTAAATTTTTTTTTAAAGATTTTATTTATTTATTTGACAGACAGAAATCACAAGCAGGCAGAGAGGCAGGCAGAGAGAGAGAGTAGGAAGCAGGTTCCCCACCGAGCAGAGAGCCTGACATGGGGCTCGATCTCAGGACCCCGAGATCATGACCAGAGCTGAAGGCAGAGGCTTTAACCCACTGAGCCACCCAGGCGCCCTTAATATTAAATTTTTAAAAATTTCTTTTTAAATATTTTATTTTAATCTCTACATCCAACATGGGGCTCAAATTTATAATCCCAAGATCAAGAGTCACATGCTCTACCAACTGAGCCAGGAAGACACTCCAAATTTTAAATTTTAATACAGAGAAAGAGTCTAACCACATGAGTCTTCAGATTAAGGTTGTTAGTGTTCTTATTTTCTAAAATAAAGCTTGTGACCAAGATAAACACTGCAATGTTATAATGAAATAACATCAACTACAATACTTACTATTCTGTTGGTCCTCAATTTAATCTTACTTAAAAACACATGGTTGTTATGATGTGTTAAAATTAAACCCGGACATGTTTTCTCTCAATTATTTTGCTAATCTTGTACTTTTTATTACCAATAAAACCTAAGAAAGGTATAGAGATTTTAAGTGTTAAATTTTCTATTTTTTCATTTAAGACAAAGCATACATGATAACCCCAAACCCAGTTATATACACTTAGTCTTATTCAGATGATTGTTAGTAATTTTGAATTCCTGTCCATTTTTACCTGGCTATAGCCCATCCTGCCACAAGTCCGTTGGCTTTTCACTAGATTTTTGTGACTAAAATTAATTTTAAAGTCTACGATCAGTATGAAATTATACTTAAATTGGGTTAATAAAGACAATATATGTATATATTGGTTTAAGAAAGACATTATATACTGGAAAATCAGAAAACCAAAAATGAATATAATTCTATAGCATACCAAAAACTAATTGTAATGGGTTGAACTATATTCAAGTCCTAACCTCTGGTACCTGCCAATATGATCTTATTTGAAAACTGGGTCTTTTCAGATATAATCAGGTTGAGATAAGGTCAGACTGGATTAGGGTGGGCCCTACACTTGTTGACTCAGCACCTTTGTAGGAGAAAGGAGGAGACTTGGATGCAGAGATAAAAGAAGAATGTGGAGCTACAAGGAAAGCCACGTGAAGATGGAGGGAAGGAATGAAGCGATGGCATCAACAAGCCAAGAGCTACCGAGGATTGCTAGGATCCACCAGAAGCTAAGAGACAGGATTCTGCTCTGAAGTCTTTAAAGGGACTGTGGCTCTGCTGACACACTAATTTTGGATTTCTAGTCTCCAAAACCGTGAAAGTACAAATTTTTGTTGTTTTTAAGCCACGCAGTCTGTGGTACTTTGCTCTGGCAGCCCTAGGAAATGAATATACTAATGTACGTTTAACGGTATAGATCTGAACCCTTTTTTTTTTTTAATTGAGGGGAACTTACTTTTCCTTAGATTATATGGTCAACATATTTACACAGTCCCAAGTAACAACTCTAAATTTGTTTAATAAAGCAAATCAAACTTCACATAGAAAAAAGAGTATTATTTTTCAGTTTCAGTAGTACTCAAGTCTTAATTACTTAACTAAACTTTTACTTTCTGAACTTATAAAGTTTAAAGAATTCTAAGTTTCCAGGGCGTGGTTCAGTCTATTAAGCGTCCGACTGTTGATTTTGGCTCAGATCGTGATCTTGGGGTCATGGGATTGAGCCCTGCATCAGGCTCTGTGCTCAGTAGGGAGTTGCTAGAGATTCTCTCTTTCTTCTTCCTCTTTTTATTTTTTTAAAAAGATTTATTTATTTTACAGAGAGTGCGCATGAGCAAGCATAGGGCAGGGGAGGGGGGAAGAGTGAGAGAGTGTAAGAAACTTTAGCAGACTGTGCTGAGCATGGAATCTGATGAGGGGCTTGATCTCAACACCATGAAATCACAACCTGAGCCAAAACCAAGAGTTGGACGCTTAACCAACTGTGCCACACAGGGGTCCCAGATTCTCTCCTTCTCAGTCTACTCCTTGCCCCTGCTCGTGAGCTCAATCTCTAATAAATAAATAAATAAATAAACAAATAAATAAAAATATTAATAAATAAATGAACCTTATTAAAAAATTCTAAGTTTCCGAAATTGGTTTAATTATATACAATTTATAGTCAAGCTTCTTTGAAAATGTAAGACATTTATAGGAATTCTAAGAAAATTATTATTTTTGCCATTATTATTATTTTTTTTTAAATTTGACAGAGAGATCACAAGCAGGCAGAGAGGCAGGCAGAGAGAGAGGAGGAAGCAGGCTCCCCGAGAGAGCAGAGAGCCTGATGCGGGGCTCGATCCCAGGACTCCGAGATCACGACCTGAGCCGAAGGCAGCGGCTTAACCCACTGAGCCACCCAGGCGCCCCGATTTTTGCCATTATTTTTTAACAAGTATTTATTGTCTAAGTGCCAGACACTACTAGGCATGAGAATTCAAAGCTACTCAGGGCTCACATTCACTCTGTGTGGAGCACAGTCTAAAGCAAGGTAGACAAAAATGGGACAAGTTCTATGAGGAAGTATGATGAGAGGGAACTCAGTAAAAGGATCAGCCTAGGGAACCAAGGGAAACTTGACAGAGAAACCAAGATTTGAACAAACTCTTTGACAA
This sequence comes from Lutra lutra, assembly GCF_902655055.1. Classification (NCBI taxonomy): domain Eukaryota; kingdom Metazoa; phylum Chordata; class Mammalia; order Carnivora; family Mustelidae; genus Lutra; species Lutra lutra. The sequence continues at coordinate 31,880,410 of NC_062286.1, forward strand.
GTAGGAATTTCTCAGATGAAAGGGGATGGCAGAAATAGAAGAAAAAGTCCAGGAAACAGGAACTAAAGCAAAGTGGAATTCTGAACAGGTCTGATATATATCCAGGGCTGCTAAAAATTCTCTTATGGGTAAAGCACAAGGTGGGAAAGACTAGGTATTGAGATGAGCTAGAAAGAGGCTAAAGAATTTAGACTTTGGGTCGAAGCTGATAGGGAACCAACTGCACTTTTTAAACTAAAGGTTCCATGAGGCATAAAGGCCATATAGGAAGCCACTATAGTAGTCCCAGCAAGACATGCGAGGGGGTGGGGGGGCGGGGGGGCAGGGGGCGAGGCTGGACTAAGGCAGTGTTAGTGTTAGTGAAATGTAGGGAACAAAGTAACTTCCAGAAATGTATTATGTTTTAAAGATTTACTTATTTATTTGAAAGAGAGAGAGAGAGAGAGGGAGAGAACGAGCAAGCACACATACAGGGATAGAGTAGGGGTAGAGGGAGAGGGAGAGAGACTCCCAAGCAGACTTTACACTGGATGTAGAGCCTGACACCAGGCCAATCTCACGACCCTGAGATCACACCTGAACCAAAACCATAAGTTGGATGCTTAACTGACTGCGCCACCCAAATGCCCCAGAAATGTATTGTTTTAAAAAGCTTTTATGCCTGCAACTCCACCAAAACAAAACGAAACAAAAACCAAAACCTACTAGAACTGGTAAATGAATTCAGTAAGGTCTCAGGATACACAATTAATATAGAGAAATCTGTTACATTTTTATATGTTAGCAATGAAGTAGCAGAAAGACAATGTAAGAAAACAATCCAATTTACAATTGCACCAAAAATAACAAAGTACCTAGAAATAAATTAAACCCAGGAGGTGAAAGACCTGTACTCCAAAAACTATAAAACACTGATAAAAGACACTCAGAGGACACAAACAAATGGAAAGACATAAATATTCCACACTCATGGATTAGAAAAATCAATACTGTTAAAATGTCCATACTACCCAAAGCAATCTACAGATTTAACATAATCCCTATCAAAACACTAACATTTTTTATGGAACTAGATAAATAATACTAAAATTTGAATGAAACTACACAAGAAACTGAATAGCCAAAGCAATCTTGAGATAGAGCAACAAAGCTGGATGTATCAGAATCCCCGATATAAAGCTATAGTAATCAAAACAGTATGGCACTGGCACAAAAACAGACACATAGATCAAAAGAACTAAATAGAGACCCCAGAAATAAACCCCACTTATATGGTCATTTAATCTGCAACAAAGAAAGCAAGACTATGCAATGGGTAAAAGACATTCTCTTCAACAAGTGGTGCTGGGAACACTGGACAGCTATATACAAAAGAATGAAACTGGACCACTTTCTTGCACCATACATAAAAATAAACTCCAAACGGATGAAAGACCTAAATGTGTGACCTGAAACCATAAAACTCCCAGAAGAAAACATTTTCTTCAAAGGCATTCATTTCTTTGATATTGGCTATAGAAACATTTTTCTAGACATATCTCCTCAGGCAAGGAAAATAAGCAAAATTAAACTTTGGGTCTATACCAAAATAAAAAGCTTTTGCAAAGTGAAGGAAACAAACAAGAAAAATAAGAAGGCTCCCTATTGCATGGGAGATATTTGCAAATGATAGATCCAATAAGAGGTTACTACCCATGATATAGAATAAACAAACTTAGGGACCCCTGGGTGGCTCAGTCAGTTAAGCATCTACCTTTGGCTCAAGTCATGACCCCAGGGTCCTGGAATCAAGTCCTGTATTGGGCTCCTTGCTCAGTGGGGAACCTTTTTCTCCCTCTGCCTCTGCCTACTACCCCCCCCCCCCCCGCTTGTGCTCTCTCTTTCTGACAAATAAAATCTTTTAAAAAAACAAAAACAAAAAAACCCATATACAACTCAATGCCAAAACCCACAAGTAATCCAATTAAAAAATGGGTAGAGGACTTGAATAGACATTTCTCCAAAGACGATATACAGATGTCCAACAGAGCACATGAAAAGATGCTCAACATCACTAATCATCAGGGAAACACAAATCAAAACTACAATGAGATATCACCTTCCACTTAATCAAAGTGGCTAAAATAAAAAACACAAGAAATAACAAGTGCTGGTGAGAATGTGGAGGAAAAGGAACCCTCATGCGCTGTTGGTGGGAATGTAAATTGGTCAGACACTACGAAAAATAGTATGGAGGTTCCTCAAAAAATTAAAAATATGATCCTGTAATTCCGCTACTGGGTATTTACCTAAGGAACATAAAAACACTAATTTGAAAAGATATACACACTCCATTTATTACAGCATTATTTACCATAGCCAAATTATGGAAGCAGCCCAAGTGTCCACCAATAGATGAATAAAGAAGATGTGGTATACATATACAATGGAATATTATCCATTCATAAAAAAGAACGAGATTTTGCCATTTGTAACAATATGGATGGACCTGCAATGTAATGCTAGATGAAATAAGTCAATGAGAGAAAGACCAATACCACATGATTTCACTCATATGTGGAATTTAAGAAAAAAATAAATGAACAACAAAGAAAAAAGAGGACAAACAAAAAACCAAATTTAAATACAGAGAACAAACTGATGGTTGCCATAGGGAAGGTAGGTGAGAATCCCCTGAAGTAGTTTAAGGGGATTAAGAGTACACCTATCTCGAGGAGCACTAAGTAATGTACAGAAGCACTGAATCATTACAATATACACCCGAAACTAATACAACACTGCGTGTTAGTTATACTTCAACAAATATAAAACAAAAATATAGAAGGGTTTCATGGTTTATCTAATTTGGAAAACTCTAGAAAACCATTAGATTGCTTCATTTCACAATTTTACAAAGTCTAAATATTCTAACATATTTTGAAAATTTCTAGGAGTATATAATTAAGGATGTAGTCTTTCTCCAACATATCTGACCACTGCACATCCCTCCCCCACAACTTTTTATTTAGAATATCTCATGGGACTAGCATCTCAAAGAATATTCCTTGAAAATATTGCTCAATGAAAATATTTAATTAAGCAACATACCAACAAATAGAAATTGAAAATAAGTACAAATAATACATTAGTACTGATGGGATGCAGAATAAAAAGGAGGGATCACAGTCCATGGGATTAACTAGGCAAAGTTTCCCACTCAATATACTGCAATTCTGCAGTGGAACCTTAGGCAGTAAGATGAACTAGGGACACATATGCTTAAACCAGTAGAAATCTTTTAAATTTCTGAATGATGTCTTAATTTAAAAATTCTATTATCACAACTTAACAATTTATTTTATTTTTATTTTTTTAAAAGACTTTATTTATTTATTTGACAGAGAGAGATCACAAGTAGACAGAGAGGCAGGCAGAGAGAGGGAGGGAAGCAGGCTCCCTGCTGAGCAGAGAGCCCGATGTGGACTCGATCCCAGGACCCTGAGATCATGACCTGAGCTGAAGGCAGCGGCTTAAACCACTGAGCCACCCAGGCGCCCACAACTTAACAATTTAAAACATTTTTAATTGCCTGTACTTGGGGGAGTAAATAATTACTTATATCATTAAGATGATTAGATTTTACAGCCTTTTCAACCTTCATCAGAGCTTCTTGTTCTTATTTATAAATTAAAAAATGCTTCTGCGTTTAATGCTTCAGAATTTCATTACAGTCTCAGGTTAAAATCCCATTATCACATAAACTATTACGAACAAGGATTCTATGTAACAAACTTATTTGCAAATATCCTGTTAGGACTATGGTTTGTCAGAATGAATTCTTTGTAAAGAATGGTTTTGTATAACAAATGCTTCCTCTTGATTATCCTCTTAAAATAACATTCTATATTACCAAAGACCTTAAATGGTATGCTGTTTTCAGTCTAGAATGGAGAGTTAAGAGCTCTGTAATTCTGCTTGGTGATTAAATCCTTTACTCCCTTGATTCTTCTCTAGTTCAAACATTCCTACTTGAGAATCTAACTAAGGTCCAAATCACTACAATATAAAAAGAGTGGGACATCATTCACTGATTCATTATAGAGAGCCCATTTCAGCATGTACTTCTGCAAACTGTAAATATAATTTCTACTAATAAGTTTTCTATAACAAAATCATGATATTAAATACAATTTTTCTTTAATGAAGCAAACATTCTTTTAAAAGCTAAAGAAATAATAATATTAACCCATGTCTTATTTTGTCTCTTTGGGGCTAGTCCATTAAGGGTAAACAGAGTATCTCTATTATTTCATCCTTTATTTTAAATTTTTGAAAAAAAACCCTGATGTTTTTTAGGACATATTATCCATAATCCAAAGAAGATATTATTAGATGTTTACATAAGAAGTTTAAAAGTAAATGACTTTTTTTTCTTTTTTTATTTATTTGACAGACAAGAGACACAGCAAGAGAAGGAACACAAGCAAGGGGAGTGGGAGAAGGAGAAGCAGACTTCCCATTGAGAAGGGAGCCCAACACAGGGCTCGATTCCAGGACCCTGGGATCATGACCTGAGCCAAAGGCGGGTGCTTAACGACTGAGCCACCCAGACACCGGAAAAGTAAATCACTTTGAGCTATACCAGTGAATTATAACTTATACAGGCTAAGTGTCCCTTTTTCCTTAATTTCAGTGTGTAAAAGGAAGAGGGGGAAAAAACTCAAAATCCTTTCCTTTCAGACAGTGCTTCTTAAATTGTTTATTTTGAACTGTGACTGAAGGAATTTTTACTGGGATTATACATAATTCACTGTTTCTAAGGTAATGTGAAGCTGTTGTATAGAGATAGTTATAAACTTGAGCGATGAAAATTAGGTGATTAATATTCTCCATTACTTTGGTCTTCTCTCTACATTGGGTCCCTTAGCTAAGTGCCTGAATCAATCTGCTGAGGTCTGCAAATGGAGATACAGATGCAGAAACCCAAGATTGTTTCTAAACAATTGGCTACGTAAGCAAAAGGACACAAGATAAAAATATCTGATAATTGCTCTAAAAATCACTAGTAAAACTAGAGAAAATATGGCACTCTTTTGCAGACTCATTTACATTTTATTCTTAATGAGAAAAAACAACTAGATATAGATTAGTGTTCTTGGGTGCTAACATAATAACGCACAACTAAATTGGTAAAAAAAAGTTGCATCATATCTGAATGTTTTATAAATAGCAGTAAGAGTTTTCTTACCTTCAAAAGTTCAAAGTAATGCAGACAGTGGTAAACAGGGGCTAGAAGTAGCCTGGGTAAAACATACTGAACAGCTTCTTTGAAGCCTTCGCCTATTGACTAAAAAACAAAGTAATTAATTTTTTTTTAAGTTTACTTTTCAGACATCATATATCTTGATTTAAAAATTACTGTACCTGTAAATAGAGTGCTGCTCCAGGCTTCGATAACTGACTGAGGAAACGATCGTGAAAACCAGGCCGTAAGATATCTCGAGCGTATGATTCGTATGGATCAAATGCCAGTTCCTTAGAAAATAATGTAAAACATAGATAATCTTTCTCCAAGTTAAAACTTAAATAACTTACCACCAGAAATAAAGAAAGATTAAACTATAGGCACATCCAAGCTAGCACAGTTATGTGCTTCTTTTTAAGCCTCAAGCAAAATTACATGGCTTTCCATTATGATTTTAATTAAGGATAAGTTTAATATTCTCCAGAAGAGATAAGTAAATCAGTTCTTTCTGATGAATAATGATATCCTTATAGGTTATGACACCTCTCCTCAAAGGATTCTAGTAGAGCATTATCAACAAAAGTGGTCATAAGAAAGGCAAGACTTTGGTTCTGGAAAACAAAGTTTAGCTGGAACAACAATACAGGTATCAACAATGAGGTAAAGTATAAACCTTTGGAATAGGGGCATCCGACATTTATTTTCTCATGGTTATTTCTTATGGGTAGACTTTTACTTTCACATTCTTCAAGCCAAAGGTAGCAGTCTGTATCATCTAAAATTGTTATAGTTTTCACAAGCAATTAAACAAGAGTTTATCCAAGTTGCCAAAAATTCTACTATCATCAATCATAAATGAACTAAACAATTTGAATGGTTAGGTCTAAAAGAGTACAATCTATGGGCTTTGATGATTCCTGAGGAAAAAGAGAATCGGTGTCTTGATTTTAGAAGGAGCCATCCTCTGCCCTATTCCTTGTTAAAAAACTAACAAAACAAACTTATGAAAATTGCGCTCTAGATTCTAGCTAGAGCTCATTTCTAGGATGGGGAATTCTAGAAAGAGGAAGAGGACATCTAGTGGAGGAGTACAGAAAAAAGAGGGACTGACAGCTCAAATGATGTTTATGTTCATTACCCTTAATGTAGTTTCTTAGATTTTTTTCTTAAGGAAAGACTGAATAATAACAATACAAGATCAGAAATCAGAAGACCTGAGTTCTAGTCTTTGTGAAATACAATATGGCATATAAAGTTCTAAGTCATCCTAAATTCCTTGAACTGACTCCTGATTCATTTCCCAATTTCAACTCCTTCAACTACTTTCCCAACTAAAAATTTCCATGATAATAACACTAGAAATTGCAGTCCACTCCAGATTTTACAAGAATGGATGGTAAGGTTCCAAAAATAATAACAGAAGGGAGTCAGGTATGAGCAGAATAGATGGGACAGAGAAATAAAAATGTGATCTGATGCTTTTATCACGGGTCTCTTGAACTCTAGAAATCATCTGGAACAGCAAATAATGTTTGTCCTCCCCCTCTTTCAATGAACTCTAATTTACTACAGAATTTTTAGGACAACTACATGCAAAAAGTAAAGGCTATACAGCAAAGTGGCTTAAGAGCATAACTTTAGAGTCACAGAGACCCAAATTCCCATTCTGATTATACTACTTATTAGCTGTGTGAGCTTTAATAAACTAAGCCAGTTTCTTCATTGAAAAATGGATAGTACCTACTTTCAAGGGGTTGTTTTAGGAATTAAATGAGGTATCATAAGCAAAATGCTTACTATGCATGTACATAGTAAGCAGTGAATAAAAGGTCCCCAGTATTATCATTCTAAAATAGCACGTTTCAACAGAGAAAAAAACTAACTACTAACTAGGAATCCAACCTTTCATCACAGTTTTATTCTTGAGGATAAATACATAGAATTGCAAGCACTTCTAAGAATCCTTGTATAAGTTAACAGATTTTATGATTAGTTTATAGGTTAAAATCAATACTTAAAAGATTCATAAAAATCTGATTATCAATATATGTAATTGTGTATTAATGATTAAAAATGTAGAATATTCCAAACACATAGAAAAATACAGAGAAAAACCTAACATAACTATATTCACCATGTGGCTCAAAATAGTTCAACTTAATCTTATAAACTTGTTTCAGCTTTAAAAAAAAAAAAAAATGTAAGACACCATCGTGGTAATTGATCTTCCTGAGCCCCCTTTCACAAGCTTATCTCCTCCCTTACTGATCCCCAAAGGAAATCACTGTCCTGAATTTGAATTTTATCATTTCCATGTATGTTTTTATATAATTACACATGTATCAAGAAATAAGGCAATGTTTTCAAACTTTATATAAATACCATAATGTATTTATTCTTGCAATTTGCACTTTACATTCAAAGTTGTGTCCAAGATTTATCCATTTGAATTAATATGGTTTCTTCCATTCATTTATTCTAAACTCTATAACATTTCATTGTATAAATATGTATTTTTGAGATAATTTAGATTCACATGTAGTTTCATGTGTGCACACTACTTAGTTTCCCATCATGGTAACATTTTGCAGTAGTACAATATAATGCAATATCGCAATCTGGCCATCGACACTGATGTAAACTATGCATCAGGGATCTGAGATTGCCTTTTTTTTTTAAAAAAACTTTTTTTTTTTTTAAAGATTTTATTTATTTGACAGAGAGAGATCACAAGTAGACAGAGAGGCAGGCAGAGAGAGAGAGAGAGAGAGGGAAGCAGGCTCCCTGCTGAGCAGAGAGCCCGATGCGGGACTCGATCCCAGGACCCTGAGATCATGACCTGAGCCGAAGGCAGCGGCTTAACCCACTGAGCCACCCAGGCGTCCCAAAAAAAAACTTTTTTAAGATTTTATTTTTTTAAAGCAATCTCTACACCCAACGTGAGGCTCAAACTCAAAACCTGAGTCTCACGCTCCACTCAGCCAGGTGCCCCTTTCTTGTTGCTCTTTAACAACACCTCCCTCCCTCCTATCAGCACCCAAATCTGAATTACGTATTTTTTGTTTTGTAGCTCATGCTTTGGGTGTCGTATCTAAGAATGCTTTGCCAAAGCCAAGGTTTTGAAGATTAAGCCATGCCTTCTTCTAAGAGTTTTATAATTTTAGCTCTTACATTAGATCCATTTTATGTTTGTATATGGAGTGAGGCAAAAAGTTCAAATTCATTCTTTCATGTTTCTCATAACTTTATAGTGTCTTTTTGTAAACAGAAGTTTGTTTTTTTTTAAATTAACATATAGCACATACCCTCCCCAATGTCCATAACTCAACCACCCTCTCTCTAGCCCCCTCCCCCCGGCAACCTTCAGTTTGTTTTCTGAGATTAAGAGTCTCTTACGGTTTGCCTCCCTTCTGATCCCATCTTGTTTCATTTTTCCTTCCCTACACCCAAACTCCCCATGTTGCCTCTCAAATTCCTCATATAAGGGAGATAATATGATAATGTCTTTCTCTGATTGACTTATTTTGCTCAGCATAATACCCTCTAGTTCCAACCATGTCATTGCAAATGGCAAGATTTCATTTTTTGATGGCTGCATAGTATTCCATTGTATATCTATATCTATACCACATCTTCTTTATCCATTCATCTGTTGAGGGACATCTAGGTTCTTTCCATAGTTTGGCTATTGTAGACACTGCTGCTATAAACATTCGGGTGCACATGCCCCTTCAGATCACTACATTTGTATCTTTAGGGTAAATACCCAATAGTGCAATTGCTAGGTTACAGGACAGCTCTATTTTCAACTTTTTGAGGAACCTCCATGCTTGTAAACAGAAATTTTAAAATTTTAATTTCTCATGGTTTGCACTCTCAATATTCTTTAAGAAACCCTTCCTATCTCAAAGTCATAAACATATTCTCCTATATTCTCTTCTGAACTTTTAAAGTTTGCTTCTCATTATTGGATTTTTAATCTGTTGAGAACTTGGGTATGACATGAGCTAAGGATGGAATTTTTTCTTTCCAAATGGATAAACTGTTTTGACCCAACACAATTTTTTAATTTGTTTTTTCTTTCTCTACTGGTTGATAATTGCAATCTCAGTCACATATCATGTGTGTATGTGTGTTTTTTCCAGGACAGTCTATTCTGTTGCACAGTTTGTTTATACCTTCACCAATACTGTGCTACTTACTGTGACTACATAATAAATTTTAAAATTTGACAAGACAAATACTCTTAACTTGTTCTTCCTCAAAATTTTAATTTTTGTCCCTTCATTCTTCCACATGAGTTTTAGGACTAGTGTGCTATGCACTGGATTTAGAGATTATTTGGGAGACTAGTATCATTACACTACTGGGTCTTTCCATACATGAACACAATATGTATTTCCACGTATTCACATCTTCTTTATGAACCTAATTATTTTATGATTTTCTTAACTGGTCTAGAATATTTGTTGGGCTTATTTCTGAGTGTCATGTAGTTTTGTTTCTATAGTGAATGGAGTTTTTCCTTTAATGTCATGTACAATGGTTTATAACTGAGCACAGTAACGCTATCAGTTTTTATGCTAATCTTTTATGTGGCAACTATACTGAACTTGCCTAATATACTACATAAATCTTGGGTTTGCCATGTTTACATGGTTTTGAACCTCCTACAAGTGGAATTACATAGTATTTTGAATGTCCTTATATGGTTCACCATGTTGCCCTTTTTAAAAAAAAATCAGTTGTTCATTCTTTTTTATTGTCATAGCATTTCACTGTGTGAATATATGACAAATTCACTATGACTAAACCTGCTGTGAACATTTTTTTTTAAAGATTTTATTTATTTATTTGACAGAGAGAGATCACAAGCAGGCAGAGAGGCAGGCAGAGAGAGAGAAGGAAGCAGGCTCCCTGCCGAGCAGAGAGCCCGACGCGGGGCTCGATCCCAGGACCCTGAGATCATGACCTGAGCCGAAGGCAGCGGCTTAACCCACTGAGCCACCCAGGCGCCCCTGCTGTGAACATTTTTAAACATGTTTTTTGGTAAACACGGGCACCCATTTTTGTTTGGTATCTGTGCAAGAGTGAAACTGCTGGATCATGTGGTACACTGTAGGCTTAATTTTAGTAGATAAGCCAAACAGTTTTCTGAAGGGGCTGTACCATTTTAAATCCCATCCATCAGCAATGTAGAGTTCTAACTGTTCAATGGTTTTACATTGCATTTCCTTGATGAATAATGATGCTGAACTTTCTTTCTTCAAGAAATACCTGCTTAGGTCTTCTATTTTCTAAAAAAACTACACTGTCTTTAAGTTACTGATTTTACATACTCTGGATAGGAGTCTTTCATTGGCTATAGAGACTACAAATACTGTCTCACCATCTACAGCTCGCGTTTTCACACTCTTAATTTTGGTTATTGATCCAGATGTTCTTACCTTTAAAGAAGTCCAGTTTATCATTATTTTCTTTCATGGTTTTGGTGTCTTAAGAAATCTTTCCTTATTTGGGGTGCCTGGGTAGCTCAGTCAGTTAAGCAGCTGCCTTCAGCTCAGGTCATGATCCTAGCATCCTGGGATCGAGTCCCACATTGGGCTCCCTGCTCAGCAGAGAGCCTGCTTTTCCCTCTCCCTCTGCCTGCCACTCTTCCTACTTGTGATCTCTATCTGTCAGATAAATAAATAAAATCTTAAAAAAAAAAAAAGAAAGAAAGAAAGAAAGAAAGCTTTCCTTATTCTAAGGTCATGAAGATCTCTTACATTTGCTTCTACAAGTTTTATTATCTTAAACTTTGAACTCACTTTTTTTTTTTTTTTAAAGATTTCATTTATTTATTGGAGAGAGCAAGACAGACATAGTGAGAGAGGACAGGAGCAGGAAGCAGGCTACCTGCTGAACAGGAAGCCAATGCGGGACTCAATCCCAGGACTCTGGAACCATGACCTGAGCTGAAGGGAGTCACTTAACCAACTGAGCCACCCAGGGACCCTAAACTCACCTTGAATAGAAGTTCAATTGGGCAGAAAATTCCGTTTTCCCTTAGTACTTGAAGCTACCACTCAACTGTTAGCCTCTACTGTTAAAGAGAAGCCTTCTGTCATTCTATTTGTAGTTCTTTTCAAGTACTACTCTCTTTTCTCTCTCACAAATTTTAAGATTTTCTCTTTATCTTTGATGTTCTATAGTTTCACTAGAATGTTTTTAGCTATAGGTTTATTTTTATTAATCCTGTCCAGTATTTGGAATTCATTTCTGATCTGGGAACTCATGTCTTCATTTCTGGTAAATTCTCAATTTTTACCTCTTCAAGTATTTCTTCTCCATCATTCTTTAACTGAAACTCCTATTAGATGACATCAAAGCCCTTCAGTGTAGCCTTTATTACTCTTAGCTATTCTTTCACATTCTAATCGCGGTTTCTCTGTGTCACATTCCGTCCTCAATTCCTTTTTCCAATTCATTAATTTTCTCCTTGAACTAAGTTTAGCAAATGTTTACTACATACTGAGTTTTTATTTATATTTAATTCCCAATATCCCTGTATTTTTTTTTTGATACTTGCCTGTTCTTATTTTCTTTCCACCTATTTTTGTTTCAGCACATCTTCTTTATAAATGGATCACAGTTCTTCATTATCTGAGCATCCTAAACTTCTTTTAAACTCTTTGTATGTCTGTTGTACAAAATTAATTTCATTTGAAATGAATTCATTTTCTAATTGTTGATTTTGTTAGATAGCACTCTAAACATTAGAATTTGTCTTGTATTTTGGAATTCTGTATTATATAGACTTCTTAGGGGGAGGCTTTTAATTTCTGGTTTCCTTTTTTTCTCTCCCATCCATTTATGGTCACTCTTGTAGACCTGAACCTGCTCTGTAAATGATTTTGGGGTCTCAGGCTCTGTAATCATACCGGCTTAATACTGTAGGATAATTTGTTAAGTTTTAAAGTATTTTTGTTATAAGGTAGTGTTTCTTTGTCCCCGACCTCAAGTCCAAACCTTGCAGGGAGAAAGTTGTAGGATTGCTCCAGCATCTTCTTATAATCAGGATCCTGGAGCAAGAAGTCTTGCTCACTTTCATAGAGCACATTTAGTCTTCATTATCCTCAAGGGCAACACCCAACTACCAGAGCTCATTACTTTGAATGTTTACTCTATTTCTGATCTTATTTTTGAGCCTAGTTATGTATAGTCCTTTTAAAAAAAATACACTTTATGACTTCTCTGTGTTTGAAGCAAGAATGAAGGGGTGGGGCGCCTGGGTGGCTCAGTGGGTTGGGCCACTGCCTTTGGCTCAGGTCATGATCTCAGGGTCCTGGGATCGAGTCCCGCATCGGGCCCTCTGCTCGACAGGGAGCCTGCTTCCCTCTCTCTCTCTGCCTGCCTCTCTGTCTACTTGTGATCTCTCTCTATCAAATAAATAATAAATAAAATCTTAAAAAAAAAAAAAAGAATGAAGGGGTGTTGTGAAGCTTAAGCTTACCAGTAAAAATCTTAATTTTTTTGTTTTATAAACTCAACCTTATGTTTGTGGATTTTAGAGTCAGAACAAAGTTAAGAGCTAAAAATCTCAGAATGACAACCAATGCTAACTTATTAGGACTAAATCCTGTATTTTAACATTTGAATACCCAAGGAGAAAGTTACTATTTTTCCACCCCCATAACATTTTATTCATCCTGGTCCTAGACTTGATTTTCCTGTTCACTTCACTCCTCCTATTCTAAATAATAATGTACAGTGTGAAGGTGGTTAGATAAATATTTTAGGTAGGTTACTTTAATTTTCACAAAATCCTGAGTCCTACTATTGTTATTCCCTACTTTAGAAATACAAATATGGGGATTTAAAGATTGGAGATAAAGTGCCCAGAGTCACATACAACTAAGCTGCAGAACTGAGGCTGGAACACAAGTATCTAACCTCAGGTCCAACTTCCATGGCTGCTTCAATGACAGGGCATTCACGGTCTTTTCTTAGCTTCGCTATAGAAGACATGATGGACTGTCAGCTATAAATGCCTCCCCTCTGTGAGATCTGCTTTTTTTATAATGAATGAGAGGCTAGTTTTTTGTGGGTTTCGTAAGATAACAGAAACAAATGTTGACAATGAGCCTCTGAGGAACAGATAATATGACTGAGTAGTCAGCAGTCAGTATCTATGATTTTAGCTGGAAACAAGAATTAAGATTCCAATTTTAATGCAAATGAAGAGCTTTCATGCAGACTTTTTTTTTTTTTTTTTTGGTGTGTAATTAATTACTTACCTCTGCTAAGTCTTCAAAGCAGCTTCCTACTAAGGGATGGGGGCTACCTTCATCAGTCATTTCCACAGTATCTTCTATATGGCCCAGTAACTTTACACTAAGTTCATGTATATCTACTATACGACTAAATATATTTTCTACATCCTGTTGGGAGAAAAGCAAATATAGTTAGGTTATAGAATAAAAAACAAATTTTGAGCCAGTAAGTCATTTTATAATTGTGAAATTTAACATGGCAAATGCAGTGAGAAATTTTAACTTACAAATGCAAGTAAAAGACAATTCAAGAATTCTTTTTGCAAAGCTGTACAATTTGCAAATACATTTCTTTAGGGCAATGGTTCTCAAAATAATATACAGTACTTTTAAAAGCAAAAAATTTAGTGAGAAGAATGGCACTGTTTTACATTTCTGTAAATCTCTACCATCTGGCTTAATAGAAGATAGCTGCATTTAATCTGTTGTGATACACTGTTTTTGATAAAAGCATACAAAGAAAATCCAGCTTCACACAGATAGGTGGAAAAGGGAGGAATATTTTAATAGTCTATTCAAATAACTGTAGATTTTTTTTTCAGTAGAGTTTCCTTAATGAGATATAAGTCATATACCATAAAATTCACCCTTTAAAGTGCACTATTCAATGGTTTTCACATATTCAGAGCTGTTCAGTTATCACTACTATCAAATTCCAGAATATCATTATCACCCCAGAGAGAAGGTCTACATCCATTAGCAGCACTCACCATTCTTCTTTTCTGCCCTGGGGCTGGCAACCACTAATCTATTTTCTAACTCCATGGATTTGCCTATTCTGGACATTTCATATAAATGAAGTAGACAGCCTTTTATGATATTACACCAAAAGTCAACAAATGGTAGTTTCTTAAATGTTAGTTGCAATGTGGAATCTGAACCCATATCAATTCTGTACTTACACATTAAAATCCATCAGTCTATATTAAACTCTGAATGGATTCTTTACTGATGTGTGTTTTTGTAGCATTATGAATTTGGTCACCTGGAAAGTAGTGGTCCACTGAATTCCACAAATCTTCCACATGTTAACACATTTAACACATTTCACTACAGAATATTAGAAGACCAAATCCATTATCACCACCGTAACACACACCGGTAGTGTGAGTGGATAAAAATTATCCAAAATTTTATTTTCATTTGAAAATTCAATTTTTAACACTATCAACAAATACTGTCACTTTCCTCGAAGTGACAGGTTTGTTCATTTTATTCCCCTACTTCACTTATTTTTGAGAAATGTCTGCCAAATATACAAGTCTGAATAACCACAGTCTGTCAGTCATTCTTTCAGGTAAAGTAGTGTCTCATGAAGAAAATGGCTCGTTCAGTTAGCAATTCAGTCATATAGTGCTTTCCTTCAAAGCAACCACCCTATTTTGATATGTAGTAGAAATGCTTATGTGTGCTTCCTAACTGCCTCAGCTCTTCTCTTCTTACCTAGGCCTTCTTGGGACATGCTAAGCTCTTGTTCTACCAGTAGTGACAAAAAAATTCATGAGTCCATACGTACTGCCCTTTTATTTCATTTCTTCATTCTATTCGTCTATCATCTCATTTTTATTACAAATATGCATACATACAAGAATGCTCAATACAATGCCTAGTAACTTCTGTAAGATTTTCTGCAGGTTAGATTCCTGGGTAGACTTCTACCATGGGGTTACATATTTAAAATGTCAGTGAAGACAGAATGGGAGAAGATATTTGCAAACGACATATCAGATAAAGGGCTAGTATCCAAAATCTATAAAGAACTCATCAAACTCAACACCCAAAGAACAAATAATCCAATCAAGAAATGGGCAGAGGACATGAACAGACATTTCTGCAAAGAAGACATCCAGATGGCCAACAGACACATGAAAAAGTGCTCCACATCACTCAGCATCAGGGAAATACAAATCAAAACCACAATGAGATACCACCTCACGCCAGTGAGAATGGCTAAAATTAATAAGTCAGGAAATGACAGATGCTGGTGAGGATGCAGAGAAAGGGGAACCCTCCTACACTGTTGGTGGGGATGCAAGCTGGTGCAACTCTGGAAAACAGCATGGAGGTTCCTCAAGAAGTTGAAGATAGAGCTACCCTATGACCCAGCAATCGCACTACTGGGTATTTACCCTAAAGATACAAATGTAGTGATCCGAAGGGGCATGTGTACCCAAATGTTTATAGCAGCAGTGTCTACAATAGCCAAACTATGGAAAGAACCTAGATGTCCCTCAACAGATGAATGGATAAAGAAGATGTGGTATACACACACACACAGGAATACTATGCAGCCATCAAAAGAAACGAAATCTTGCCATTTGTGATGACATGGTTGGAACTGGAGGGTATTTTGCTTAGCGAAATAAGTCAATCAGAGAAAGACAACTATCATATGATCTCCCTGATATGAGGAAGTTGAGAAGCAAGATGGGGGGGTTGGGGGGTAGGAAAAGAATAACTGAAACAAGATGGGATTGGGAGGGAGACAAACCATGAGACTCTTAATCTCACAAAACAAACTGAGGGTTGCCGGGGGGAGGCGGGTATAGGGTGAGGTTGTTTGGATTACGGACATTGGGAATGGTATGTGCTATGGTGAGTGCTGTGAAGTGTGTAAACCTGGCAATTCACAGACTTGTACCCCTGGGGCTAATAATACATTATATGTTAATTTTTTAAATATATATATATATATATATATACACACACACACAAATGATTAATGCCTCAATAAAAAATAAATAAATAAATAAAATGTCAGTGGATAGCTTTTTAGAGTCCACTGGTTTACCCTCCCACATGTAGCATAGGGTAGTAACAGTCTAACCAAACCCTCACAAAACCAAATACTGTCAATTTTAATTTGTTTTTAAGATTTTATTTATTTGACACAGAGAGAGAGACAGTGAGAGAGGGAATACAAGCAGAGGGAGTGGGAGAGGGAGAAGCAGGCTTCCCACTGACCAGGGAGCCCAATGCAGGGCTTGATTCCAAGGACCCTGGGATCATGACCTGAGCTGAAGGCAGACACTTAACAACTGAGCCACTCAGGTGCCCCAAATACTGTCAATTTTAACTTTTAGAAAAATGCCTAGGTAACTGAAAAACAAGAACTAATTACAATTATTCAGTTACTATTTTTTTATTTAATTTTCAGTAGTGACTTTTTTTTAAATCAAATCAACATTGAGGCAGGATTCATATCCAATAAGATAAATCTATTTTGATGTGCTTCTGGATAGATTTTATATAGTTATTCACTCTTGTAACTATCACCATAGTCAAGATACAAAAGTCTTACTACCTTAAGAAGTTTCCTTATGGCCCATCCCCAATAATCACCATTATTGCTCCCAGGAAACTAGTGATCTGCTTTTTGTCACTATAGATTAGGATTCTAGAATATTAAAAAAATGGGATCATATATAATCTTATTTGTCTAGTTTCTTGGCTAATGTTTTTGAGATGCATCCTTACTGTTGCTTTTTTCTTTAAGATTTTATTTATTTGTCAGAGAGAGAGCATGAGCACAAACAATGGGAGAGGCAGGCAGAGGGAGAGGCAGGCAGAGAAGCAGGGTCCCCGCTGAGCAAGAAGCCCAACACGGGGGTCGCCTGGGTGGCTCAGTGGGTTAAAGCCTCTGCCTTAGACTCAGGTCATGATCTCAGAGTCCTGGGATCAAGCCCCACATCGGGCTCTCTGCTCAGCAGGGAGCCTGCTTCCTCCTCTCTCTCTGCCTGCCTCTCTGCCTACTTGTAATCTCTGTCAAATAAATAAATAAAATCTTTAAAAAAAAAAAAAAAAGAAGCCCAACACGGGACTTGATCCCAGAATCCTGGGATCACAACCCAAGACAAAAGCAGACGCTTAACCAACAGAGCTTACCCAGGCGTCCCCTTACTGTTGCTTTTTTAACTACTTCATTCCTTTTAATTCTGAGTAGTCTTCCTTTGTATGGACATACCACAATTTGTGTATTCATTTACCTGCTGATGGATATTTGGGTTGTTTCAAGTCTGGGCCATTACAAATAAAGCTGCCATGAACACTCGCAAACAAGTTTTGTGTGGACATGTTTTCATTTCTTCTGGGTAAAAACCTAGCTGTGGAATTGCTGGTAGAATGGCTAGTTTATATTTAATGTTACACAAAACAGCCGAACTCTTTTCCTAAGTATTTGTACTAGACAACATTCCCACAAGCAGTTGCTCCACATTCTTTTCAGCATTTGGTATTGTCAGTCTTTTTAATTACAGCCTTTCTATCTATTGAGTCTGTAATAATGTCTCATTGTGGTCTTAATTTGCATTTCCATAGGATACTGATGTTGAGCATCTTTCAATGTGTTTTTTGGCCACTGGTATAGCAAGTTTCATAAAATCTGTGAATTTTTTACCCACTTAAAAATATCAGGCTGTTATTCCAATTATTGAATTGTAAAAGTTCCTTTGTCAGGTATATGTATTACAAATAGCTTCTACCATTCTGTGGCTTTTTATTTTTATGGCAGTGTCTTTAGAAGAGCAAAAGTTTTTCATTTTATTGAAGTCCAATTCATTAATTTTTTATTATGGTTCTTGATTTTTGTGTCTTAAGAGATCTTTACCTATTCTTTACTCCTTTCTATTTTATTAATTTAAAAAAATCTCTTATTTATTTATTTGTCAGAGAGAGAAAGAGAGAGCATAAGAAGGGGGAGCGGCAGGCAGAGAGAAAAGCAGGCTCCCCACTGACCAAGGAGCCCAATGCAGGACTTGATCCCAGGATCCCAGGATCATGACCTGAGCCAAAGGCAGCCGCTTAACTAACCAAGCCACCCAGCATCCCCTACTCCTTTATTTTAAAAAATTTTATTTTTAAGTAATCTCTCTATGCAATGGGGGCTTAAACCCTGAGATCAAGAGTCACACTATCCACTGATTGAGCCAGCCAGGTGCTGCTTTGCTCCTTTATTTTTAAAAACAATTTTATTAAGGTAAAATTCACATAGAATATAACTCATCCATTTAAAATGAACAATTCAATTTTTTTTTTACTCTAAAGATTTGTGCAAATCATAAACCACTCCTGTAACTTTTTTTTTTAAGAGTTTATTTATTTATTTGACAGAGAGAGATCACAAGTAGGCAGAGTGGCAGGCAAAGAGAGAGTGAGGAGAAAGCAGGCTCTCTGTCAAGCAGAGAGCCCGATGCAGGACTCGATCCCAGGACCCTGAGATCATGACCTGAGCTGAAGGCAGAGGCTTAACCCACTGAGCCACCCAGGCGCCCTACTCCTGTAACTTCTAATGGCCATCCATGGAGTCCCAGTCTCAGCTTGAGCCCCAGTCTCAGCTTCTGCAGTAAGCACTACGTTTTTGACAGTCATCCATGGCTAGACTTCTAGGAATTACTAGATGTAACCCCCTTAGACAATCTCAGCTGTTTTCACCACTCAGTGCATTTCCCCAGGATTCAGTTAGGTTGGTTTGATTACTAGTGTAAGATCAGTGATCCCTTCTCTAATGCTCAACGTTACTGGCTCTCTCTTTTTGCTCCCCAAAATACTGTGGTCATACTCTATTATGGTAATTACCATACTATATTGTCATTTAATATTCAAGTTTACATTTCAGTCTTGACTAGCCTCCCAACTGAGGGAAGGAATGGTCTTATTTATCTCTGAATACCCACTGCTAAGGGCTACATGATGCCTAACAACATATATAGGCAGCATTAATGAAGTATTAGTTAAATGACTTAAATGAGTCAAATTAAACAAACATAAATCTTCCACCTTAACAAGAGGCTTTATTCCTTGGAGTACACAGAAGATTCTTTAAGTTTATTTGCATTTATAATTTAGTCTAGTTTATAATGTGTCCTCTAATTTTTGATGTTGAATTTACTGAACCTGTTGTGGCAACTCTGAGATCAGACACTATGAATTAAATTCCACAACTTAAAAAAAATTTGACAAGTTAGCAATCATGAACCACACAAATTCAAATTTGAGTGGTCATGTAAAATTAACAACACATGCAATGATATATGTGTACACAACAATACTTACATTAGCTGAAAACAATTTTGAATTGGAGACAAAGGGCTCTCTAAAAACTTTTATAATTAAATTTAGTTCCCTTATGTACTGTCGAATTTCTGCCATAAATGCTTTTACCAAATCATAGTAAGTTTGCTCTCCTGAGGTGGAAGGCTCTTCATCAGTTAAAGATAATATATTTATATCTTCTACATCTTGATGAAACATGTCCATTAATACCTAGAGAGTCAGAGAGATAAAACAAGTACAATAAAATATGAACCTATAGTTGAAGTTAAGCAGCATAAGTTGCTCTTTGAATACATTTCTTAAGTGATAAAAAACACAATAATCTCTTCTTGGCTCTATTGCTACTGCCTCCTCCATATCTTCTCTAAAACAGAATTCTCCATCTAATATCACAAACTGCCTCCTCCAAGTCCTCTATTAATACTAGTTTCTGTCTGTCTCTTGTTAATCTATTACTTCAAATTTGTTCCCAAATTCTGTTAGATTTCTCTCAGTCTCCTCTGTTTCATACCCTTGCCATTACCACCTCATTCCAGTGCCTCACCACCCTATCTCTGAATAATTCACAGTGTGCTAACTGGCCTCCTTGATTACAATTGTTGGAGACTGATCAAAACTAGTCCTTATTATTATTAAAGAAGTCTACTATCCAAAGAAGAAGTCTACTATTCAAAGAAGTCTACTATTATTACTCTTGCTAAACCTCATCTTTCCACTTCTGTAAATTGCTACATCATTATCCCTACAACACAATTAAATTATATTTTATCTTGGATTACTTTCTGCTTGTTTCACAAATAGAAGTTTCCCATCATCAACTCTGGAGCCTTTCTTTTCTACAAAATCATTTTTAGGAAATGAAAATATCAAGGCAATCTAGTAAATAAGTAAAAGCTTTAGAGTCAGATCTAGAGTCTAAGTCTAGGTTTTGAAACTTCTAAGAAATCCTGGACCAATTTCTTTATCTCTCTGAACTTCAGTTTCCCTTTTATAAGAGCATCTACCTTAGAGGGGTACCCTAAAGACCAAATGAGATAAATTTCATATACGCTCAACTTTCAATAACTGTTTGCTCTTAACATTATAATAAAACCAAACAAGTAGTATCTATAGATAGTTAAGTATTGTAATAAAACTCAAGAGTTTAGTATTTTTACATTTTCAAAATTTGTTTTAAAAAAATCCATAATTTTCTAAGTGTCCCAATCGAAATGATTTAAAGAATTTCACTAATAAGAGATAATTACTAGTATTACCCCTACTTGCATGAACACATGAAAGAAAACTGCCTGACATGTTTAAACAGTTTAGTACTATACATACATTTATATATGTGTGTGTGTGTGTGTGTGTATTATATATATAAAAAATATTCTATTTCCAGGAAGTGTTATCTTGAGTACTTGCTATTAGGTTACTGGAAATATACCCTAACACATAATATATAATTTTATTGTCTGAATAGTATGTTAGTATTCAATAAATCAGGAATAAAAATTTAAGAACAAAACATAGAGATCAGTATCTTACCTTATCAGCACACATTGCCACTTTAATATCCTGTTTTGTAATTTCATAATGCCGTATATTTCGTACATAATTCCCCACCAGCTTTAAAATGTCTGCAGAAATGTATTCTAATACTGCTACTATGTAAACAGAAACCTGGTGGTCAATTTTATAACCTAGGACCTCCTGAAAAATTAAAAGAAAAACGTGTTTAAAAATCATATACTACAAATTTGACACACTGATAAAAAATTTAAAAAAATATACAATTTAACTTAACTTTTTCTGAGGCCTGTGACTACCAACAACATTTAATTGTAAGTGGTTCATCTATGAATAATATACATACTGCTATTTGGAAATGTAAGCTAAGCAGGCAAGGCAAAATTACCCATGATCATGGAAAATACTTAAGTAGTACACATTACTAAATAGATCATCCTTAACCTAGGAAGGGAAGCTCCAATTTGGGGGAGGGGAAAAATGTTCACTTTACCTAATTCAGGATACCTGGAATTAACTATAACAAAAGATGTTTTTTCTTTATGCAGAACAAAAATTAAATTTTGTATTTTGTATTATTGGTATCTGGAAATATCTACAAGCCTTATACCTCTATTCTTCTTTCCAAAGGAACCTGGGATCCTAAAACCCTAAAAGCACATTCCTGGAATCTATAACTGTTTCTATGGGAAAAAAAAAAAAACAACAAAAAAAACAAGCTATGTTCTACTGAACAACAGTGGTTATTAAGAACATGTTAAATAGTATTATTAAACTTCAAAGAAAGTATGGGATTTTGTGGGGTCTACAGGAAAACAAATTCTATTTTCTAAACAATCCAATTAAAAAAAAACTTTGAAATAAGAAATTTAAGTTGAGGACAAGTGGCATTTACCTTTAAAGACATGTAAAAACTATTTAAATGGTTATAGTAATAAGAATGTATTAGTAAGTTGAAATGATATCCATAATTAGATCAAAAAATTCAGTTTATGATCATTATTTATAGAGCACGGACATACCTCAATTTGTTAATTTTCTTAAAATATAATTCAATATATGGCTAGTAAGACTCATGAAAAGAGAATTATAAAGAAGTGTGCAATTCCTAAGAGTTTAGTAATTTTCTCTAACTTGTACTTACTTCTTTAGACCAGTAAGATATAGGCAGATATTTCTATCCCAATAACCCAAGTACAAAACATAATCTTTTGACAGTCTTAAACATCATCCAAGTGTCGATCTTAAATCTTGGACAAGATCAAATAGACCTAAGTTCCCTAACATTATCACTTTGAGCCCTGTGAACCTGGACTAAAAGTCAATCAGTTTCTGCCTCGGGCACCTCTTCTACAAACTAGGGATGAGAATAGTAACTTTGTGGAGTAATAAAACTTAGAGATAATGTATACAAGCATTAGCATTTTGCTTGTATCACAGTAGACAGAAAATTATTGATATGAAAAGTATTAAGGTTTTAATTACTACAGTACCTATATTTTTGATGAGTTTGTTTGTTTTATTAAATAAATAGAAACAGCATTATTAGAGTTTCCAGCAATTATTCTTTCTATTAGGTCTGGAGAGATTCAGCTGACTGATTTAAATTAGGAGGAGGACTAGGTAGTTTAAGCAACCTTCAGAAAGTTTTTGTCCAAAGATTACACATAACCCTGTGGCAGACTCACAAAGATCCCTTACACATCTAATAATTTGAAGATTTATAGGGACATTTAGGTCTAACCAACAAGAAAGGAGTTTTATAGATTTTCTTTGAGGTTCTGGTAACACCTGTGATGAACAAAATTCACAATTATAACTTTTCTTAGTCTTTTCAATTTGCATATTTTTGTTGGTATGAAATTACTTTAAATCATGCTGCCCAACTTACAGTTTCCTATTATATCATCCCTCCCCATGACATGACTTCCTGGAAAAATTAAAATGAGAGAATTTTACTCTTCAATTCACTATCTTCCATAAAATATATTCTTAGTGCTTTAAAATCATGGGTTTTATTTTGCTTTTCAAAGGCAAGAAGGCAGTATTTCAGCTTTACCTTTAGTAAAGGATGAATTTTTTCTACTGGGAGAGATAAAGGGTTTCTTCGCTTCCTCTTTTCAATAGCCGATTGGGCATCAGCTATTGCCCACTTATCAATTGGATGAGGGAAACTTTTTTGAACACGTTCCTTGGAAAATAGGAAAATAACAACTAAGCAACAAATATATTAAATAGTGCTCTTCACTTACAATTTACTTTTAAAGTCAAAGAATCCCAAAAGCAGGCTTTTCACATATGGTATAATTTATAGTGCAAACATACTTAAGCTAAGAGAAAACTATAGCTGTCAATGTATTAGTATCTTACTTAGGCAATTAAGAGACTAAATATCCCTTGTATTATCTAGGGGGAAAATCACATTCTGAATTTCAGCTTCACTGTGATAGAGCTAATGACAAGAATGATTAGAATAACCACTGCTTATATA
This sequence comes from Lutra lutra, assembly GCF_902655055.1. Classification (NCBI taxonomy): domain Eukaryota; kingdom Metazoa; phylum Chordata; class Mammalia; order Carnivora; family Mustelidae; genus Lutra; species Lutra lutra. The sequence goes on from NC_062286.1 coordinate 31,904,003, forward strand.
AAATCTCAAGGAACAAGACCTAAGTTCAATAAGCAAAGATCTAAATCCAATTTTCCTTCATTTGTTCTTTTAACAACAATCACAATCTCAAGTGGCATTTTGTACTTGAAATCTCTAAGAATTTTTTCTTTACTTTTTCATCATGCAAAAATACCTGACTTCAAAACTATTTGCACATCATGGAAATCAAGGATTTACATTGGTAACAGTAATTTTTATACACTGTAGCTCATCATTAGAGTTTGAATCCTTCAAAGATCATTAATTTTTAACAAAATACTTCATTTTAATTTCTACCTCTTATTTGGTTAGAATTTCCGCTGAAAGTGAAGGAACTCACATTAATATAAAAGCTGAAATTCCCTACTTTAATACATTAATGTAATTCATTTCAAACCATTCTCTCAAGTTTTAGAATTCCACTTTCAGGATACCATAGTTAAATCCAGCAGAGGTCGCTATTAACATAATTTAAACACATGTATATAACTAGAAGTATGTAAAAACTATTAAATAAAATTAAACATCACTGATTTTAAGTCTAAATAAAAACTTCTGTCAGTTGCTATTAAAGTGGACAATAAAAAGACTGCCATGTGATACTCTGGGGGAAAAATGTGGATCTAGGACACATTAAGAACAAATATCTATGTTTAAGGCTAAGTCAGCTACTAAACCTAAGAGGTGATTGTTTCAATTCTCATTAATGGAATTAAGAGGTGTATTGAAAGAAATTACTATACTTACACAAAAGTAGTTTAAAAACTTTTTGAAATGCCTAGCTGAAAACCTATCTGCCAGGACAGTATACCTTCATATAATACAGGCAATACAAAGGTCCAAAATATTGGGGCAAGTTTGGCAGGCAAAAAGGAGAAAAGGGAAGGGGGAAAGGGTGGAAAGGAACAACGAGAGCAAAAATTACTTTCCTTTTTCCCAGGAAATGACTTGCTAATCCAAAAATAACAATTAAGAGACTTAGGACTAACTTAACTATGGCTTCTAATTAAAATTTTCAGTGATGAGTTTCAAGTAATTAATTAAATGGGTAGAACCATAGTACAAACCTTACAATGGGATGGCCCTGTAGGTTGCTAATTTTTTTTTCCTCTTCCTCAACTCACAGTAAGAAATAATAAATTCTTAATACATTTTACATTACATCCTTAAACATCACACACATACTAAACTGGAACAAAGTTCATAAAACAGAACCTGCCCTAATATGCAATGCACTGATACTTTCTATTCATTTCAAAAACGTTAGTTGGGCAATGCACTGAAGTGATTTTATGACTGACTAATGGGTCATAACCTACAGTCTTAAAAAGCACTGATGTACAGAGGTAAAAGAAAAGCAGAAGAGAAGCTGAACTCAATATGACAATTCTAAATATACTGCACATGTGTTTGGGGGAAAAGAAGTCATTGGTGGAATTACAGAAGCAACACAACGGCAATCCCTTCCCATCTCAGTTTTATTCACCTAGTTCCAAGTTTATCTATTGTTTTGAGAAAGAAGGGGAAAGAAAATCAGAAATGATAAAAGAGAAGGCAAGAAAGAGAAAATATTACTGAAGAAAAATGTATTTTAAACTTACTTAGGAGGTAACAAACAGGGTCAGAATGTATGGAAAAAGACTGGCAAGAGTTTAAAAAAAAAGTGGCTTGTCAAGTTTGAAAGAATTACTTTATCTCTTATAGTGGCATAAAATTTAATAGAGCAAAATAAATTTTTATGATTATTTTACATATTTTAAATGTTTTTTAAAAAGCCAAGGAGGAATGATCAATGAAAGAGTCATGAATTAGAATTCTATTACTCTGAGACTTTAAGATTAATAATTTCATGTGTTTGAAATGAGAAATTCCATCTTCATTAATATCTAGTGGCTTTGGGAAAAATCTGAGGTACAGAGCTAGGTTTGAGATTCTGCGGTCTCTTATTCGTAGAATCCTGTCTTTTCCTTTACAAAATAAAAGGGTCTAAATAGATATCCTTGTAAATCACTTCCAATACAAATATTCTAGGACCTGTGAAAATTCCCACTCACGTACTTCAGTGCAAATATTCAGACCTGCAAGTACTTTTGAAGTCCTTTTAATAGTAATAAAGGCTTACTATGGGAGAATTTGGGGAAGGGATCCTAGAAAGGTAAAAATATAGAGAAATTATTTGGGAAATCGAAATGTTAATAGAACATTATTAGAAATTATAAGGATTCTTTAGGATGTGAAGGAAGAGAAGTTAACAAAAAAATGAATGGAAAAGTAAAACAAACTTTTTAAATTTTAGAATATAGCTCATAGGGAAAAAAAAAAACCTAATTAGCCCAAGAAAGCCTGAATTAAATGAGAAGAAAAATGCATCAGTGCCGTAAGAAATGAAAGTTGGTTAAATACAGGACACAAAAGCCAGGAAGGAAAAGAGGGAAATTATTGACACATAGAAATCAGTCTAGCTAACCAGAGAGAAAGAGGGAAAGAACAAGTGCAATTACGAAAGGATGAGACCTAAAAAATTAAAGGAAAAAAAAATTAAATAAAAGATACTTTACCAGGCACATGGAAAAAATACTATTATTTTTTACTTCTATTTTTAAAAAAGGTTAAATATAGAAAATGCAGAGGGAGCATAAACCAGACTGGAGCAATTTTATACCTATCTCCTAAAAATAAACTATTTTGAAAAGACAGAAACAAATAATACATACCCCTCCTCTACATTACCAGAGCACTCGTATAAATGCTTCTTTATTCATCCTGAACACCGCCTGACAGATAGATACTCAAATACTGGTGGCATGAATTTTGGCTACATCAATAAAATGAAATCCCTTTCCTTTGGACTATGATAGTTCACAGTCTATGATTATCTGTAGTACAATTTACCAAACTCTTAATTAATATAAACTAGATTATAAATACGTCTATAATCCATCAGTTTTCAAGCACTTTTGAAGTATTTATTTTCCTAAAACTATAGGGCAACTAAAACTCACTTTTAGTCTATTAAAACAAATCCCCAGGGTGCCTGGGTGGTAAGCCTCTGCCTTCAGCTCAGGTCATGATCCCAGGGTTCTGGGATCGAGCCCTGCATCGAGCTCTCTGCACAGCAGGGAGTCTGCTTGCCCCTCTCTCTCTCTTTGCCTGCCTCTGCCTACTTGTGATTTCTCTCTCTCTCTCTCTGTCAAAAAAAAAAAAAACAAAACAAAAAAAAAACCACACAAACAACCCACAAATCCCCTTGAGGCCAAATATCAAGCAAGAATTGCTATTCTACTCTGAATTATGTTCATACTTTAAGCAAAATGTATTCTTTAGAAAGATTAAAAATTTATATGTTGCACTAATTCAGACTGATCTATTTTTTTTAAGTGTAGTTTTTAATATGGCCCTCAAATTTTTATGGTTTTTTTTTTAAGATTTTTATTTATTTATTTGACAGAGAGAGATCACAAGTAGGCAGAGAGGCAGGCAGAGAGAGAAGGAAGCAGGCTCCCCGCTGAGCAGAAAGCCCAATGCGGGGCTCAAACCCAGGACCTGGGATCATGACCCGAGCCGAAGGCAGCGGCTTAACCCACTGAGCCACCCAGGCGCCCCTGGTTTTTTTTTTTTTTTTAAGATTTCATCCATTTACTTGACAGACAGAGATCACAAGCAGGCAGATAGGCAGAGAGAGAGGAGGAAGCAGGCTCCCTGCCGAGCAGAGAGCCCAGATGCAGGGCTCGATCCCAGGACCCTGGGACCACGACCCGAGCTGAAGGCAGAGGCCCCAACCCACTGAGCCACCCAGGCGCCCCTGGCCCTCAAATTTTTAAAAAAATTTTGATGAATTCTCTCTTACCTCAAAATTTATTTGAAGGGCTTATAAAATTCATGGCCCTTATTATTTTAGAAGAAAGCTCTGTAAATGTATTAAAGAAATAAATATTAAAGAAATAAAAATCCTAATGAATGAGAAAAATGAAAACTATTTCTGATAAAAGAATCTAAGACACCATTATATTCACTTAAATATTGCTGCATATTCATATTCCTTCGAAATAACCCTCCAGGAATGGCACAAGAGTATTTGACTCTTGAATGGAAAAGACCCAGGTTTCCACTTTTTAAAAAAATCTATTCTACAATTCTGAGGGTTGTCTAACATATAAAATAAGGAGAATAATAACTACTCTACAGGGTCTTGTAAAGACATAAATATGTACTAACAGTATCCTGAAATTACAATGCCTATTACACAACTGACTGCTATTCCGTCTGATTCTATTATTGTCATATATTCTCTTCCCGACCATTCCCAATCCCAAAGCCAGCTCACTAGTATATCACATGGCTACGTCTATCTTAAGGGTCCAGATTAAGTGCTTAAAAATAACAAGAAAGGGGATAGGGTAAACATATATCTTCAATATCTCAGAAGTTTTCTGAGTATTAAGAAGCTATGAAACATCCTTTATTATTTAGAGTCTTGAGGACCTACAACATATTGGTTAAATCTGCACAAGTAAAAAGACAGAGACTCAGTAATTTTCAAGAATTCATGGAGCTCTCCTTCAATATTGGGAAATTATATATTAGTTTGTACATTAACTAAAAGGAGGAAATTAGATAAACACAGGTATACAGTACAAGACATCTAGAAAGAGCTGAATTTGAGTTTGTTATGTAATCAAACCAGGAAATTCCTGGAATGGCATCTAACATCAGAAGGATAAGCAAGATGAGATCTGTAGCCCTATTCTAATACAGTAGGCACAAAGTTGGGTGCTGCATATTATAAATACTGCGACAGAACCTAATTAGGATCCAAAAGAGCAACTGGAACTGGAATTGATCATGAAAAGAGTCAGGCAACCAGTTCTATTCAACATCTACTCTGAATCCCAATGTAATTAAATGCTTACAGGAAATCATGAATACAAGATAGCTGACCTCATAACAGGGAAAAATGGGATAACAATGCATGAAACCTACTTTGAATTACTTAAGAAATTAAAGTGAATTATTATTCTGTTGTACACAATCTTTTCTATATCCACAACACCCGTAATACAATGTATTTAAATATCTCTTTGCTTCAGCGGAAAATCTGGATCTCCCCTGAAGACGTCTAGAGCAAAAACTGCCCTTGTCCCAAAACCCTCTTGACGGTAAGTTTAACATCTTTTCCACTCCCCAAGCTGTTTCTGGGTCATGTAAAATCTTGCCATCATCCTGTGTGACTTTATCATCTATATTAAGGACATATAAAATACCCTGACCTCTTAATTCCTTGAATACCTCATCTTGGGGAACTTGGCTTCTAGCCCAGCTGCCATGATATGGCCACATCCTGCTTTGTAACTGTGTTACTGAGGAAATCTTAAGTTCCAACAACTTTGTCTCTGATCCCAATCTATCCTTTTAATTCTCTCACTCAGGTATTCTAGTGTTATCAGTTCTCTGACCTTATTGGGAAATCCAGTACCCTAGTTCCCTGTGTGTTTTTTTCCAGTTTACTTGCCCTCTCCCGGCAGAATGGCTGAGTTGGAATGTACATCCAAATGCTTAGACTTTCTGGGTTAGAGTCTTGGCTTCACTACTTATTAGCTGTGACCTTGGGCAACAGCAATTTATTTAACCTCCCTGTGCTTCAGTTTCCACATTTATTCATTCAACATGTATTTCCTGAGTGCCTTCTCAGTGCCAGACATTGTTCTAGGTGCTAGGAACTCAGCAGTCAGCAAGGAAAGTAACCTTGGAGTTTACATTCTAGTAAGGGGGAAAAAACAGCACCATCTTCATGGGGTTATTAAAAACTGAATAAGGGATGTCTGGGTGGCTCAGTCGGTTAAGCTGCTGTCTTTGGCTCAGGTCATGATCCCAGGATCCTGGGATCAAGTCCCATGTGGGACTCCTTGCTCAGTGGGGAGCGGCTACTCTCTCTGCCTCCGCCTGCCACTCCGCCTGCTCGTGCTCACACACTCTCTCTCTCTCTCTCTCTAACAAATAAATAAATAAATAAAAATCTTTTTAAAAAATAATAAATTTAAAAAAAAAAACTTTAAATAAGGGTGTCTGGGTGACTCAGTTGGTTAGGCGACTGCCTTCGGCTCAGGTCATGATCCTGGAGTCCCGGGATCAAGTCCCCACATCAGGCTCCCTGGTCGGTGGGGAGTCTGTTTCTCCCTCTGACCTGTGCCCTCTCATGCTCTCTCCTATTCTCTCTCTCTCTCTCTCCCAAATAAGTAAGTAAATTAATAAATTAAAAAAAAAACCAAACCAACTTTAAATAAAACACAGATCATAGAAGTGTTTAGAACAGTGCATGATGGGCGCCTGGGTGGCTCAGTGGGTTAAGCCGCTGCCTTCGGCTCAGGTCATGATCTCGGAGTCCTGGGATCGAGTCCCGCATCGGGCTCTCTGCTCAGCAGGGAGCCTGCTTCCTCCTGTCTCTCTGCCTGCCTCTCTGCCTGCTTGTGATCTCTGCCAAATAAATAAATAAAATCTTTAAAAAAAAAAAAAAAAAAAAGAACAGTGCATGATACTATAGCAAGCACTCATATAGCAGCCATTATTATATTTCACCTTTTTTTCCTCTCCAGTTTGGGTTTTGTGATCCTCTTTTCAGAAATTTCTCATTGGATATGCCCAAATAGCAACCCCTCAGCCCCCTGGGGAATGAAGCAGGGCCTGGGGTATTTAGATATATCTCCTACCCAGCCACTGTGTGTGATAAAATCTTTGTTACAATCTTATGTGTGTTGTGTTCTGAAAGCTTATGAGGCACTGCTATTATCAATTTGCCCCATTCCCTGGCCTACTGTTCCATCGTCTACCCACCATGGTGAAATACCATTCAACTCAACTACCTTTCCTGTGCCCACGTTTGAGTACTGCAAAAGATATGTCAGAGAAACCCAAAGATTTGTACCAGTATACATTCAAGGTTATTAAAGTCAAATGATCCTCATCATTACCAGAATATTTTGTATTTCCAGTTCTATCTCCCATTTTTCTGTAGTTGGAACCTTCAAACCTTCTTTCTTTTTTTCTCAGACTTATAACTCCTTCATTTGCCTCTCATGGGAAGCTAATCCATAAGCCCCAACACCTACGTGATTAGCTTGCTCCTTTTATGGTTTCCCACATACCCTTTATGCATGGCATATCACATAATGTTATTACCCATATTCCCATCTGTATTTCCTCCAAACCAGAAACCCTAAAAGGACAGGGGCCATGTCATCTTGGTAAGAGACTAAAAAACTTCTAGATTTTTATGTTTCCTTCTCCTTCCAATTGGTGGGAAGAGTTCACTTACTATCTAAAATACATGTGAAGTATCAAGTGACGATCAAGAGTTCAACTGATACATTTTTTTAAACTTAAGTAGGATTTGACCTTAAGTAAATTAAAAATTTAAGTAAATTAAGTTTTAAAATTTAGTTTAAGTGGGGCTTGAACTCACAACTCTGAGATTTAAGACCTGAGCTGAAATCAAAAGTCAGACACTTGATCAAATGAACCACCTAGGCACCCCTAAATGAAATGTTTCTTTAAAGACAGTTGGCTTTAAAAACAAAAGAAACACTTGAGCATATTCCACTCTTAAAGCTATGTGTGTGTATAAAATTCTTGCATCAAGAAGTAGTGTTTGGAGGTCAAAAAAGTTCTTTCCAGAAGAAAAGAAAATCATGGAATAATAGGACAGCTAAAACATACACAAGTTATCATATACCTAATACAAAGTTAGAATAAATCCAGTCTTCATTTTTTTAATACCACGTATAAATTTTGTGAATTTGAAGATCAAACTCTTTCACTGGTATTAGAATAAGTACACAGATTAGATGTGTGTGTGTGTGTGTGTGTGTGTGTGTGCGTGTACGTGTGTGTTTATGAAGTAAATACAAGGCAAAATTTAACATACCTCTACATCTGAAGCACTTCGGGGCTGAGCTTGGCATAGCATATTTAATAACTGCAAAATTAATTCTTCAACATATTGAAGAGCATCATCACTAGACTCAAGAGTCGGATGAACTTGCCCCTGGACCTATGAACAAAGAGCAAAGTAATTAAAATGTAGATTTGTACTCAAGAACATGATCTGGCTTCCAAGTACAGATCTAGATGTCATGATCCACAAGTCTGGAGCTCTCAACCTTTTTCCCAGCCACATACATCATATATGCTTTAACATGCCCCTGGAGACTCTGATACCTAACTGCAAATTTCAATATGTTTTTTTTTTTTTCTTAAACCACACTTACCCTGAAGTGTGGGAGTGCAGAGAGGGTGGGAGAGGCTAAGCTGGGAATAAAAGATGCAGTTTATATGGTTTCCATCAAGAACCAGTGGTGGTTAGAACATTTACTCAATATACTCCTTGGGCAAAATTGACCTCCCATGGTTCTCTGGCCTTTGTTTCACTCTCTTTTCCCTACTAAATGATAAAATCCAACAGGGGCTTTCTTTGATTCACCAATGTAACACCAGCACCTAGCACTGTGCAGGACACACAATACAAATTTGATAAATGCTTGCTGAATACAAAGTCACCTTATATCAAAGGACACAAAATGGTCACTTTGACAATCTGTGACTGTCTGCTTTAGGAAGGTAACTTGGTGGTCACTCATTCATAAATGCCTAATAATCTTTTTTGGGGTATTTTTAAAATTAAAATATAATGTATTATTTGTTTCAGGGGTACAGGTCTGTGATTCATCAGTCTTACACAATTCACAGCACTCACGACAGCATATGCCCTCCCCAAAGTCCATCACTCCGCCACCCCGTCCCTCCCACCCTCCTCACTCCAGCAGCCCTCAGTTTTATTCCTGAGATTGAGTCTCTTATGGTTTGTCTCTCTCTCTGGTTTCACCTTGTTTCATTTTTCCCTCCCTTCTGCTAGGATCCTCTGTCTTGTTTCTCAAATTCCTCGTATCACTGAGATCATAAGATAACTGCCTTTCTCTGATTGACTTATTTTGCTTAGCATAATACCCTCTAGTTCCATCCACATTGCAAATGGCAAGATTTGACTTTTTGATGGCTGCATAATATTCCATTGGGTCTATGTATACACGTGTACACACACACACACACACACACACACACACACACACACACACCCCACATCTTCTTTATCCATTCATCTGTTGATGGACATCTAGGCTCTTTCCATAGTTTGGCTATTGTGGACAATACCTAATAATCTTTACTTTCATTTTCCTCAACCATTTCTTTAGAACCCATCAGGCCAACAGCCTCTGTAGAACTCACATTTTAATAACCAGCATGATAGTGTTTACTTGCGTCCTTTGCCACTTCACTATGGGTCGCAACTATTCCTTACTTTTATTTATATTTTTAGATTCTACTTATGCATTTGAGAGAGAGAGACAGCATAAATACAAGCAGGAGTGGCTGGCAGAGGGAAAGGAAGAAGTAGACTCTCGACTGAGCAGGGAGCCCCACATGGAGCTCAATCCCAGGACCCTGGAATCATCACCTGAGCCAAAGGCAGATGCTTAACCGACTGAGCCATCCAGGCGCCCCTATTCCCTACTCTTAAAAATGGCAGAAACTGGGTTGCTCAGTGGGTTAAGCCTCTGCCTTTGGCTCAGGTCATGATCTCAGGGTCCTGGGATCGAGTCCTGCATCGGGCTCTCTACTCAGCAGGGAGTCTGCTTCCTCCTCTCTCTCTCTGCCTGCCTCTCTGCCTACTTGTGATCTCTGTCACATAAATAAATAAAATCTTTTTTAAAAAAATGGCAGAAAAATCAGTTCCAGGAGACAGACAATGTATGTTTTAAAATATGTTCAACTTTAGAACAGCGGCAGAGCCTTCTTTGAAGGAAAGTGCACAGTACTCGCTGGCCAAGAGCATGTAGTATGGTCTGTCCTACTACATTTCATCAGCAGACAGGGTATGACAGCGTCAGTGTAGGGGGACTATTTAATAGACAGTATACTACATAATGAATTTCTGAAATGTATGTTAAACATACACAGAGGACTGCCTGGGTGGCTCAGTCAGATAAACATCTGATTTGTGATTTTGGCTCAGGTCATGATCTCATGTGTTGAGAGATCAAGCCCTACATCAGGTTCTGCACTCAGTGGGGCGTCTGCTTGGGATTGCCTCTCTTCCTCTGCCCCTCCCCCACTTGTGTGCACTCACGTACTCTCTCAAATAAATAAATCTTAAATAAAGTTATATATATATATATATATATACACACACACACACACACATACATACATACATATACATTTAAAAAATACTTTAGAGGCACATAATACAACAATTCACAACTGTAGTGGAGAGTGCTTCATCAAGTCTGAGGTTTAAAGCAATTTATTATTGTTTTATAGATGAAGAAACTAAGCTCCAAAAGGCTTAAATCATTTGTCCTATCATTTTTGGTTATGTCTGGTATAGCAATTGCCAACCTGACTGTAAGTGATTTGTTATCAATCTCTCCACCCTGTTAGATGACTGAATGGATGGACAATTAAAATAATGGTTAGTTTGGACTTAGAGCCCAGAATTCATGTTTCTCAGCTCAGCACTTGGTATTCTCCATGCCATCATACTCCAACTAATGTATATAACTAGTGTAAACTTACTTCCCTTCAACACTTTACAAGACCAAACCCACCTTTCTGTTTTTAAACTGGAACCTGACTAATGTTTTGTTAATTCATTTATCTGAGTATAGGTGACACACAAGGTTACAATGGTTTTAGCTGTACAGCAGTGATTCGCCTTCTCTACACCTTATGCTATGCTCACAGTGCAGGTGCCATCCGTCACTACGTTACTACAGTATCACTGACTATACTCCCTTGATTATTCATTCCACAACCAGAAGTATCTCACATTCCCTTGATTATTCATTCCACAACCAGAAGTATCTCCCATTCCCCTTCACCCACCCGGTCCATCCCCCTAACCCCCTTCCCACCAGCCACCATCAGTTTAGTTTGTTCTATTTCAGGTCTGATTCTGCTTAAAAGTTTTATTTTTATTCATTGAACTGCATGCACCCATTGGCTTAAATTGCCTTCTCTGTTTCCCTTCATGGCTGATTCATCCTCATTTATCAGTGAATCCTAAAAGCACATGGTACACTTTTCATGGGGGGCTCTCAGTCAAGTCTTCATTTTTATCTCTTTTCTCATCAGTGACACAATCTATTCCACCTCTCTTATTTCTTTTTCCATTTTCTTGTGGAGTTCCTTATTTTCCTCTACCTCTGTAGTGTGGATTCTATTGTCATTTGTTTATTCCCTTCTTCTGTTCTTTCCGCCAATCTCATTAGTTCCACATCTTAAACTATAATCTATCCAGATGACTGCAAAGCTATCTCTAATCCTGACTTCTCTCCTGAGTTTTAGACACACACCTCAAACACTTGCTAGATATCTCTACCTATCCTATCAAAATCTCTAATATGACTCGGGGAGAAAAAGGAACTTTTAATTATAAAAGTACTTAACAAGAAAAACTATGTCTCAGGGCATCTGGCTGGCTCAGTTAGTGAAGCATGTGACTCCTGATTGCTGGGTTGTAAGGTTCAAGCCCCATGTGGGGTGTAGAGATCACTTAAAAATAAAAAATAAAGGGGTGCCTGGCTCAGTCTGTTAAGCATCTGCCTTCAGCTCAGGTCATGATCCCAGGGTCCTGGGATCGAGCCCCACATCAGGCTCTCTGCTCGGTGGGAAGTCTGCTTCTCCTTCTCCCACTCCCCCTGCTTGTGTTCCCTCTCTCGCTGTCTCTATCAAATAAATAAATAAAATCTTAAAAAAATAAAAAATAAAAATCTTTTAAAAAAAGCACTTATAAAAAGGAAAACGGTATCTCACACATACAGCTAAATTTAAGAAATAAAAGTACATTTTATTTTTTAAAGATTTTATTTATCATCTGAGAGAGAGTGAGAGAGAGTGAGTGCATGAGAGGGGGAGGGTTAGAGGGAGAAGCAGACTCCTCGCTGAGCGGGGAGCCTGATGAAGGACTCGATCCTGGAATTCCAGATCATGATCTGAGCTGAAGGCAGACGCTTAACTGACTGAGCCACCCAGGTGCCCCAAAATGAAAGTATATTTTAGAAATCACAGTATAGCAGCCACTGTTTTCACAAGATGTTGTACTGGAAACCGTAGCTATAATTGGGGATTACATTCCTGTCCAAGGCTTCAGAATCACATGAAATATACAGCTATAGATTTACAAAACCCACAGAATTTTAGAAATAAAAGGGGCTTTAGAAGTCATTTAACTCAGCCCCACTATTTAGCAAATGAGAAAAAGGAAAATACCCATGGATGGGTATGTTATAACTACTAGGAATGTTATAAATACTGAAGCTGGGCCTCCTGGTGTCTGGGCCATCACTCTTTCCACTAAACCCCTGACTGTCAAATTTGGAGTCTGAGGAGTGTCCTAGTAGACCCATCAGCAAAAGGAAAATGCCCACAAACTGTATCTAATCACACAGTGGGCTTCCACAAGACACTTGGCTTGAAGTATGCTGTCACACTTTAATAAATGTTGACAAGTAATAAATGCAAAGGCACCACTATAAAGCTCTATAATCTGAAAAGGTATAATCATTTTCATTCAAAATTACAAATAAAGTAAAATTTATGAAATTATAAATATACTGAATATCCAACATACAGCTAAAATGCTAGAGATAATATTAAAATAAAAATATTTAATCAACAATAAATTTAATTAACTTTTTAAAATATTTAGGTACCTCAGGAACACATTTTAGAAAGTATTCTGGAAAGTGCAAATTAATCAGATTATTTTTTAAAATGTTCTTTGTTTTTCAAAGAAACCCATGCAAACAACATAATTCGTCACTAATATATCTCCACCTCCAGCTGCTCTTCAGGTTCCACTTTATGCCGAAGCAATTCAGACTATTTGCGGTTTGCTAAAACATGGCATGCAGTTTTACTCACTGTTCTCCATGCCTATCATTCTTTCTCTTACCCTTTTATCTGCCTGTCTGACTTTCAATGCCCAGATCTCACCTCATTTGGGAAGACTTCCTTGTTTCTTGCCTCTTTCTAAGGTAGAATTAATCTCATTCATTCAAATGATTTATTGACTCTATTAAGTATCAGACTCTGTTAATGTTGGATACATAGTGATAAACCAAAAACAGTCTCTGCTTATAGGGGCCTTATACTCTGCTAATGCTTGTACTGGATACCTCATTTTTGTTATCAGTTTGTCATACTGGGTTATAATTACATGTTCCCTTGTCTACTGGATGGACAGTGATAATCTAATTGGGCAGGCCTTGTTTATCTAGTTCTAGAATCATATTCTCTTTACTTTTCGCTCTAAATCCATGACATTCATGGTATACTCAAAGCCTTAGGGTTGCAGGGGTGAAAGGGATAAAATATCTCTTTCTTAGAATTAAGACTGAAAAGGGGTAGTGGTAAGGCTAGAGTTTGGATGATTCCCGGAGCATAAACTCCTTAGGAGATAAACCATTCAACAAATAAAGACATAACTAAAATAGATAATTATATAGAATCAAAAAAAAACTGTATATAACTAGAGTGGTGAAATGCTACGGTTTAAACAAACTTGATACTGCATAAAATTTTAGAAATTTAAATTCAAACTGTTTTATTCACTTATGGTTACTAATAGCCAAATAAAACCTATTAGGTAAATTAATCACACAAAAAATTAGGCTTAAACAGAAAATAATGCATGATGCCAGCTGTTCTTCTAAGTTTCTGACTATTAGCCTTTACCATATCTTAAATCTGTCAAATTAGAATCACAAGGTTCATTCATACAAGAGACTAATAAGTTATTTTACTTCCTTAAAAAAATAATACTTTAAAACCTCCAACTGAAAAGCATGGACAACGGTAAATGTTTCAAGATAAGAACACCAATTCCTGAAATACAGACTTTGCTCTTTATTCTTTTTTTTTTTTTTTTTTTTTTTTTTTTTTTAAAGATTTTATTTATTTATTTGACAGAGAGAGATCACAAGTAGACGGAGAGGCAGGCAGAGAGAGAGAGAGAGGGAAGCAGGCTTCTTGCTGAGCAGAGAGCCCGATGTGGGACTCGATCCCAGGACCCTGAGATCATGACCTGAGCCGAAGGCAGCGGCTTAACCCACTGAGCCACCCAGGCGCCCCTGCTCTTTATTCTTTTAAGGAAGATGCTGTTAAGAGATTTAGCGAGCAGACAGAAGTAGTATTACATTTCCTGTACAGACAGAACAAAAAACACTTCCTTTCTGTGAGATAGTGTTACAGCTAAAGTGTGCCATTCCATTTAAGTGGTACTCAAGGTATATAATAGGTCAAGTGATCCAAATTATTGAAGACCATACAGAAGAGGTTACCCTGCCAAATCTTATGACAGCCTTCAGAAGTCATCTATAGCTGATACTCACTGAAAGTGTATAAGGTGTGTAAGAGAGAAAGAGATACACATACCAATTATAATAAGCATTTAGAATTGGGTTTATACACTAGATGTGGGTTTTCCCTTACATACGGTTTTTTAAAATATTATATTTTATACTTACATTTACTGATATCAAAAAGTTCATATATTTTAAAAAATATAATTGGGTAATTTAAATAAAGCAAATGTAAGAAGTTCACTAAAGTGAAGCCATGATAGCCATGAGTAAGAATTTTATATGATCATGACAGTGAGTAATTCTTTTAAGGTAGAATCATCCTATTCAACAAAAGATGACACAGTGAATTTTAAACATCCTTGGGGCGCCTGGGTGGCTCAGTGGGTTAAGCCTCTGCCTTCAGCTCAGGTCATGATCTCAGGGTCCTAGGACCTGCCTCCCCCTCTCTCTCTGCCTGCCTCTCTGCCCACTTGTGATCTGTCTGTCAAATAAATAAATAAAACTTAAAACAAAACAAAAACGTACTTTAAAGACTTCCTACATCTATCTTAGAGATGGTCCATTTTGTCTCTACTGGTTTCTAACAGATTCAGAAGCAACTTTGTGGGCTATTATCGCCAGATTTTGTGGAATCTGAAAGAACAAAGGGATCAGGTCTGTATCAATCCCTAGTTGTCAGATACAGGAGTCCTCTCAGTGTATTCAGCAATCCCCTGGGTAAACTACCAGAAAACACCACATTGAACTGATGAATTTTTCATAGCCTTTTCTAGCTAATGGCTCTCTGAAGAACTAGAAAGGCTTCTAGAGTGTATTTCATCCTATCTTGAGCCCAGATCTGCTACTGTGATTTATAAATATAACAGAATACAAAATAAAACTTGTATTCTCAAAATCTTTGCCATAGCAAATAAAGATTTGGACTGTTACATTTCTTTCTTAGTGTTACAATAATTATTTAGCCAACAGTTTATGTTTTAGGTGCTTATCTTTCCTCATTCATAGATTTAAAAATCAAAGCAAAAATCCTTTGTAAAAAAATTGAGAGACAAAAATAAAACAAATCAGAGAACTTAAATCTTTTCTATACTTAAGTTGACTAAAAATGTTTTCTCATTTCTTGGAGACTGTTAATTAGCTTTTAGTCCCATATATATAACAATCTTATTTTTTTCTTCCAGAGTTCCTCTTATTTGCTGGGGACGTAAAGAGGAATAAGGACATAACATCTACCCTCACAAAGAGTTCAGCTCACAGAGGAGCTAGACATGTACACAACTGAATTAACATAGTGTGATGGGGCTAAAATGGGAGTTCTTTAAGGTACAGCGATGACAAAAAAAAAAAAAAAAAAAAAAAAAGAGTGACCCTTGCAGATGGGTATGAGGAGTATCAGAAGTATCAGAAGTCTTCCCAAGAGGGGTGCCTGGGTGGCTTAGTCAGTTAAGCTTCCAACTCTTGATTTGGGCTTAGGTCATGACCTCAGGGTTGTTAGATCAAGCCCCATGTTGGGCGTGAAGGCTGCTTAAGAGTCTTTCTCCCTCTGCTCCTCCCCACTCCTCCAGCTTGCACCCTCTCTTAAACAAAAACAAAACAAAACGAAACAAAACAAAAGTCTTCCCAAGGAAAACACACATGAACTGCAGCTTATAAAGGATGAATAAGGTGTGAAAGGCAGCACATTAGGAAGCAGGGCTTTTACTAAAAAAGCTAGCATATAAAAAATTATAGAGGCCAAGACCAAATGATATGTTGGAAAAACTTTAAGAGCTGGGCCAAAGAGCGCATGTAGGGAAGGCTAAGCCTGAGAAGGGCACACTTGTGTTTAATCCTAAGAAGTGGGGAAGTTACCAGGGAAATAGAATAATTGAAAGGTTTTAAACAAAACACTGACATAATTATATCCCTTTGCGGAAGAATCTCTCTGGTATCAGTATGAAGAATAAGTTGAAATGAAGATTAGGTTGAAGGAAGCAAAACTAGTTGGAAGGATGCTACAGGGTCTGGAAAAAGAAACAGTGGAGGCCTAAACCAAGGCAGAAACACTGGGAGGTGGGTAAGTGAGGAGGTGTGTTTGGATAACTATTTTGGGGGAGAGAACCACCAACTTAGCCAGTAAATACTAGAAGAGGATTTTTTTTTTAAGATTTTATTTACTTATTTGACAGACAGAGTAGGCAGAGAGACAGGCTGAGAGAGAGCAGGAAGAAGGCTCCCCGCTGAGCTGAGAGCCCAATATGGGGCTTGATCCCAGGACCCTGGGATCACGACCTGAGCCGAAGACAGAGACTCTAACCCACTGAGCCACCTACGCACTCCAAGAAGAGGATATTTTGCAGAAAAGATAAGAAATTCAAGTTGAACTCCTCAGTTTAAGGTTCTTGTATTATATGTAGTGAAACAAAGCTGAAATTTTTTTTATCAAGTGGTTTAAAATTTTTATTCTATTTAATTTTTTTGGCTGTAGAGAGTTATTTCTCCTAGTAGTGTTTCAAATACTCAAGTAGCAAAACTACCTAACTACTGGGTTTTTATGGATGAGATATATTTACTTATTAACCTATTAGCTGTCATAAGTATAGGATGTGAAGAGGGCTTTTTTAATGGATATTTGCAAATAACTTAGTCCCAATTGTCAAGATTTTTCTTTTTGACTAATGTTAAATGATTACAATAAATTAACTGCAATAAGTAAAAATTATTTAAAACTACTCATCACATATTTGGCCATGTGAACAAAATATAAATAAATAAATAATCTGAGAACCTGTGTACACTATAGAAGTAGCTTTGGACTACTACATATGGCCAAAAAAAATGCATGTACAAAAATAATAAAGATAACTTCAACTATAATTTTTACAATAAAAGTGATGAAAAAAGATACAGCTAACATATAGCAACAACTTTAAATTATAGGAAATACAGTTACTGAAAAGTTCTATCTCATACCATCTGAAGAAATTTTCAATTATAGTAGGAAATATTCACACACAGAATTTTAAAAACACATACATAGTTAACCCTTCATTCAAAACCACATTATAAATGACATTATAAGCCTGGGACATCTTATTGTACCAGAAAGCAAGGAAACTCTCAGAGGTGAATGGGTCGTAACAAACAAAACAAAACACAAGAATATCATGAAAAGGCTCCTCACTTGCAAAATATGGGCTAATTCAAAAACCAAATCTATTGTAACTAACGGAAAGATACTGACTGTGCTTGCTTCAGCAGCACATTTACTAAATTTGGAATGATACAGAGAAGATTAGCATGGCCCCTGTGCAAGGATAACTTGTGAAATACACTGAATCTATAAAAACCAATGGGGTCAAAATGATGTTTTAAAAAATACCAAACTCATTAAACAGCACTGGAAATAACTGGGGCACCAATTCTTAATCCTGAAATAATTAATATACATCCTTCGTTTCCTGTCCGAACTATACTCTGGGATAACCAAATAACCCAACTTGATGAGGAATTCTCCCTTACAGAAGGATTCCAGAGAACAAATGTAAAA
This sequence comes from Lutra lutra, assembly GCF_902655055.1. Classification (NCBI taxonomy): domain Eukaryota; kingdom Metazoa; phylum Chordata; class Mammalia; order Carnivora; family Mustelidae; genus Lutra; species Lutra lutra. Next base: position 31,921,949 of record NC_062286.1, read on the forward strand.
GGAATGCAGAGCAAAAACCATCCATCTGCAACTTGAACAACATAAATTCAGACATTAATCACCAACAGATGAAACCGTTATATGAACTGTTCATCTTTTATAAAGAAGGGCTAAGGTTGTCACTTGTGAATCTTAAGTGATCAATCTTAAGTTAATATCACTAAAACTGAGGCCACACTTGATGCAGTGTAAAGCCACAACACCACCTGTGGTGTAATCTTGCCAAAAAAGCTAAAAATAAATCTAATCAAGACTCAAAAGCTATCTTCCATTTATAGAAACTATGACACATATAAGTTAGATATTACCCCAAGGAAGTAAACAGAAAAATCCAGAATGTTGAACATCTTGAATGACAACTGACCCAGTCCCTGCAATAAGTCAATTAGGAGAGAAGGGTCTGTAAATTAAAGAAAATTCAGAGACATAACAACTACATTTAATATGCAGTCCTTGTTTGGCTTCTGATTCCAATAAACCAACTGCAAAAACAACACTTCTCAAAAAAATGGATGAATCTGAGTTTTGACTGGTATTATCAGAGACACCAAGAAATTGTTAATTTTGAAAACTATGATGGCATTGCAGCTGAATAAGTACGTAAGAATATGTAAGAAAAAAATGCATGTTGAAATACACAGGGAGGAAATGACCTCTGATGAATGTGATTTGCTTTAAAGTACTTCAGGAAAGATAAAGAGGCAGGTGGATGAAGAAGTAAATGTGGCAAAATCTAGGTAACTCTGGGTGATGGGCACATGAAGATTTGTTCCGGCTACTTTGTGTAGGTTTAAAATTTTTCATTTAAAAATACTGGAGTGGAATATAAAAATATTGCCTATCACCTACAGAGACTCTCACCAATGCCAATTCACCCCACTCCCACTATTCCCTTTGCAAAGATCTGCATCTTTAACAAAACACCTCAGAAGATTCTTGCAAGTGATCCTGAGATCACACTTGGAAAAATACTAACACAGAATTAAGAACTTCAAAGTGAGTCCTAAATATATCTGGAGAAACTAAGAGGGGGATTGATAGAAGGTCTACAAACTGAGCTGACTTTTGAAAAATGAATGGAACTCTTCCAGGTGAATCAATGAGGAAGGCAATCTGGCAGGAATGCTATAAGTAAACACACAGAGATACAAGAGTACATACTGCAGTTTAGGAAAGAGCAAGCAGTTTGGTATGGTTAGAATATAAGGAAGCATGATGGGAAGATGGTAGGAGGTGAAGTGAGCAAGAGATACAATGTAAAAGATTTCTGTAGGCCATGCTAAAAAAATTAAACTACACTCAATATATCTGGTGCTAAGGGAAATTTTATTCTGTATTCTAAACAGTTCAATTATGGGACTCTGGAAACAAAATGTCCATGACTTGAGGACTATTTTTGTCTTAAAAGGGTCTTGGTAAAAAGACCTTTATTTTTTCTTAAGTTTTATTTATTTCTCTTTACCCCATGTGGGACCTGAACTCACAACCCCTTGACAAAGAGTCACATGCTCCTCCAACTAAGCCAGCCAGGCACCCGAAAAAGACCTTTTCATAAAAAAGATAAGATATCAATATCATAGTTACCTTCAACTAAGTTCTCTACCCTGTCCATGACCTAAAATGAGGCCTTAAAAAAAGGTACTAAAATTAAATGTTCTCAAACAGAACAACAAAAATCAAACAATACACCTACATGTTACCATTATGTGCATACAGTATGTACCTACATATTTCCTAGTTCAGTCCACTAAGAGGGCCTAAAGGTACATATACATACCTCACTAACAAGGAGCACATCCAGTGCCCTGATCTTGGTTCCTAACACCAGTCTCCACAAGAGAAAGAAGCGTTCTTTAGAGCCATGGCTGATTCTAGGTCTGGAGACGGGAATATACAGAATGAGCCTAGAGCATATTGCAGTACTGGAAAGGGAAAAGTACTCAAAACCCAAAAGGTTAGAGCATGTCAAAAAGTCATAGAGTGGGGAAAAAGAAGGAATGAAAGAAAGGGAAAAACAAGACAGGAGTCAACAAGAAAGACTTCCCAATGATCAAAGCTGATACAATTTGAGCAAGAAAATAACACAGTACTGGATTATAATCCGAAGTATAAAATAAATATCCATGAGGCCATTCTGATACAGATACAAACAGATATATGAAACAAATATAAACTTATTTTCCTAAATAAAGGGAAATTGCTCTTTTCATATCTATATGAAATATAGATATTTCCTTTATATATATATGCAACTGCAACTACATAGTTACTCCCTCCCCTATCTTTTCCATATTCTTTATAAGTTGAGGGAGGGATATTTAATACTATACGCTTCAGTTACAATCCAGTTCCATACAATATGTAAAAGATGGGGGATGGAGGATTAACTTTATAGAGGATAAAGCTAGGAAACACTACCTTGGCCCTGTGATCAAGGTTAACATCAAGAATGACAAATCATGTTTATAACATGTACCTCTGATATGCTGTGACAAAAAATGGCAATTTACCTCTGTAGTTTTCCTACCAAAAAGCTATGACCTCAGTCTAACCATGAGAAAAGCAATGGACAAATCCAAATTGAGGAGCATTCTGCAAAAAACATGACCAGCACTTCTCAAAGTCAACAAGGATAAGGCAAGTCTGAGAAACTGTCACAGACCAGAGGAGGCAAGGGAGACAAGATGACTAAATTTGATGCGGTATCCTGGGTGCGAATCTGAAGCAGTAGAAAGGACACTGGAGGGAAAACTGGCAAAATGTGAATAAGGTCGTAAGTTCAGTAAATAACAATGTACTAGTGTTGATTTTTTTAGTTGTGACATATGGCATTAAGGAGAAATTAAAGGACACCTACGTGACTCAGTTGTTAAGCATCTGTCTTCAGGTCAGGTCATGATCCCAGGGTCCTGGGTATGAGCCCCATGTCGGGCTCCCTGCTCAGCGGGGAGTCTGCTTCTTACTCTCCCTCTGTCCCTGCTCGTGCTTGCTCTCTCTCTCTCATAAATAAAATCTTTTTTTTTAAGAATTTATTTATTTGACAGAGAGAGATCATAAGTAGGCAGAGAGGCAGGCAGAGAAAGAGAGGGAAGCAGGCTCCCTGCTGAGCAGAGAGCCCCATGCGGGGCTCGATGCCAGAACCCTGAGATCATGACCTGAGCCGAAGGCAGAGGCTTAAACCACCGAGCCACCCAGGTGCCCCCATAAATAAAATCTTAAAAAAAAAAAAATGTTAACAGTAAGTAATGTTTGAAAAGCAAGACTTGGAAACAACCCCAATGTCTATCAACACCAGAATGGATCAATACACTGTAGTAAACTCACAAAGTGGAATATTATATACCAGTGAAAAAGAGTGAGCTAAAAGCTACATAACATAAATGACTCTCAAAATCAAAATACTGGGCAAAAATATAAGTTACAGACTAATACAAACAATATGATTCCATTTATGTCAAGATCAGAAAAAGGCAAAACCAAACCAGGCATTGTTCAGGAATTTATACACATGTGATAAAACTGTAAAGAAATGTAAGCAGTCAGGGCGCCTGGGTGGCTCAGTGGGTTAAGCCGCTGCCTTCAGCTCAGGACATGATCCCAGGTCCTGGGTTCGAGCCCCACATCGGGCTTTCTGCTCAGCAGGGAGCCTGCTTCCTCCTCTCTCTCTGCCTGCCTCTCTGCTTACTTGTGATTTCTCTCTGTCAAATAAATAAATAAATAAATAAATCTTTAAAAAAAAAAAAAGAAAGAAATGTAAGCAGTCGATTAATCCATTTCCAGGTGATGGGAGAGGAGATGCAATTATGTAGAGAAACAAAGGGGCCTTTTAAAGTATTAGAAATAAATTGAATCTTAAACCATGTGTTAGGTACATAGGTGTTCATTTTAAACTGAATGTGTAAGTTACATGTACTCCTTTAAATATAAGATATACTTACAAATTTTTTAAAATTAAGATTATCATGAATAATATTTAAAACTATTTTTCTAGTCTTGGAAGTTTTAAGTATTTTCTTCAATAAATGTTATAAAACATAAATATATAAGTTTTACAAGTAACAAAATATCTTTGTTGTTATTTAGATAACAAGTATTGAGCAAAACAAAGAAACTGATGCAACTATAAACCTGGTCCTGGCAAAGAGGCATATGAGATTTTACAAGTTTGGTTTTTTTTTTTTAAGATTTAATTTATTTATTTGAGAGAGCAAGTGAGCACATGCAGGGGGAAGAGGCTGAGGGAAAGGGAGAAGCAGAGTTCCTGCTGAGCTAGATCCCAGGATCCTAAGATTATGTACCAGAGCCAAAGGCAAATGCTTAACCTCATGAGCCGCCCAGGTGCTCCTACAAGTTCTTAATTGTAAATGTTTTTGCTATTATGTAGCCAAGGGACAGGATAGTTAGGTACTTTATAAAACTTGTTCAAAATCTAAATTCCTATGGGAGAATAGCAAAATAATTCAAGCTGCAGGAGGAAGAGAAATAAAATAAATACTACTATATAAATATCAGAGTTAGCACTACAGACCACATTAGCTTGACAGGGTGTTTGGTAGTTCTTCTAATCTTTCCCTTACATTTCTTTCATTCGTGCAACAAATATTTGTTGAGTAGTCCATATATGTGCTCGGCAGTGTAGTAGGCATTTAGGAAAAGCAGAAAAGACAGAGTTCTAGTACTCACAGAACTTACATTCTTTGTTCTAGGTTAGACATGTGTTACTGGGTCTTTTCCCTCATTTTCCTCTGTATTTTTGGCAAAGGAAAACTAGATCTATGTTAATGAAAGAATAAAGAAAACAGAAAGATAATTTTTGAAAAAAGATAACTTAATGCAGTAACCAAAATCTACCTTTAATTTACCCAAAAAGAGCTAGAAATCTAGCCAGATCTTAAAGCTCCAGAAAGAAGTTAAGGCCAAAGACAAGGATCTTGGGGCGCCTGGGTGGCTCAGTGGGTTAAGCCGCTGCCTTCGGCTCAGGTCATGATCTCAGGGTCCTGGGATCGAGTCCCGCATCGGGCTCTCTGCTCAGCAGGGAGCCTGCTTCCCTCTCTCTCTCTTTCTCTCTCTCTCTGTCTACTTGTGATCTCTCTCTCTCTGTCAAATAAATAAATAAATAAATCTTTAAAAAAAAAAAAAAAAGACAAGGATCTGGAGTTCACCCAATCACTCACAGGAAACAATACAAATTAAGGATGGATAAAATCTCTCACTCCGGGGTTAAGACCGCAGAGCCGTGAAGGACAGGATGGAACCTTGGTAGCACCTACATCCGAGCAGATGAAGATGAGGCAAAATAAAAACCAGTGTCTGAGAACTTTAAATGCTGCAAATCTCAGAGTATTTTGAGAAGGCCAATTAATGAACAATTAGCACATAATTGGTGACCTCTTGGAGAAAAATACGAATAGAGTAGAATGAGCAGAACCCAAATGGCACTCAAATGGAACCCAAACAAATGGGACTCATCTGGCAGTAAATGGGACCTCGGAGTAAATATGAAGAGAGAGAGGGGAAGAGGGATCCTAAATGCAGACTGCTCTTGGGGGAACTCTAGCGAAGAAAACAAGAAGAGATGCAACAGTAGAAGTCTTTAAAAAGAAATGCAAAATACAAAGGGTAAAGGAAATACTAGCCCAACTTTGAGTCAAAAATTTATTACTCTTGGGGGCGCCTGGGTGGCTCAGAGGGTTAAAGCCACTGCTTTCAGGTCAGGTCATGATCCCAGGGTCCTGGGATCGAGCCCCGCATCGGGCTCTCTGCTCAGCAGGAAGCCTGCTTCTCTTCCTCTCTCTCTGCCTGCCTCTCTGCCTACTTGTGATCTCTGTCAAATAAATAAATAAAATCTTTAAAAAAAAATTTATTACTCTTGGTATTTCATGAAGCATTTTAGAGGAAGACATTTTACCAATGTTGATAAAGTTTTAAGAGAAATCACTGACACATTTGTGTGGTACATTCCACATTCAACACCCATGTGCCAGAGACTAGCATACCACTGAACACATTCATTCAGGAAATATTTCTTCAGAGCCTGCTATGTTCCACATATAATACCAGGCACTGGGAATATAATGAAGAAACAGCTCTGCATGCATCATGTCATTTACAATTTAGTGAAGGGAAAAATACTAATCACTCTTTATAACTGCATGAAGGAAACAGTTTTATGAATAGGAATAACCTAATTTAGATTTGGGGGTCAGGGAAAAATCCTCTCTGACCAAGTGATGTTTAAGCTGAGGTCTAAAAGCTAATTGCGGGCTTCCTGCCTCACTGCTCCCAGAACACTTTCACACCTGCATGCTTTCTCATGCCTGTCCTCTGCCTTGATTGTTCTTCTCCCCTTAACCCTACCAGCTGAAATTCTAATGATCTTTTTGTGGCTCTACTATCGTATCAATTCACTTGATCTCTCAGTTAGAATTAACTTGTGCCTTCTGCAGTTATCTTGTTTATTTTTTTATTTTATTTTATTTATTTGAGGAGGGGAGGGAGAGTGAGAAGCAGACTCCCCCCGAGCAGAGAGCCCAATACAGGACTCAATTCCAGGACCCTGAAATCATGACCTGAGCCGAAGGCAGAAGCTTAACCAACTGAGCCACCAAGGCGCCCGTTATCTTATCTTTTATTGTTAATAGCTGAACACTGATGTATACTATAACTGTTTCCTCAAAAGCTCCTGTAGGGCAGGGACTATGTCTTTTTCATGAATTGTCTGCAATGCATACACCTAATGGATGTCCTATTACTTGGTTTTATTTCTAACAAAGGCTTAGTGCCTAATGAGTATGTTTTCCTTCTTTCTGTTTCTAACCAAAGTGGGTATTACATGTGTAAGAAGGTGACCGAGGATAATTATGTAAGCACAGACTGGGAAGTATACTAAAATCGGACATTTTATTTGGGAATAATTTTTTAGAACTCATTTGGGAAGAAAGTGGAAGCAAACAGCAGATTGAGAAAAGAGATGGAAACGTGTGCAAAAGCTGCAAAAGTACTGAACTGCCAGCTCGGACAAGTGGGACCACTCTGCCTGCCTCTAATAACTCTCCCTTCCCCAGTTTCCGGTTTTCCTTCCCACTTCCAGAAGTTGCAACAAAAAGAACAAGTCCCTGGTCATGATAGAATAACAGGCCCCAGAATCACCTTCCCAGGTTGAATAATTTATAAAGCCAAATACATGAAAAAAGGATTTTCAGATATTGGGAAACAGGCAGTTCACACTGTGCTACCTAAAGAGTAGGGAAACAAATGAGGTGAGCCCTATCACTGCTCAGCTTCTGCCCGGAGGCAATTTTCAGGCCCCTGAGCACGGACTCAAAGGGAGCCCAGCAATCCCAAATTAAGGAGACAGAAATCAGGTCAAGGTGGCTAAATATGTGCGGTAGGGCACTTAATGGAAAAGACTTCCCAAGACAGAGGAAGACAGGTCCAGAGATCCGCAGAGTACCCTCATATCTACGGCAGAGTACTGATATAAACCTGTGAGAAAAATTCCCCAAGGCCAGAAAAGAAGCACCAAATGGGCTGCAGACAAAATAATTCCTGGAGCTCACACAGAAGTGGGGTTATTAGTTCATGCTCCCACCAGCCACAGTGGAAAGATCTCTTAACACATGGGATATCATGTAAAGTTCTCAAGAAAACACTGTCTCAGTAGTAAACTAAAGTCTGTTTTGGATCTGCTCTACCAAAGCTTAGAGCAAGTCTCAAAAGGATTCAACTTATCCAAAATAACTAAATCATTTGTCAGAACAAAATATAGTACTGATAAATCATGATAAAATATAACAAAATCCAGTACCCAACAATGTAAAATTCACAATTTCCATCAACCAGTCAAAAGTTACCAGCATGCAAAGAAGCAGGAAAATATAACCCAAAAGCAGAAGAGGAGTTAATCAATTGAATGTAGAAAATGGTGAAGATGATGCAATTAGCAGACAGTGAAACTGAAATAGCTACCAGAAGGCCACAAAACAAGTCTCCACAAATTCAAAACAATACAAAACTGAAGTCATACCATGCATCTTTTCGGACCACAATGCTATGAAACTAGAAATCAACCACAAGAAAAAATCTGGAAAGAGCACAACTATATGGAAGTTAAATAATATGCTACCAAACAATGACTGGGTCAACAAAATAAATAAATATAAATAAATAAATAAAAGACATCACAAATTACATGGAAACAAATGAAATGAAAACACAACAGTCCAAACTCTTTGGGATCCAGCAAAAATGGATGAGAGGGAAGTTTATGACAATACAGGTCTACCTCAAGAAGCAAGAAGAATCTCAAATGAACAACCTAATATCACACCTAAAGGAGCTGGAAAAAAGAACAAAACCCCAAACCAGCAAAAGGAAAGAAAATGAAGGAACATTAAAGATTAGGGCAAAAATGAATGGTATAGAAACTAAAAAAAAAACACAACAGAACAAATCAATGAAACCAGGAGATGGTTCTTTGAAAAGATCAACAAAATTGATAAACCTCTAGCCAGACACACACGCACGCGCGCGCACACACACACACACACACACAAAGTGGGGGGGGGGGAGAGACACCCAAATAAACAAAATCACCAATGAAAGGGGAGAAATAACAACCAACACCACAGAAATACGAACAAACGCTAACAGAATATTATGAAAAACTATATGCCAACAAATTGGGACAACTCAAAAGAAACGGATATTTTCCTAGAAACATAAAACTTACCAAAACTAAAGCAGGGAGAGACAATTTGAACAGACCAATTACCAGCAATGAAACTGAATCAGTAATCAAAAACTTCCTAAAAAAACCCAGAAGTCCTGGGGTGCCTTGGTGCTCAGCTGTTAAGCATCTGCCTTTAGCTCAGGTCATGATCCCAGGATTCTGGGATCGAGCCCCACATCGGGCTCCCTGTTCGGCGGGAAGCCTGCTTCTCCTTCTCCTATTCCCTCTACTTATGTTCCCTCTCTTGCTGTGTCTCTGTCAAATAAATAAAATCTTCAAAAAAAAAAACAAACAAAAAAAAAAAAAAACAAACCAGAAGTCCAGGATCAGATAACTTCACAGAATTCTAACAAACATTTAAAGAATTAATACCTATTCTTCTCAAGCTATTAAAAAAAAAATATAAGAGGAAGGAAAACCTCTAAATTCATTAATTGAAGCCAGTATCGTTCTGATACCAAAACCAGATAAAGACACCACAAACAAAGAGAACCCACCTGCCAATATCTCTCAGAAATACACACAGAAAAATCCTAAAAAAATATTAGCAAACTGAATCCAACACTACATCAGAAAAAAATCATATGCCATGACCAGGTGGGATTTATTCCCAGGATGCAAGGTGGTCCAAAATAATCAACATGATATGTCATATCAATAAGAGAAAAATAAAAACCATATGATCATTTCAATATATGCAGAAAAAAACATTTGACAAAGTATAAAATCCATTCATGATAAAAAACCTCTGCAAAGTAGGTCTAGAGGGAACAAACCTCAACACAATGAAGTCCTTATATGAAAACCCACAGCCAATATCACACTCAATGATGAAAAACAAAGCTTTTTCCCCTAAGGTCAGAAACAAGACAAGGATGTCCACTCTCAACACTTTTATTCAATATAATACTACAAGTCCTAGCCACAGCAATTAACAACATAAAAAAAAAAAAAAGACATCCAAATTGGTAAGGAAGGAGAACTCTCATTATTTGCAGATGACATGACACTATACATAGAAAACCCTAAGACTCCACCAGAAAACTACTAGACTAATAAATGAATTCAGTAAAGTCACTGGATACAAAATCAACATACAGAAATCGGCTGCATTCCTATTCATTAATAATGAAGTAGCAGAAAGTGAAATTAAGTAAACAATCACAATTACAATTGCACCAAAACCGATAAAATATCTAGGAATAAACTTAACCAAACAGATAAAAGACTTGTACTCTGAAAAGTATAGAACACTGATGAAAGAAATTCAAGACAACACAAAGAAGTGGAAAGATATTTCATTCCTATGGACTGGAAGAACAAATATCTTTAAAATGTCAATACTACCCAAAGCAATCTAGAAATTTAATGCAATCCCTGTCAAAATACCAACAGCATTTTTCACAGAAGTAGAACAAGCAATCCTAAAATTTGAATGGAACCACGGAAGACCTAGAATAGCCAAAACAATCTTGAAAAGGAAAAACAAAACTAGAGGTATCACAATTCCAGGTTTTAAGTTATATTACAAAGTTGCAGTAATCAGAACAGTATGGTACCGGCACAGAAACAGACCCATAGATCAATGGAATAGAGTAGAAAACCCAGAAATAAACCCACAGTTATAAAATCAATCCATCCAATGGGAAAAAGATAATCTCTTCAACAAATGGTGCTGGGAAAACAGGACAGCTACGTGCAAAAGAATGAAAATAAACTCAAAAAGGATTAAAGACCTAAATGTGAGACGTGAAACCATAAAAATCCTTAAAGAGAGCAAAGGCAGTAATTTCTCTGACATCAGCCATAGCAACATTTTTCTGAATGTATCTCCTGATGCAAGAGAAACAAAAACAGAAACTACTGGAACTGCATCAAAATTAAAAAATTCTGCAGAGTGAAAGAATCAACGAAACTAAAAGGCAACTGACAGAATGGGAGAAGATATTCGCAAATGACTAACCAATAAAGGGTTAGTATCTAAAACACATAATGAACTTATACAACTCAACACCCCCAAAAACCAAATCCAATTTAAAAATGGGACAGTAGACATGAACAGACACTCTAAAGAAGACATACAGATGGCCAAAAGACACATGAAAAGATGTTCAACATCACTCATCATCAGGGAAACACAAATCAAAACCACAATGAGATATACCTCACAACTGTCAGAATGGCTAAAATAAAAAACACAAGAACAAGTGTGGGTGAGGATGTGGAGAAAAGAGAAGCTTCTTGTACTGGTGATGGGTATGCAAACTGGTGCGGCCACTATGGAAAACAGCATGGAGATTCCTCAAAAAATTAAAAATAGAACTACCGTATGATTCAGGAATTATACTACTACTGAGTACTTACCCCAAAATACAAAAACATCCCTATGTTTACCGCAGCATTATTTACAAGAGCCGATCTGTGGAAACAGTCCAAGTGCCCATCTGCCCATCTATAGATGAATGGATAAAGAAAATGCAGTATACACGTACAATGGAATATTATTCAGCCATAAAAAAGAATGAAATTTTGCATTTGCAACAACATGGATGTAGCTAGAAAGTATAATGCTAGGCAAAGCAAGTCAGTCAGAGAGACAAATACCATATGATCTCATGCATATGTGGAATTTAAGAAACAAAACAAAAGAAGAAAAAAACAAAAAGAGAAACAAACCATGAAACAGACTCTTAACTATAGAGAACAAACTGATGGTTACCAGAGGGGAGGTGAGTAGGGGAATGGGTGAGACAGGTGATGGGGATTAAAGAGTGCACTGATCATGGTGAAAAAAATAATAAATAAATGAAACAGGCAGTATAAATATACTCCATATGATTCATAATGTAAAGGAAAAAGATGAACATGATGAGGAAAAAGAGACAAAAATATCTAAATAAAACTTCTAGAGATAAAATTATAGTATCTTAAGTGGAAGATACAACAGATTGGATATTGCAAAATAAAATGCAAGAGAACTTCCAAGACATAGCTGGCAAACTCTCCAAAATGAAGCACAGACAGGGGAGTGGGGGAGACCAAAAAAAATGACAAGCTTCCATGACCTATGGGGCAAAATTAAGCATCCTGAGATATACATAACTGGAGTCCCAGCAAGGGAAACAGGAAAAAAATTCTAGTAATGAGGAAGCTCCCATTCTGGGGGCTGTGTCGGAACTACAGGCCCACCAAGAACACTTTGGCAAGTACAGCAACAAAGCAGTTGGTGGTCTGTGTTTTAAGAAACTATAAGGATTCACATTTCTAGTTTTTACTCTGATAGGATTAAAACCTTGACTTATGTTTAGTCTAAGTATGTCTCTTTTCTTATATTTATAAATGGAGGAGGGAATAAGAACATTTTAAAAAAAGAAAGAAAAAAAGTTATTTTCTACCTCAACTGGACTCAAATATTTATTGAAGGTCTGCTATGTTAGCAAAACTTTATTTTAAATGTCAGAGATTCAACACTAAACAAAATTTACACTGAAATTACATTTTAGTAAGAGAAGGGCTCCAGCCATGTTCTTTTATTTTTTAAGAACAGGAAACCTTAATCTGAACCTCAGCCCACTAAAATGTGACATCAATAATACATAAGTAAATAGGATGGAGCACCTGTGTGGCTCCGTTGGTTGAGCATCTGACTCTTGGTTTCTGCTCAGATCATGATCTCAGAGTCATGGGACAGAGCCAATGGCCAGTTCTGTGCTCAGTAGGGAGCCTGCTGGAGATTCTCCCTCTCCCTCTGACCCCTCCCCAACGTGCACTCTCGCTCTAATAAATATTTTTAAAAATGCATATGTTTTAAAAAGGGAAACTACAGATGTAACTCCAGTACATGTGATAGTATTTTTTAGTCCGTCTAAGCTTTTCTATGAATTTAGTATGTCTCATTACTCAAAGTACCTAAAACACTCTACTTACACATAACTCATGAATGTATCATGTAAGCATATAATTGGTGGTTAATGCAAAAATTATCTCTTTCCCAAAAGAGCTAGGTCTGTATCCTCCCTACCCTTCATTGTAACTATCATGTCTACCTGTTAATTCCACACCTTGCCCACTACCAGTCTTCTTGCATTTTTTTTCAGAAGCCAGAATCCCTACCCACATTAGGATAAATCAGAGGAAAAGAAATTCTGTTCACAGAGTACTTATTAAGTGAATGGATGAATCACACTGTTAAATTATATATAGTACTAGCTATATCATTATGAGTTAAACATGCTTTGCAGAATAGTATATCGTTATTGGATTGAACTGTGTCCCCTAAAATTGCATATGTTGAAGTCCTAACTCCCAGCACTTCAGAATGTGACTATTTTTGGAGATAGGTTCTTTAGAGGCAGTTCAGTTAAAATGAGGTCATTAGAGTAGGCCCAAATCCAATCTGACTGGTGTTCTTTTAACAAAAGGAATTTTGGACACATGCATACATTGAAGAGAGACCATGCAAAGACACAGGGAAAAGATGACCATCTATAAGCCAATGAGAGAGGTCTCGGGAGAAATCAACCCTGCCAAAACCTTGATCGCAGACTTCTAGTCTCCAGATTACAATAAAATTTCTGTTGTTTAAGCCACCTAGTTTGTTATGGCAATCCTGGCCAAACTAATAAACTATGTATCTATTAAAACAAATTAGAGTTATGCCATTTGAAAGACTTCCATCAGGTATTTTTTTTAAGACTGTATTTCTTTGAGAGAGAGAGCACGTACACAAGCACGAACAGAGGCAGAGGAAGAAGCAGACTCCCCTGCTGAGCAAGGAGCCCGACACGGAGCTCGATTCCAGGATCCTGGGATCATGACCTGAGCCAAAGCCAGACACTTAACTGACTGCACCACCCAGGCACCCAAGACATTCTCAAGACAGAAAAATTTAAAGTACAGGGAATGCTCAAAAAAGCCATACACATGCATGCCTGTGTGTGTACAATGTATTATAAATATACATTTGTACATGAACATGACAATGTGGATGAAAATATGTAATAATATAACCTAGATTATTAACATGGATTAGAGGTCCTGGCAGAGAAGGGATCTGGATGGAAGAGAAAAGAAAAGGGAGAAAAATGAACCAATCACTCTCTCCTCAACCCCCCCAAAAAAACTGTACTGAAAATAATTGTGCCATTTTATGCATTTTTATAACATTTTATGTGTGTATATAAAATAAATTACATTTTTCATTATATTTAGTTTTCATTTAAATAAGAATTTTATGATTGCTTTTCTGCTGTGTGTACATTAGCCATGGGAAAGACAATATTCAAAGTCTTTTCCCACAGAAAATAACTATATACAAATTCCAAACAAGCGTCAAGTGCCAAATGCATATCATCTTACATTTGTTTTGCTTTAAAAACAATAAGTATGGCCTTCCAAAACAAATTTTTTATTACTTTTTGTGATAACAGAGTTCCCACCAATAAAACAAAGAACTGATTCAAGAGAAGAATCTCTGATGGTTTTTTAGTTCTTCAAGCATTTTCTTAATCTTCATGTTCGAGTCTTCCAACTGTGGCAGAAATCCCTTATCAATGATGTCCTGACACAAGCAGTAGTGCTCTATAAAATTCCCATTTTCCCATAGTGCTCCCATACATCTATCCTTATGAAGTTTTAATCCCATTCTAAGAGGCATCTTTAAAGCTGGAGGAGCAATTCATAATACAGGTGTGTCTACTGTCTATCCTTTGGTAGTTTTCCTAAAAATACAAACAGATGGCAGTTTGTGACTTGAATACCTTTCTAGTAAGATTCACCAATTGAATGACACTAACTTCAAAATGTTAGATTCTAAAACCTAGTGAATCAAAGGCAGAAAAGCAGAAGGAAAAGCTTTTTCAAATGCAAACTTCTCCAAATAGATCAGTCCCTGATGTACAATCACTAACACAGTAAGTTGATTTACTAGACAAACTAAATGGATTTCTCCACATTTATACTTTTATTTCTAGAAGATAAAATGGTTAATGTCATCTGTGAATCCACCCGGAAGTTCTATCCATTTTCAGACTTTGAGTAAAAAAGGTTATACCCCCCAAATAAGATACTGGCACACAGGCATGTGTTCTCCAGGTTTTCTGCTAGATACCAAGAATGTAAAACAGACACAGTCCTTGCCCTCACAGAGCTTAGAAGTACAGGCGGGGATCAAGACATTAAACAAATAAACAAACAAACAAACAAACAAAAAACTACATAAGAGACAGAATAGTGAAGAGGTTAAGCATGGGCTAAACTGTCTAAATTTAAATTGTGGTTCTTTTAATTATCAGGCTGTAATCCTGAGTAAATTACTTAATCCTTCCTAAAATATAATATACCAGCACATCTGCAGGAGTCACTGTTCAGTAAATGTTAGCTGTAGCTATCGCTGTTGTTCTTATTAAAGAATGCCATCAAAAAAAAAAAAAAAAAAAAAGAATGCCATCAGACTTTAAACAGGCGCTCAAGTTAACCTAGGGTTCTGGAAAGGAAGATTAAGGCTGAAACCTAAAGGGTGAATAGTAGAATTTAAGTGGAAGTGGACCAGTGAAGTGAGAGGGTAATATTCTAGGCAAAGGGAACAGCATGTACGGACATGAAAGGGAGAGGAAAGGAGTTGACATCAGATAGGATCAGATACGGCCCAGATCACTGGCCAAATGTAGTAGATACAGATGTATTTACTGAAATAAAGAATACAGTAAGAAGAGATGTTTTACTAAATGGGAAGGGAAATGAGGAGATTAAGAGTTTAGTTCTGGGGTAGCCTAAATGGCTCAGTCGGTTAAGTGTCCAGCTCTTGATTTTGGCTCCTAGGTCATGATCTCAGGGTCGTGAGATTGAGCTCTGAGTTAGGCTCTGTGCTGAACATGGAGTCTGCTTTAGATTCTCTCTCTCCTTCTCCCTTTGCCCCTCTCCTCTAGCACACACATGCTCTCTAACAAAATAAAAAATAAAAATTTCTTAAAAAAAAGTTTAGTTCTTAGCTTCATTATGCTTAAGATATCTTTAAGACAAGAAATTAGCAAATGATCAGTTTAATGTATAAACAAGTCCAGAACTGCATTTTTTTTTAAAGATTTTATTTATTTATTTGACAGAGAGAAGTCACAAGTAGGCAGAGAGGCAGGCAGAGAGAGAGGAGGAAGCAGGCTCCCTGCCGAGCAGAAAGCCCGATGTGGGGCTCGAACCCAGGACCTGGGATCATGACCTGAGCCGAAGGCAGCAGCCTAACCCACTGAGCCACCAGGCGCCCCCAGAACTGCATTTTTAATAAATTTAACCATACAATGCATCTATCCTATCAAAATTGCAAGAAGCGGTTAGATACTAAATCACTGTTAAATAATAATGTTATAGGAAATCAAATGAAACTTTTTTTTTTTTCCTCCTAGACATCCCATACCATTGAGCAGAAACTGGAGGCATTTCAATGCTTTGAAGACCGTAACCCAGTTAGGGGTGCTCTTCCCCAACCAATTCCATGATGGCAGACAGTAAGGCTACAGAGGGGATGTGTAAAATAGGAATGTTAGGAGTGGCTTTCCCCTACAACTTTCTATTATTCTAAAACATGGCTGACTGTCCCTGGCAAAGAACAAAATCCACTTACTCCTAGGCTCAATTGCGATAATTACATTCTTCAAAGGGAAGCTCTAAAAGAATAGGCATATTTAAGAGAAACATAATAGGCACAAATGGCTGGGTGTGGAGATCATTTTGATGCAAGAAAACAGTGCCACAAAATGACAGATTTCCTTCAGATTTCCTGATAACTGACATTAATTACTTATTAAGTACCACATATTTATACTTCATAAAAATACTTCACTAAACAGAATCAGTATATCTTAGTCTTGTAAATATTAAGCATTGCCAATATGGCAAGAATAATGGGACTGTCAAATGATAAAGTCTTGTCTGCAAAATAAAGCACCATGACTTAACAACTTCATACTTTTCAATCAAGAGACAATTAAATCCATGGGATCTTTATAGTAACAAGATCTGCTATTTTCTTGGAGACCACTGGGGGGTAAATTATAAGAGTTGTCAGAACACCTATCTTTGAGGTCTGACTTTACTTGCATGTATGATCTTAGGCAAGACATGAAATTTTCTAAAATCTCAAAAGTTTCTCACTTGAAAATAGCGATATCATTACCCATCTCCTCAGGATACTATAATCAAATAAAATCATGTATCTGAAAGCACTTTAAAAAATACAGTGCTAAATAATGAATGGTCATTATTCACATTACCACATGCAGTGCAGTACAAATTTTAACCCTGAGCATAAAACACATAGATGGAAGATTATATGTACCTGAAACTCATCAATCTGACAGTTTCTCTTTAAAAGATACACCAACAGGTATGCCTGGGTGGCTCAGTCAGTCAAATGTCTGTCTTCAGCTCAGGTCATATCAGGGTCCTGGGATCTAGACCTGAGCTGGGCTCCCTGCTTAGCAGAGAGCCTGCTTCTCCCTCTCCCTCTGCACCCCACCACCACTCGTGTGTGCACTGTCTCTCTCAAATAAATAAAATCTTAAAAAAAAATTTTTTTTAATTAAAAACAAAAGATACAACAAAACCCAGTTTATCCCACTTCACATTACATAATCCCAAACATTAGCAATTCTACCCTGAACTATGCATAACAATTATCTGAAAAGGGTTTTGTTGTTATTGTTTTAAATGCAGCCTTCTGAGCCTCATCCCTAGAGATTATGGTTCAATATGCCTGGGGTGAAGCCAAGGAACGTGCTTCTTTTTTTTAACTGAAGTAAAATAAAAATTTACCATTTAACCATTTTTAGGTGTACAATTCAGTGGCATTAAGTACATTCACACTGTTGTACAACCATTACCTTTACCATCTGTAGAACTCTATAGCCATTAAACAATAACCCTCATCCCCTCATCTCCCCAGTCCCTGATAACCACTCTTCTGTTTTCTGTCTCTATGTATTTGGCTAATCTAGGTACTTCATACAAGTGGCATCCTACATTTGTCCTTTCCTGTCTTCTTTCCCCTAGCAAAATGTTTCAAGGTTCATCCCCGTTGCAGCACATATCTGATTTCAGTGCCTCTTTTTTTTTTTAAACTGATTAACTCCTAATTTTTTTTAAGACTATTTTTTAAAGCAGTTTTACGTTCATGGCAAAACTCAGCAAAAGAGACGGAGATTTCTCATATATCCCGTGCCCCTATTCATGCATAGTCTTCCCTGTACCAACATCTGCACCAACTGGTACATTTGCTACAACCAATGACTCTACATTGCCACATCATTATCACCCAACACCTTTGGTTTACACTAGAGTTCACTCTCAGTGTTGTTTGGGTTCTGACAAATGCACAATGACGTGTATACACCATGATAGTATCACAAACAACAGTTTCACTGCCCTAAAAACTCTCTGTACTCTATTCACCTTTCCCTCCTGCCCAATCCCTGATCTTTTAGCTTTCTCCAGACCTATGCCTTTTCCAGAATGGCATATAGTTTGAAGATACAGTAGGTAACATTTTAAGATTGGCTTCTTTCACTTAATAAAATACATTTAAGGTCCTCCATATCTTTTCATGGCTTGACAGAGCATTTCTTTTTAGTGCTAAGTAATATTCCACTGCTTGATATACCACAGTTTATTCATTCACCTACTGAAGGAAGTCTTCTCAATTATGAATAAAGCTGCTATAAAAAGCTGTAGGTTCTCTGTGGATGTAAGTTTTCAATTCCTTTGTGTAAATTTCAAGGACTGCGATTGCTGGCTCATATCATAAGCGTATGTTCAGTTTTGCAAGAAACCACCAAACTAATGTCTAAAACGGCTGCACCATTTTGCTTTACCACAAGCAATGAAAGGTAGTTACTCTGCATCTCTGCCACCATCTGATACTGTCAGTGCTCCAGACTCCATTCTAACGGGGAGTTAGTGGTATCTCATTATAGTTTTATTTTCCATTTCCCCGATGACATATTATGTGAAGTATTTTTTATATGCTTATTTGCCATTATGTATCTTCTGTGGTGAGGTATCTGTGAAGGTCTTTGGCCCATTTTTAATAGGGTTGTTTATTATTCCTGAGCTTTAAGAGTTTTTGTATATCTTAGATAGTATCAGATTACATCCTTTGCAAATATTTTCACCCAGCCTGTGGCCTCTCTTTTTATTCACTTAACAGTATCCTTTGCAGGGCTAAAAATTTTAATTCTAATTAAAGTCCAGCTTATCAGTTATTTTCTTTCATTGATCATACCTAGTATTGTATCTAAAATGGCACTGCCAAAATCATCTAGATTTTCTGTTATCTTCTAAGAACCATTATAGTTTTGCATTTTGCATTTAGATCTGTGATTCACTTTGAATTTTTAATGACTGCTGTAAGGTCTGTGTGTAAGGTCTGTGTCTAGATTCATTTTTTGCTTACGGATGTCTGATTACTCCAGCATCATTTCTTGAAGAAGCTATCTCTGCTCAATTGTATTGCTTTTGCTCCCTTTGTCAAAGATCACTTGACTATACCTATGTGGTATATTTCTGGGCTCTCTATTTTGTTCCACTGATCTCTTTGTCTAGTCTTTCACCAATACCACACTGTCTTGAATACTACAGCCTCACTGTTAACTCTTAAGTCAGGTACGGTCAGTACTTCAACTTTGTTCTCATTCAATATCGCCTCAGCTATTCTGGATCTTTTGCCTTTCCATATAAACTTTCAAATCAGTTTGTAAATACCCACAGAATAACTTGCTGGGATAGTTTTGATTAAAATATTGCACTGAATCTATAGATTGAGTTGGGAAAAACTAACATCTTGACAATACTAAGAGCTCCTATCCATCAACATAGAATATCTCTCCACTTATTTCTTTGATTCCTTTCATCAGAGTTTTGTAGTTTCCTCATATAGATCTTACATATATTTTGTTAAGATTATATCTAAGTATTTCAATTTTGGGGTGCTAATGTAAATAGTATTCATTCTTGGCGTTTGACTGTTTTAAGATAAAGTCAGTCCTACTCCTTCATTTTTGGATCCGCCATCATGGATCTGAAGCAGAAGTTTTCACCATCAGCACTACTGTTATCTTGAGCCAAATAATTCTCTTTTGTGGGGGGCTGTCCTTTGTAGCATAAGACATTTAGCAGCATACCTGGCCTCTAACCACTGAATGCGAATAGCACACCTGCCCCTGCCAGGTGTGACAACCAAAAATGTCGTCAGGCATTGTCAAATGTCCCCTAGGGATGAGGCAAAATCCCTATTGGTTGAGAACCACTGATTTAAAGCACACCTTTCCCTATCTCTTCATAGTCTACCAGGTGCAGCTGGATCTCCCACTCTATTATAAATTTTCCTGGATAAAAATCAAATCACCAGTAGTTCATAATTCTCCAGCCTGGCCCAGCAGACCTTCTCCTCACCACTGCTTATATATATTTTGTTAAATATTCCCTTCCTTGTGTTTTTACACATGCATTCATGTTCTATTTATATCTCAACTTTTAGAAATAGCAAAGTCCATACATGAGGCAAGAGAGGTGGGTGATAGATTTAAAACCTGAAATAAAATTTTACCAAAAAATCAAAGTATGCCTCAAAAGAAAAGACAATTTTTCAAATAAAATCTCTTTAAAAGCAAGACAAATTTAAACCCACTTGGAAACTCTTAATTAGTTATAAAAATAGTCTCTTCCAACTAGGCATTCAAGAAAAACTTCATTCCTCTCAAATTCTCCAATTAAAGTTTAAAATGAATATGACAATTTACCTCTAAATATCAAAGTGCTGCTATAACTTCAGAACTCTTATGAAGCACTATTACTTCCTTTGTAAAATGCAACTCAGAAAAGGTATACAAAGATCTTAAAAAATCAAATATTACAGAAATACTTTAACTTCTTAAATAAATTTGCATTTTAAATATTTTATTTATTTATTTGCTCATTTATTTATTTATTTATTTATCTACCTATCTATATATTATCTATTTATCTGACAGACGGGTGCGCACGTGCGAGCACAAGCCAGGGACGAGGCAGAGGGAGAGGGAGAAGCAAGCTCCCCACTGAGCAGGGAGCCTGAAGCAGGGCGTGATCCCAGGAACCGAGCCAAAGGCGGACACTTAACTGAGCCACCCAGGTACCCCTTAAATAAACTCATTTTAAAAACTAACATTTTGGGGCTCCTGGGTAGCTCAGTGGGTTAAGCCTCTGCCCTCAGCTCAGGTCATGATCTCAGGGTCCTGGGATTGAGCCCTGCATTGGGCCCTCTGCTCAGCAGGGAGCCTGCTCCCCACCCCTCCCCTGCCTCTCTGCCTACTTGTGATCTCTCTCTCTCTCTCTGTCAAATAAATAAATAAATAAATCTAAAAAAAAAAAAAAAAACCATTTTACTAAAGGTTTGTTAACTCTTACAGTAACAGAAAACTTCTTATACTTTTTCTCTCATCTTCAAACAATCTTGCAAGATAATTAATATTTTCCCTACTATACAGATAATAAAGGGTTATACAGGCCATTCTTAATATATGTGCACAATTAAAATCTTACTTTATTTAGTAGGTATATGACTCTGGACAACAGATTTAACGTCTAAGTTCTCCTACTCCATAAATGGAGGGTAATGCCTCTATTAGAATGTTAAAGACTAAATAATAAATTTAAATATGTTATATAACTTCAGGGGATTATTATGTGTAAGAATGTGCCCATAAATTTTTAAGTAACAATGAAGTGGTAATTGGAGTTCCTTCACTATACATTGGTATCACACACACAGTGAGGTTTTCAATAATATTGCACCGGTTAAGTAATAATATCACACCCGGACCTAAGTAAGTTTATTTCAGAAATTACTAATGCAACAATCCAGGTGTTTTTGTACTATTGTACAAAAAGTGTTATTTTAACTGCAATCTTGCATCTTTCTATTGAGGCAGCAATCCAGTTCTAGCTAATCCTTGTTCCTTCCCTGGGTTTATAAAGACAGTTTCCCCTTTAAATAACATGTGGTGAGTATCTGTCATTCCTGGGTGCCTTCTTAATAGGACTCTGACTTCCTTTTGAGGAATTACCCTCCACTCTGTCCAGTCTTGGTAAAAGAGGAGTTTCTGGTGACCACAGACAAGCCAACCGGCTAGACCCTAACTCTCCCAGCTCCAGGGATAAGGCACAGACACTCTCCGCTAAAATACAAGCCGATAACCCAAGGAAGGAAAGACGGACTGGAAGACAGCAGAAGCCAGGATCCAGCAGCCCTTTCCCACTTAGAAGCCTGCAGCATGAACCCTGAGGCCCCCTGGCTCCCCTGGGATCCTGCCAGTTTTTCTGTCAGGGCTGCTCTCCTCCTTCCATGAACCTCTGAGAAGCACCTTTAACAAATCTCTTTCATGATCAAAACCTTTTATTTACAACCAAGAACCCCAACTGATGTACCAAACTAAAGGGAAACAGAAAGGCATGTCTTTTTGAAATCTGGAAATAAACTAGGTAAGGAAGGTGAATGACCTTCTTTCTCACGCTGACATTTGGCCTATAGGGTTTTAAGTATCATATTTAAAAATTTTTCTAATCATTAAAATATATCAATAAGTACTTTCTTAAAATTGAGTTTTTCTAAAGTATTAAGTCATTACAGATATCTGGGGTACATAAAATTATATAATTATTTCTGTTTCTGCTTAACTCTTAACACACAGGAAAAAAAAAATCCCCAAATGTCCACCTTTAATGCACTAAATTAAAGACAGACCTTTTCCTAAAGACTTAGTAAGAATTTGCTGTTCTGTAATTGGATTGCTATTCATGCAATATAACACCATAAGAATTCTGACACCTCTTTTAGTGCAGGAGATCATCTTTTTAACTGCTATATTCTTGGCCTGCAAATCAGTAATCTGGTAAATTCAGTAAAACATCAAATATCATCTGAAAAATAACTTCCTGAAAATGTATAGTTTATAATATCTTTTTTTTTTTTAAGATTTTATTTATTTGAGAGAGAGCAGATGAGCGAGGAGAAGGTCAGAGAGAGAGAAGCAGACTCCCCGTGGAGCTGGGAGTCCGATGCGGGACTCGATCCCGGGACTCCAGGATCATGACCTGAGCCGAAGGCAGTTGTCCAACCAACTGAGCCACCCAGGCGTCCCAAGTTTATAATATCTTTTAAGTGAAGAATATTAAGTACATCAAGCAATTAAAATGTACTTTTGGAGAAACATGTTGAATGTTCCTGACTAGTAGCTGAAATTGCTTCAGTCACCTAGGTTTAAATCAAATCCTAACATATAAAACAATGTTTTCCTATTTGTACTATATATCTCTGAAATAACAGAACACATATGTGATAGGTCCTACTATACTATAGCAGTAAACACAATTTTTAGTGTTTTTGCAATGGGGAGGCACATCTATGCACTTCAGAGCAAAGTAGTAGCAATCCAAATGATTCAGTGCCACTTTCATTCCCACCACAGGGCAGGATAGATGTTTCTGACTGTAATGCCAATGCCAATCAAGTATAAGAAATTCTACTCAGGGATTCCTATTTTCACTTTCAAAATCAGATATGTTCTGCTGGTAGGTTTTATTTTTATTTCTATTTTTTTTTTAAGATTTTATTTATTCATGAGAGGGAGAGAGAGGCAGAGGGAGAAGCAGGCTCTCCGTTGAGCAGGGAGTTGGATGTGGGACTCAATCCCAGAACCCCGGGACCACCACCCGAGCCGAAGGGAGCCCCCCTCACGTCCCTGCTGGTAGTTTTACTTAATTATGATCATTTGACACAACAATGAATACTGGGTATTACATAAGACTGATGAATCACTGAACTTTACCTCTGAAACTAATAATACATTATATGTTAACTGAATTTAAATTAAACAAAACAAAACACAAAGATTTCCATATATCTCCTGCATTCACACATAAATGGCCTCCCTCATCACCAACGTCTCCTACCAGAATGGTAGTTTTGTTACAACTGATGAATCTAAATGGACACATCATTATCAACCCAAATCCAAAATCACACACAGTCCACCACTATTCACTCCTAGTGTTGTACATTTTATGGGTTTGGACAAATGTATGATTACATTACCCAGCATTTTGGTGTCATGTGGAGTATTTTTGCTGTTCTAAAAATCCTCTGTAATAACCGGAATTTTTTTTTAAAGATTTTTATTTATTTATTTGACAGACAGAGATCACAAGTAGGCAGAGAGGCAGGCAGAGATAGAGGAGGAAGCAGGCTCCCTGCAAAGCAGAGAGCCTGATGCAGGGCTCGATCCCAGAACCCTGGGATCATGACCTGAGCTGAAGGCAAAGGATTTAACCCACTGAGCCACCCAGGTACCCTGTAACTGGAATTTTTATATGAACAAATTGGAATACTATAACAACACACTGAATTGTTTACTCTCCCATCATTCCCATTCATCCCATTCATCCTAGCCTTAGCCAGAAACATAGTTATACAAGGCATACTTTTCTAATATTCGAAATAGATTATGATGATGTTATAATGAATCTCAGTACTTCCAAGAAAGAATCTGAATAGCTGCTACCAACACTGGTCACTGTGACTCTTCCTAGATATGCTGAATGTCTGTCATTAAGAATCTAGAGAACATGGGAGTTGGGGTAGCAGAGTGTGGGAAAAAAAAAATCCTCAAGACTGTCAATAGAATAAGCTGTGGTTTTACCTATAAGTTTAGGTAAAGAATTAACTAATAAATATTTGTTTCACTGGAATTTTTATCCATAAGAACTACATTACTATTCTACAGAATTAGACATAATTTGTCTACATTCCCTGTGACTACTGACTATTGTAGAAGTTACCATCTAACAAAGAATGGACCTGTTTATGAGGCTGTAAGTGGGATTTATTTCAACATTTATCAAAAATACACCTAATATCAATCCAAATAGATAAATAAATAAATAAGAGAGAGAGAACAGCAAGCACCAAAACCCAACACAGGAGACTGCTTAGAGGAACAAAAGGCAAGAAGTTCAGTGTCACTACAGCAAAGTCAGCAGAGGGTTTAGAGATATCAGGGATATAGGAGGCCAGATCACTTAAGGACTTTGAATGCAATGGAGCAGCAATGTGAAAAGCCAATGAGAAGGTGGGTAGATCCTTTTTACATGGGTGCACTGCTACTTTTAATTCAGGGAACAAAATGTTCACTGCTATGTTTTCAGATTCTACACTGCATTTAAGAAACAAACACTGGCAAGGTCTGATGTCAAAGAAAAACATTCAGAGCATGTGAAAAAGCTGTTAAATATTACCCTTCCAACTATTTGTATCTATGAGGCTCGGTTTTTGATTTTAAGATACCTTGTGCATTCTTAAATATAAATTTATGGGTATAACACATATAAATAAACAGTGCTCTTTGGGAGCCTCAATAATTTTTTAAGAATGCTGGCCAGCCATGTGCCTCTCTGGAGATCTAATGCATAGTATGGTGACTATAGTTTGTAATACTGTATTATACACTTAAAATTTGCTACCAGAGTAGATATGAAGTGTTCTCACAACACAAAAACTGGTAACTATGTGAGGTAATGGATACGTTAATTAGCTTGACTGTGTAAACATCTCACAGTGTAAATGTATACCCAAACATCATGCTTTACACCTTAAATATAAACAGTTTTTGACAGACCTCAGTAAAGCTGACGAGGGGGAGAGAAAACAAAAATAAAAAGTATCTATAAAATATACTTTTTAAAACCTAATTATTTGTCAGGCTAAATTCATGTGGGTTTGTTTGGTCTTGTTTGTGTTGGTATAGAGTGAAGTAATAAAATACCATCTGGCACAGAATTGAATATAAAAAGTCATTTCAAAAATATTAAGCTGTTGGGGCACCTGGGTGGCTCAGTTGGCTGAACATCCGATTCTTGATTTGGGCTCAAGTCGTGATATCAGGATCATAAGATCATGCCCCACGTGAGGCTCCGCGCTCAGTGTGGAGCGTGACTTCTCTCTCCCTCTGCTGCTCTCCCTCGCAAAAAAACATTTTTTTTTAATATTAAGCTTTTTATTATCTAATGAAAATGTTACCAAGGAGATCTAAATTTGAAAAACACTAAAAATACATTAGCTGAAATATATTTTTTCTTCAAACAATAATTATTAGAAATAAATTTACTACATATACCTTTGACTAATTAACTATGTGAAATTGGATTAAGTAATTTAATTAATCTCTATGGAGAGGAATTGAACTGGATGATCTGTGAAGTTTTTTAAGTTCTTAAAATTATCAAACATTTTCTTAAGTTCAAGGAAATTTGTGAGGATCTAAGGAGAGACAACCCTATGAAAAAAAGTATAGTTTATGTATATAGGAGTCTTGAAAGAAACTAAACAAGTCAGTCACTAACAATGGCTAAATATCATAAGAAACTATATATGCTAGTATATGCAAATTATATATGCAATGTGGGATATATAAATCTAAACGTTATACTTTTTATCAGGTAGAAACTCCTCTATTCATCAGCATTACTCTAATACTTTATGATAGTTCATAGGGATCATTAAGGTAGAGGTCCAAGAACCAACTCTAAAATCTTGGGCCCCACCCAAGACCTTCTGAACATCTAGGAAGCTCTAGGAGTGGGCCCCAGTGAAGTAGGTTTTAACAGCCCCTCCAGGTGATTCTGATGTTTAATAAAGTCTGAGAATAGATCTAACATACAAGAGCATGATTAATGATTGAAGTCCATGATTAACCCATGATGAGGAGAGTTTAAGTATTTTCACCTATTGAAAATTGAAAATTAAGGGGCGCCTGGGTGGCTCAGTGGGTTAAAGCCTCTGCCTTCGGCTCAGGTCAGATCCCAGGGTCCTGGGATGGAGCCCCGCATCGGGCTCTCTGGTCAGCAGGGAGCCTGCTTCCTCCTCTCTCTCTCTCTCTCTCTGCCTGCCTCTCTGCCTACCTGTGATCTCTGTCTGTCAAATAAATAAATAAAATCTTTTTTTAAAAAAATTGAAAATTAAATGTTTATGTAAGCTTTAAATTAACTATTCTTTATTTATCACAATATTGTATTTATATGAATGCTCTGGTTCAAATAATGGGAGAAAATATCTGCAATTCATATACCTGATAAGAAACTTGTATTTGGAATATTTAAAGAACTCTCACAACTCAACAAAAAAAGGACAAATAACCCAATTAACAAATGAGAAAAGAATCTCATAAAATAAGAAATGAGAAAAGCCAATAATTTGGCTATAAAAAGTGATAAAGTGCTGGTACACACAGCATGGATGAACCTTGAAAACGTTTTGCTAAGTGAAACAGTGAAAGACAGTAGTCACACACACACAAAACCCCCAAATATCATATGACATTATATCAAATGTCCAGAACGGACATATGTATCAGGACATAAAATAGATTAATGGTTGCCCAGGGATAGGGGCCTACAAGGTGACAGCTAAGGAATACAAAGTTTCTTTCTGAGGTGATAAAAAGGTTTGAGAATTGACTATAGTGATGGTTGCACAACTTTTTGAATATGCCGAAAGCCACTGAATTATACTTAAAATGCGTGGACTACATAATACGTAACTTATATGCCAATAAAGCTCTTAGCCAAAAAAGAGATATGGAAAGAACAGAGCAAGCAAATATAACGAAAAACATATGTATCGGCTGCAAGAATGTCTAGTAGTATGCCTAAACCAACTGCTGAACAAATAAATAATACAGAAAACAACATTATATGAATCCTGACAGCATTTTGGGCACCCATCTTACTAAGCCTACTCTGAATTATATTTATTTAGAAATTAACTACCAAGATTTTTTCCAAATGTTGAAACTTCTGAGAAAGGAACATTTATTTA
This sequence comes from Lutra lutra, assembly GCF_902655055.1. Classification (NCBI taxonomy): domain Eukaryota; kingdom Metazoa; phylum Chordata; class Mammalia; order Carnivora; family Mustelidae; genus Lutra; species Lutra lutra. The sequence continues at coordinate 31,949,575 of NC_062286.1, forward strand.
TATTAGGAATATAAGGATATTTTAAAATTACACTTAAAGTGGATGTATGCTTTTTTCATAAAATACTCAACTAATGTCTTTTTGCTTTTAATGATCAGCAGCACACAGACAGCAGTTTTCAAAGAGCACAGTAATACATGTATCTCATAGGGGCGCCTGGTGGCTCAGTGGGTTCGGCCTCTGCCTTCGGCTCAGGTCATGATCCCGGGGTCCTGGGATGGAGCCCCACATCGGGCTCTCTGCTCAGCAGGGACCTGCTTCCCCCTCTCTCTCTGCCTGCCTCTCTGCCTACTTGTGGTCTCTTTCTGTCAAATAAATAAATAAAAATCTTTTTTAAAAAATACCATCTAGTGTAAAAAATAAAAATAAAAAGCAGTTTCATTATGAAATAATTTTACTAAAACTTCCCCCATTACTTTTATTTCAAGACAAACACAATGCAAAACACATAAAACTTCAGTTGGGAAAAAAACTATTTTTCACACACACACAAAAAAAGAAAGAAAACAAAAAACCCATAAGCAAATACAAGGTAGAATTTCTTAACAGACTGGCACAAATGCAGCCAAAGAAAAACAACACCTTACCTACGTTTAAAAAAAAAAAAAAAAGAATGACAACAGATTTTTCATCAAAAACTATGGAGGTAGAAGTATGTGGCATAGTATTTTTTAGGTGCAGAACAAAAAGAGTTATCAATCCAGATTACTATACCCACTAAAAATACATTCTGGAAGACAGAGGAAATTAAGACAATTGAAGCAAAATTAAAGAAAATATGTTGCTTGGAGACCTAACCTAAAAGAATGGCTAAAGGAAGTTGTCTAAAAAGAAAGAAAACAAGAAAAGGAACTTCAGAATATCAGGAAAAAAAGGAGAACATGAGAAAATAATAGGGTAAATATAATAGGATTTCTTTCCCCTCTGACCTTTATAATTATGTTTGGTGGTTAAAGCAAAATTATACTGTCTCCTGTGGTTCTAAATGTATGTTGAAGAAATATTAAGACAACCATAAGCAGAAGCAAGTAAATAAAGTTTTCTTTATATTTCAATCAAACTGATGAAATGACATCAATACACTGCAGTACACATGTATATATAAGTTAATACATAGAACAACCACTTAAAAAGCATACAAAGAGATACTCAAAAACACTATAAATAAATAAAAATGGAATTCTAATAAATGTTCAAGCAACCTGCAGTTAAGGTAGGAAAAAGAAAACAGAAACAAAAAGTGGAACAAAGAGAAGACAATAACTAAAATGACAGGCTTAAGCTGTGACATAACAATAATTACACTGCATAAAAATGGTCTAAACATGCCAATTAAAAGCAGATGTTGCAGAGTGTATTAAAAGACATGACCCAACTATGCACTATCTACATGACACTGACTTCAAATATAATGATGTAAGTGGCAGGACATAAAAATATATATTACACAAACATTCATCAAAGGAAAGCAGGAGTAGCGATATTAATATCAGATAAAGCAACTTCAAATCAAGGAAATTTATCAAAGACAGAGAGGGACATTTCATAACCATAAAAAGGTCAATCCATCAAGAAGCTACAGCAATCCTGGGGCACATGGGTGGCTCAGGGGTTAAAGCCTCTGCCTTCAGCTCCGGTCATGATCCCAGGGTCCTGGAATCAAGCCATGCATTGGGCTCCCTGCTCAGCAGGGAGCCTGCTTCCTCCTCTCTCTCTCTGCCTGCTTCTCTGCCTCCTTGTGATCTCTGTCAAATAAGTAAAATCTTAAAAGAAGCTACAGCAATCCTGAAAGTGTATCCACCAACCAGAACTCCAAAATATGTGAAGAAAAACTAAAAGAATACAGAAACAAATCCAAAATTATAGCCTGGACAACCCAACATCCCTCTCTGAACAATTAATAAAACAACTAGACAGAGGGGCGCCTGGGTGGCTCAGTTGGTTGAGCGACTGCCTTTGGCTCAGGTCATGATCCCGAACTTCCGGGATCGAGTCCCGCATGGGGCTCCCAGCGCCTTGGGGAGTCTGCTTCTCCCTCTGACCTTCTCCTCTCTCATGCTCTCTCTCACTCATTCTCTCTCAAATAAATAAAATCTTAAAAAAAAAAAATTTAAAAACAACTAGACAGAAATCACCAAGAATTAAAAAAAGAAAAACAAAAATCCTCAACCAACAAGAACTAACTGACATTTATAAAACATTCCATACACCAGTGGAATACACAATTTTTTCAAGTGTGTAAGTAACATTAAAAAAAAAAAAGACAGAATATATCTAGGACTGCAAACACACCTTAACAAATTTAAAAGAACTGAAATCATACAGAATATGTTCTTTTACCACAGTAAAAATAAAACTAGAAATTATTAATAGATAACAGAAAAATCTCCAAACATTTGGAAACTAAACAATTTTATCTAAATAAACTATGAGGTGAAGGGGCAAAGAGCAAGTCTAAAGGGAATTTATACACATACATACTCACATACGAAATGTAGTACATACATGCATATATGAAAGAAAATAAAAACACAGCATATTAGGATTAGTGGGGCACCGGTAAAACAATGTTGGGAAGGAAATTTGTAGCATATTAGAAAAGAGGGAAAGCCTCAAATCAATCATCTAAGTTCTTACCTCAAGAACCCCAGAAAAGAAAAGCAAACTAAAAGCAAACCAATAGGAAGGAAGGAAATAATAAAGAGCAGAAACCAATCAAATTGGAAAACAGGAAAAAAAATAAGAGAAAAATCTATGAAACTGCTGTTCTTTCTTTTTTTAAAGATTTATTTCAGAAAGCACAAGAGAGCACGTGTTGTTGGGGAGGGGTGAAGGGAGAGGGAGAGAGTCTTAAGGAGACTCCATGTGGGGCTCAATCTCAGGAGCCTGATATCACGACCTGAGCCAACACCAAGAGTGAGACGTTTAACCAAATGTGCCACCCAGGCAGCTTGGGAGAAAAAAATAGACAAACATCTAGTAATACTAACAAAGGGAAAAGACAAGACATAAATTACCAATATTAGGACTAAATCAGAAGTGAAACATGGATAGTGCTACAGACTATGCAACTATAAAAGGGAAATATGATAAGGGAAAAACCATAAACAACTATTCAGACCTAAGCTGACAATTCAGAAGAAATGGACCAATTTTTAAAAAAACAAAAAAACCTACCATAACTTACCCATATGAAAAAATTTTAATAGACAGATATCTACTAAATAAGTTGAATTTGTAATTTCAAAACACTCTAAAAAGAAGTCTTCAGGCCTAAATGGTTTCACTGAAATTTACTGCAAACTTAAAAAGAAAATTAACATCAACTGGTGTTAATCTCATCTAGAAAACAGAACTGAAACACTTTCATATTCATTCTATTAAGCTAGTATTACCCTGATACCAAAACTAGATAAAAACAGTACCAAAAGGAAAACTATAGTTATAATTATAGATCCTTAACAAAATATTAGCAAATGAAATTCAGCAATAGACACAAAATAATTATTACACACCATGACCAAGTCAAATTTATTACAGGTATACAGGTCTGGATCAATATTCTAAAACGAATCAATGTAATCCACCACATTAAAAAGCTAAAGAAAAAAATCCACATGATCACATTAACTGAGGTAGAGAAAGCATTTGACAAATCTCAAAACCCATTCATGGGGCAGGTGAGGGGTGGAAACCATACCTCTCCGAAAAAAACAGGAATACAAGGACTACCTCAACTTGATAAAGACAATCTACAATAAATCTACAGTTAACATATGCTTGACAGTGAAATACTGAATGGTTTCCCCCCTAAAATTGGGATATGGGGAGACAAGACTATCCACTATCAACATACTGAACATAGTGCTGGAAGTTCTTGCCAGTGCAATAGACAAGAAAAGGAAATAAAACACAAACAAATTGGAAAGGAAAAAATAAAACTGTCCTTATTTGCCAATGACATAATTATCTAAGTAGAAAATTCCAAAGAATCTTAAAAAAAAAAAACCCAAAAACAAAAAAACAAAAAACCTGCAAAAATAACCAAAAAAGGGAATCCTTAGAAAAAATAAGTGAATTTACTAAGGACACAGAATACAAGATCAACATACAAAAATCAACCATATTTTGATACAGTGGCAATGAACACAAGCATACTAAACAAATTAAATTAAATTAAATTAAAAATAACCCACACACCCAAACTACTTCAGTGCAAATGTAAGAAAACAGATACAAGGACTTGTATGCTGAAAACAACACAATGTTGATGAAAGAAACCAAAGCTCTAAACAATGGACATACAGTCTATGTTCATGGAATGGGAGACTCAACACAGTGTGAAAGTCAATACTTCCACCCCCTTAAATTAATGCACAAGCTTAACAACTCCTATCAATATCCCAGTGAGATTTTTTTATACATATCAAAAGATTATTCTAAAATTTATATGAAAAGGGCAACAAAATAATATTAGAAAACAATAAAATGGGAAAAATTATTCTACCCAATTTCAAGACTTATTATACAGCTACAGCAATAAAAATTGTGTAGTGCTGGGGGCGCCTGGGTGGCTCAGAGGGTTAAGCCGCTGCCTTCGGCTCAGGTCATGATCCCAGGTCCTGGGTTCAAGCCCACATCGGGCTTTCTGCTCAGCAGGGAGCCTGCTTCCTCCTCTCTCTCTGCCTGCCTCTCTGCCTACTTGTGATTTCTCTCTGTCAAATAAATAAATAAAAAATCTTAAAAAAAAAAATTGTGTAGTGCTGGCAGAGAGAGAGAGAGAGAGATGGAACAGAATACAGAACCTAGAAATAGGCCCACAAAAATATGCCCAATTAATCTGTGAAGAAAGTGCAAAAAAAACTCAATGGAAGAGAGACTGCTTTTCCAACAAATGGTGCTAAAGCAACTGAACATCCATAGGGGGAAAAAAAAGAACTTCAACTTAAATCTCTCAATTCATGCAAATATAACTCAAAATATAGCAAAGATTTACATGTAAAATATAAAAATAAAGAACTTTCAGGAAAAAATATAGGACAAAATTTTCAGGATCCATTAATAGGCAAAGAATACTTAGATTTGACACCACTCCATAGAGTAGAAGACTGATAAACTGCTCTTCATCAAAATTTAAAACTTTTGCTCTAAGAAAGACATTGTTAAGTGGATGAGAAGACAAGCTAAGGAGTGGGACAAAATATGTATAAACCACATATCCAACAAAGGATTAGTATCTAGAATATATATATATATATATATATATATAAACTCTCAAACTCAACAGTAAAAGAGCAAAAATTCAATGAGAAAATGGGCAAGAGACATGAAGATTTCACATACTGATGATGACATGTATATACAAGTTTTCACTGAAATGGTGTTTACAGTACAAAACGATAGAGAATGGCTTCAATGTTTTTCAGACTAGTTAAATAAATTACAGTATAACCAAACAATAGAATGCAGCCAAAGAATGAGGCTCATCTTAAATGTTACGCTCTCCCAAATACATTTAAAGGGAGAAGGAAGACAAGGAAGCAAAAGAGGGTATACCAAAATTAAAAAAAAAAAAAAATTTAAAAACAAAGAAACAAAGGAAAAGAAAACCAACAAGAAAAAATATACATGCACATATATTTTACACACACACTTGTTTATCATAAAAGAAAATCCAATATAAAAGATGGATATTACATAATAATAAAAGGGTCAATCCAACAAGAGGATATAACATTTACAAATATTTATGCACACAACAGAGCACCACATAAGTATATAAGGCAAAAATTAACAGACCTAAAGGAAGAAACACTAATACGACAATAGTAGGGGATTTAATACCCTACTTGTATCAATGGATAGATCATCCAGACAGAAAATATAGAAGAAAACCTCAGCCTTGAATGACATGTTAAACCACTGCTCTTATATAGAGAATATTCCATCCAAAAGCAAGAGAATATACATTCTTCTCAAAGTGTACCTGGAACATTTTCCAGGATCATACATTAGGTCACAAAAAAAGTCTTAATAAATCTAAGAGGACTGACATCTTATCAAGCATCTTTCCCAATCATAATGATCTGAAACTGGAAATTACATGAAGAACGCTGGAAAATTCACAAACACATAGAGATCAAACACCATGCTACTGAACTACCAATGGGTCAAAGAAGAAATAAAAGAGAAACCCAAAAATTATTTAAGACAACTGAAAATGAAAATATAACAACAAATTTGTGCGGTGCAGCAGAAGCAGTTTTGGGACAGAAGTTCATAGCAATAAATGCCTACCTCAAGAAAGAAGAAAGTCTCAAATAAACAACCTAACTTTATACCTCAAGGAATTATTAAAAAAAAAAAAAAGAACAAATGAAGCCCAAAGCTAGTAGAAGGAAGGGAATAACAAAGATTAGAACAGAAATAAATGAAATAGAGACTAAAAAGACAACAGAGAAGATCAAACTAAGACCTGTTTCTCCAAAAAGATAAAATTGACAAGCCTTTAGCTAGACTCACCAAGAAAAACAGAGACGACTCAAAATCAGAAATGAAGGTTAGATCTGATACTATAGAAATATAAAGGATCATAAGAGATAACTATCAACAATTATATACCAACAAATTGGACAACCAGAAGAAATGGATAATTTCCTAGAAACATACCTACCAGGACTGATTATGATGAAACAGAAAATCTAAACAGACTCATTATTAAAGTAAGGAGACTAAATCAGTAACCAAAAACTTCCCAACAAACCAAAGTCCAGGACTAGATAGCTCCAGTGGTAAATTCACCCAAACATTAAAAGGATTATTAATACCAATCCTTCTCAAACTCTTTCAAGAAACAGAAGAGGAGGGAACTCTTCCAAACCCAATTTATGAGGCCAGCTTTACCCTGCTAGCAAAACCAGACAAGGACACAAATAAAGAAAACTATGGCCAGTATCCCCAGTGAACATAGATGCAAAATCCTCAACAAAATATCAGTAAACCGAATTCAACAATACACGAAAGAGATCACACTCTGTGATCAAGTGGGATTTATTCCAGGGATGCAAGGATGGTTCAATATCTGCAAATCAGTCAGTGTGATATACCACATTAACAAAATGAAGGATAAAAATCATGTGATCACTTCAACAGCTGCAGAAAAGCACTTGACAAAACTCAACTTCCATTTATGATTAAAAACTCCCAACAAAGTGGGTATAGAGGGAACATACCTCAATATGATAAAGTACATGTATGACAAGAACAGTTAACATAATACTCAACAGTAAAAAACTGAAGCATTTCCTCTAACATCAGAAACATGACAAGGATGCTCATGCTCACCACTTTTATTCAGTATAGTACTGAAGTCTTAGCCAAAGCAATTAGGCAAGAAAAAAATACAAAAGGCATGTAAACTGGAAAGGAAGAAGTAATAGTGTTACCATCTGCAAATGACCTGATATTATGGAAATAAACCACTAAAACCTCCATCAAAAAACTGCTAGAACTGAAACTAATTCAGTAAAGTTGAAGCACACAAAATCAATACACACACAAAAAATGTGTTGCCTTTCTACAGACCAATAACAAACTATCAGAAAGAAAAATATGTATCAAAATTCCAATGGCATTTTTTAAGACTTTATTTTATTTGACAGAGAGAGAGAGAGAGAACACGAGTGGTGGGAGGGGCAGACAGAGAGGGAGAGAACCTCAAAAAGACTCCATGCTCAGGGCAAAGCCCAATGTGAGGGCCCAATCCCATGACCCTGGGATCATACCAAGAGTCAGACACCTAACCAAATGAGCCACCAGGTGCCCCACCAATGGTATTTTTCAAAGAAATCCAATAAATAATCCTAAATTTTGTATGGAACCAAACAAAACAAAACAAAACAAAACAAAAAAACAAAAAAACCCTGAAGAGGCAAAGCAATCTTGAGAAAGAAGAACAAAACTATTCCCATCATGTGCCCTGATTTCAAACTATTACAAACTGTAGTACTTATTAAAACAGTATGGCATGGGCATAAAAATGCACACATAGATCATGAAATGGACTAGAGAGCCCAGAGAGAAATCCATGCATATTTGGTCAATTAATTTACAACAAAGGATCCAAGAATATACAATGGGGAAAGGACAGTCTTTACAATAACTAGTATTGGGAAAACTGGACAGTCACATGCAAAAGAATGAAACTTGACTACTATCTTGTATCACACACAAAAATTAACTAAAAATGGATTAAAGACTTGGACATAAGACCTGAAACCATAAAACTCCTAGAAGAAAACATAGTTCGTAGGCTCCTTAATACAGGTCTTGGCAATGTTTTTCTGAATCTGACACCAAAAGCAAAAATAAGTAAATATGACTTTATCATACTTAAAAAGCTTCTGCACATAAAAATAAAAAAGCAACCATCTAAATGGAAAAAAAAATTTGCAAATCATAAATCTGATAAACGAATATCCAAAATATATAAAGAACCCATACAACTCAATAGCTCCCCCCCCCAAAAAAGACAATTAAAAATGGGGAGAAGATCTAAACACTTTCCAAGGAAGACATACAGACAGCCAATGGGCACATGAAAAGATACTCAACAACATTCTTCATCAGGAAAGTATAAATGAAAACCAAAATCAGGTATCATTTCACACCTGTCAGAATGGCTACTACTAAAAAGATAAGAGAGGAACCTGCCTGGTTCAGTTTGTAGAGCATGTTACTCTTGATCTCAAGGTTGTAAGTTCAAGCCCCATGTTGGGTACAGAGATTACTTAAAAATAAAATCTTTAAAGATAAAAAAAATTAAAAATTAAAAAAATATCAAAAGACAAGAAATAACAAATGTTAGAAAGGATGTAGAGAAAAGGGAACTCTTATACACGGTTGGTGGAAATGTACATTGGTGGTATGAGCCAGCAATTGCACTACTGGGTATTTACCCTAAAGATACAAATGTAGTGATCCGAAGGGGCACGTGCACCCGAATATTTATAGCAGCAATGTCTACAATAGCCAAACTATGGAAAGAGCCTAGATGTCCATCAACAGATGAATGGATAAAGAAGATGTGGTATATATACACAATGGAATACTATGCATCCATCAAAAGAAATGAAATCTTGCCATTTGCGACAACGTGGATGGAACTAGAGGGTATCATGCTTAGTGAAATAAATCAATTGGAGAAAGACAACTATCATATGATCTCCCTGATATGAGGAAGTAGAGATGCAACATGGGGGGTCTGGGGGGCAGGAAAGGAATAAATGAAGCAAGATGGGATCGGGAGGGAGACAAACCACAAGTGACTTAATCTCACAAAACAAACAGGGTTGCTGGGGGACGGGGAGGGAGAGGGAGGTGGGGTTATGGACATTGGGGAGGGTATGTGCTATGGTGAGTGCTGTGAAGTGTGTAAACCTGGTGATTCACAGACCTGTACCCCTGGGGATAAAAATACATTATATATTTATTTTAAAAATTAATTAATTAAAAAATTTAGATATGCATTGAAAGCATGAACACTGAAAGAAAAAATAACTGAACTTCATCAAAATTAATTTTTGTGGGGCACCTGGGTGGCTCAGTCACTGAGCATCTGCCTTCGGCTCAGGTTATGATCCCAGGGTCCTGGGATCGAGCCCCACATCAGGCTTCCTGCTCCATGGGAAGCCTGTTTCTCCCTCTTCCACTCCCCCTGCTTGTGTTCCCTCTCTCGCTGTGTCTCTGTCAAATAAATAAACAAAATCTTTTTAAAAAAAATTAACTTTTGGGCGCCTGGGTGGCTCAGTGGGTTAAGCCGCTGCCTTCGGCTCGGGTCATGGTCTCGGGGTCCTGGGATGGAGTCCCGCATCGGGCTCTCTGCTCGGCGGGGAGCCTGCTTCCCTCTCTCTCTCTCTCTCTCTCTCTCTGCCTGCCTCTCTGTCTACTGTGATCTCTCTCTGTCAAATAAATAAATAAAAATTTTAAAAAAAATTAACTTTTGTGGAAGGACATTATCAAGAAACTGAATAAAACATTTGGTTGGGTTTGAATGGGTCTAATATCAAGAACATATAGGGGCGCCGAGGTGGCTCTGTAGGTTAGGTGTCTGACTGATGGTTTCAGCTCAGCTCCTGATCTCAGGGATCAAGTCCAGCATGGTGCCTACTTCAGAAAAGGAAAAAAAAAAAAAAAAAGAACAGATAATGATTTACTAAAACTTACAAAAATACAAATAATCTAACTTTTAAAATGGGCAATGGATGTGAATAAACATTTTCTAAAAAGAAGATACAGAAATGGCCAATAAGCACGTGAATATACTCAGTATCATTAATCATTAAGAAAATACAAACCAAAAACACAATGAGATATCAGGTCACACCACTAAGATAGCAATTTTTAAAAGAAAAACAAAAACTAAGGATAGGTGAGGATGTGGAGAAATTAGAACCTTTGTGGATTACTGGTGGGAATGTAAAATGGCTGCTGTGGGAAACAGTATGGTAGTTCTTCATAAAGATAAACAGAGCATGGCCAAATGACCCAGCAATTCCAATTCTAGATATATATCCAAAAGAACTGAAAACAGGACTCAGATATCTGTATGCCAATGTTCATTTGCAGCATTGTTTACAACAGCAAAAAGAAACACTCAAGTGTCCATCAACAGATGAATGGATAAACAAAATGTGTTATTAACATACAATGGAATACTACTGAACCCTAGGAAGGAATGAAATTCTGATACATGCTACAATATGAATGAACTTTGTAAACATACTGTGAACTAAGTCAGACACAAAAGGACAAATCTTGTATGATTCCACTTACATGAAATATTTAGAATAGGCAAATTCAGAGGCAGAAAGTGGATTAGAGGTTACCAGGGGCTGAGGGAGAGGGAAGTGGAGAGTTATTGCTTAATTTGTACAGAGTTTCTGTTTGGGGTGATGAAAAAGTTTTGGAAATAGATAGTGGTGACTGTTGCACAACACTATGAATGTAGTTATTGGCACTGAATTATACACTTAAAAAAAGTTAAAACGGCTAATTTTATGTTATATATATTTAAAATTAAGAGAAAGAGTTGTTAAATGTATGTACAAAAATCAGAATTCTACCAAAGTCCTTAACCAAAACAGGTGTGAATATAATTATCAGTAAGTGAATCCTGTTACAAATTATTTGGCCATACACAGAAATCAATTTACTTGCAAATGATTTATTATAAGTAAAATGAAAAATGAGTCTTGTCTATATAGAAGGGGAAAAGTTTATTTTGGGCATTATAAAAGAATAACTAGAATTATTAGCTTATTACAAAAAGTCTCTGTTAACGAAAAACTCAACTTTTCTTTTTATCTCAAGATGTATATTTATTTTGAACCCTGAAGAGGCAAACTCCTTTCTCCATACTTAGTATAATCTCATTTGCAGTTGGGATGCTTTAACATATAGGGGCAGATTACAGACTTTGTTTTATCACCAGATACAAGTTTCATAGAAACATCTGAAAATATATGAAAACATATGAAAATATATAATAGAAAAACTGTTTTATTTTGAATTGCATATCCATAATGCTTGCCAGACAATAAGTGCTCAACAAATTTAGTGAATAAAACCAAACCCAGTCACAATCAGCAGGAAAGCAACATTAAAGAAACTTTTTTTTTTAAAGATTTTATTTATTTATTTGACACAGAGAGAGAGATCACAAGTAGGCAGAGAGGCAGGCAGAGAAAGTGGGGGAAGCAGGCTCCCCGCCAGGAAGAGAGCCCAAAGCGGGGCTGGATCCCAGGACCCTGAGATCATGACCTCAGCCGAAGGCAGAGGCTTAACCCACTGAGCCACCCAGGCACCCCCAAAGAAACTTTTTCAAAATCATCTTCCTGTTACACTTTTAAAATACCTGTTTTAAAAAATAATATATAAGTAATTCAGAGTCCATAAAACCAATACTTTAAATTACTTTTCTCCTATGTATATCCCTATCCCCAATGGGAAGTTACCAGAATTTGACTTTATGAGGAATTTCTTGTACTGATTTGTGTTTCTCTGCCTCTGAGGCAGCCCAAGCCTAGAAAGGAAAATCAATAAGCAGTCATCTTTGTGGCTGGATGGCTGGACTACTCAAGGTAGTGCCAAAGTGCTCCTGGTTCACTAGTTCATATAGTAGTAATAAGGGTATCATTTGCATTGTTTTCTTTTGCCTTCACTGCTTTGTTTGTGGTTTTGTACATTAAAGGTTTAATTATGAAATAAACTTGAATGTGAAATGCAAACTTTGCTTGACAGCTATAAAAAAAAAAACTATGCACTATTAATACCAACAATAATTAAGTTCTGACTTTCAGAACTTACCCTAAGATATCTTTCTTTAAAGCATAAGGGACTTGGGGGGAACAAAGGACGCACTTTAAGTGGGGGAAGACTGTAACTGAATTATTCCGCATCAAGCAACGTACGGCCACAGAGGCAACCCTGGCTGGCTATGAGCCTCTCAGATCACTGACTACAGGAAAGGCAACCGACGGAGACTCCAGCGGCTGCGCTATGAAATCCATCCCCGTGCTCGTGCAGAGGCCGCACTTCTCAGTGGCTGCGACTGAGCAGGCAGGCACACTGAAGCAGGCCTATTCCCAGGAGATGAGGAATTCCTGTGACAAGCAACTTTCACTCAAGAACTTCCTGAGGCCTTGGTGAACTTTCCTTAGAACTGCACTGCAGTGTAAGACACTTTCACCCCAAGTTCCTTCCTCCCTTCCCTCTCTCCCTCACTTGGAGTCAGACTTGCATCACAGTCTAAAGACATTCCCTGACTCCTTCCCCATTTTCTCTTGCAAGCATTTCTAATAAATTTCTTGCACATCCAATCCCATCTTGGCATCTGCTTCTCCCTTGCAGTACACACTAATAAAGAAATCCCGCCATTTCGGGGCACCTGGGTGGCTCAGCTGGTTAAGCGTCTGACTCTTGATCTCACCCCGGGTCTTGATCTCAGGGTTGTGAGTTCAAGCACTACTTAAACAACTAGCCATGAACTACTTCTAAAAATACAGTATTTGCTTACCTATTTGCTAAAATGGTATATACTAAACATGGCAATTCCAATGCCCTTTGAAGTTGAAGATCTCGACTAACACCCAACTCGAGGGGACACTCAGAACCACACGCAATTCAACAAATGTGTCCTGAGCAACTGCTATAGGTAAGAAATACGCTATATGGAATATAGGGCCCTATTCGTAACCTCAGGTAATTCTCTAGAGAGAAAGAGCAAAGCTACAGATCCCAACTTTGAAGGACAGACTGTCATAGTACAACTGAAGTCTAAAGTACTAAGTGAATTAAGAGATTCATTCTACTTGGGGGATGGAGTTGTAGAGGAAGCTTTGATGGAGAAAATGGTACTTGAAGTGTCATTTGAAAGACATTATCAGAGCCTTCAGGTTGTTACCTGCCTGTAATTCCTGAGGACAGTCCAACAAAGACACCTTCCATGCTTGCCATACTTGGCTACCCCCAAAGTGTAAATCCCTCCTAACACAATTCTCTCACACTTTCTCAGTACCAGAGTACTGAAGCCTTCTTAGTTCTCCACCTAACATGCTCCTCTCCCAGTATGTCCTTTTTCATCCCATTCCCACCAAGACCTCTAAGCCAGAAAGCGAGGAATAAGTCTTGACTCCTCTCTTTCACTACTTTATCATTCAATCATCAGTCCACCTCTACATCTAAAATCTAATTTTCCCCATCCCCACAGCTGTTGCCCTAGTCAAAACCGCCATCAACTCATCTTCCTGACTACATCTGGCCTTCCTGACTACAGTTCTACTACCATTTAACTTATGCTCCACAGAGCAGCCGGTGAGCCTTCAAAATTCATTATCTGGGGGCACCTGGGTGGCTCAGTTGGTTAAGCCTCCGACTCTTGGTTTTGGCTCAGGTCATGATCCCAGGGTCCTGAGACTGAGCCCGATATCAGGCTCCATGCTCAGTGGGGAGTCTAGTTGAGATTCTGTCTCTCATTCTCCCTCTGTCCCTTCCCCCAACTGCTTGAGTGTGCACACTCTCTCTTCAAAATAAATAAAATCTTTTTGAAAAGATCCTAAGATCTGTCCCCATGCTCCAGACTCTAGCTACTCAGGACTCCTAAAATGCTGAGCTCCTCTTGCACTCCAAGTCACCACAAATCATTTAACTCTTCCTCCTCATCCTCACCTGGCTAACTCCCACTTCCTCTTAAAACATCACTTCTGTCACACCCAAATATAAACACACAGGATAGCGTGTGTTTATGGGTGGCTCAGTCGGTTAAGCGACTGCCTTCGGCTCAGGTCATGGTCCTGGGGTCCTGGGACAGAGTCCTGCATTGGGCTCCCTTCTCAGAGGGAGCCTGCTTCTCCCTCTGCCTCTGCTGTTCCCTCTGCTTGCACACATGCGCGTTCTCGATCATAAAGACAAACACACACACACACACATACACACACACACAGGATAGTCTCCAAGCTTCCTACTGCCACCCCAAGACTTTGACTTCTCAGCCCCTTCCTTTGTGGTCTACACTAGCTTTCCATTAACTAGCGCCCTTAAAAGTCTTACTTTTTTATGCAGCAGAACCTTTTTTTTCCTAATGTAATCCTATGCAGAGCCCTAATATGTAAAAGGGCTAAACTTCTCAGCTTAAAGCATTGGTTTCAAAGCCCTCTTCATTCAGCCTCCTCTATCCTAAGGCACTTCTTCCGTAAAATCTAAGGTGCAAGACAATTAAAACACCACAGTACTATATTATACTGCCTACTCAATGGAAGCAATACAGTACAGTAGAAAGAGTTATTTTTTGAAGCCAGACAGACTCGGGTTCAAATTCTGATTCTATTTCTTATTAGTTATAAGATCTTGAGCAATCTACCTCTCTAAGGATCCATTTCCTAAGCTGTAAAACTTAGCTATAAAAACAGATAACCAGGGGCGCCTGGGTGGCTCAGTGGGTTAAAGCCTCTGCCTTCAGCTCAGGTCATGATCTCAGGGTCCTGGGATCGAGCCCCACATTGGACTCTCTGCTCCTCAGGGAGGCTGCTTCGTCCTCTCTCTGCCTGCCTCTCTGCCTACTTGTGATCTCTGTCAAAAAAATAAATAAAATATTAAAAAAAAAAAACAAAACAGATAACCATACTCACTACTTCCATTCAACATTAGGTTGGTGGAGGTCCTAGCCAGTAAAATAAAAATAAATATCAGATTGTCTGTAGTTACAGATGCCATAATTACACAGAAAATTCTGTGGAATCTACAACTACCAGCAAAATCAAAGGATATGAGAACAACATATGAAAAGCAGCTTTATGTTTGCATATTTGTGACTAACAATTAGAAAATAAAATTCTAGGGGCGCGTGGGTGGCTCAGTTGGTTGAGCACTGCACTCTTGACTTTGGCTCAGGTCATGATCCCATCGAGCCCCCCACTCAATGGGGAGTCTGCTTCTCTCCCTCTTCCTCTCCCTCTGCCCCCCACCATGCTCCCATGTGCGCTCTCTCTCAAAATAAATAACTAAAATCTTAAAAAAGAAAACTCTGTAACAATTTACAATAGCATCAAAATACAAAGTATTTATGGTTAAACTTCACTAAAGACATGTAAGACTTCTACATGGAAAACTACAAAGTGCTGCCAACAGAAATTAAAAAGTCTTGGGGCTCAGTTGGTTAAGCGCCTGCCTTTGACTCTGGTCATGATCCCAGAGTTCTGGGATCAAGCTAGCTGGCCAGGCTTTCTACACAGCAGGGAGTCTGCTTCTCCCTCTCCCTCTGCCCTGTCCCCAGATCATGCTTGTGCTCTCTCTCACAAATAAAATCTTAAAAAAAAGAAACCAAAGAAAAAGTCTAAATAAATGGAGAGATATACCATGTTTGTGGACCCAAAGATTGAGTATTGTTGCCAATTCTCCCTAGTGATCAATCTATAGATACAAAGCAATCACAATCAAAATCTCACCAAGATATTTTGGTACAAACTGACAAGACAGTTCAAAATTTATAGTGAAATCCAAATCTAGATACACTAAAAGAGTATTTTTAAAGGAAGAGAATTGGAGGATTTACACTATCTAACTTCAAGACTTACTATAAATCTACAAATAACCAATAGTGTGAACGTGAACTGGTATAAAGATAAACTGATCAATGGGATAGAATGCAAATGTTTGGATATATATTTACATAAATATATATGATATATATTCATTTAATTTTCACAAAAATATCAGTCCAACAGGGAAAGAAAAATCTCAACATACAGTTCTGTAATAACTAGATAATCAGCATAAAAAATGAACCTCAATTCCCACTTTACATTTTAAACAATAATTAATCTGAAATGGATCACAGATTAGGTAAAAGCTAAACCTAGATAAAGTTTTTAGAAAACAGTATTAGAATTATCTTCATGACTTGGTGGCAAGCAAGGGGTTCTTTAAACACAGAGAGCAATAACCTTTAAAAATAAATAAATAAATAAATAAATTTGACTCCCTTGATATTTAAAACTCTGCTCATCAAAAAACACCATTAGGAGAATGAATAGACAAACCAAAGGATAGAAGAAAATATTCATAAATTTTTTTTTTATAAAATAGTTATCCAGGATATATAAAGAACTTTTACAACTCAGTACTAAAAAGAACTCAAAATTTTTAAATGGGCAACAGATTTATGCAGACTGTCCAAAGGAAATAAGAATGGCCAATAAAAGGGCCCCTGGGTGGCTCTGTTGATTAAGCAACTGCCTTTGGCCCAGGTCATGATCCCATGGTTCCGGGATCGAGCCCTGCATTGGACTCCCTGCTTCTGGGGGAGCCTGCTTCTCCCTCCCCCTCCGTCTGCCACTCCCCCTGCTTGTGTGCGTGCTCTCTCTCTCTCTCTCTCCTCTCTAATAAATAAATAAAATCTTTTTTAAAAAAATGGCCAATAAGAACATGAAAAGGTGTTCAATATCAGTCACCAGGATAATGCAAATTAAAGCCACAACCACTACACACCCACCACAGTGACTAAAATTAAAGACTGATAACATTTAATACTGGCAAAGATGTGGAGCAATGGGAACTATGAGAGTTGGTGGTGGGAATATAAAAGGTACAACCACTTTGAGAAAAGGTCTGGCAGTTTCTTGAAAAACTAAACAGGGACACTTTATGAGCCATTTCTCCTGGTACTTACCCAAGAGAAATGAAAACACAGTCCTACCAAAAAAAAAACTTGTATAATAAGAATGTTCATGGAAACTTTATTCATAATAGCCCCAAACTGGAAATCTCCCAGGTATCTAACCACTTGACAAACTCTGATACAGTCCTATGACAGAAAAAAGGACTGAATTTCTGATAAACACAACCTCAAAGCCGTACCAAAAATATATGCTGTATGATTCTATATGATGTTCTAAAATAGTTACGATTAATCTATGGTAGGATGATAAAAGATCAGAACAACGTTTGCAAGGACTGATGGACAAGGCACTTGAGGGAAATTTCAGGAGTGACAGTAATGTCTGATATCTTGATAGAGGCTTGGGTTGTATTTGTCAAAACTCATTAAATGGTAAAATTAACACTTGTATATTCCACTGCACACAGATTTTACCTAAAAAACAAAAAAACTATAAACAAATACTGAACTCTAGTTAATGACATGCATACTGAAGTGTTTGGGGGTAAAGCGTACTGATGTCTGTAACTGACTTTGAAATGCATCAAAATGTAAGATGGATTGGTGGATGGAGTGAGGAATGGATAGGCATGTGACAAAATGTAAATTAACATTTACATTTTACATTATTAAAATTGCACATTTCTATGTTTGCATAGTAAAATGTAAAATTATAGAATCTAGGTGATGGGTATATGGGTGTCTTACTGTTTAATTCTTTCAACTTTTCTGTATATTTAAAACTTTTCATAATAAAATGTTGGGTAAAAAACTTAATCATAAGACAAAAATATTCCAAAATGAAGTGAGAAGTTTTTTCCTATTCTACCCACAGTTGTGATATAAAACACGTTACGAGGAACAGGAGCAGTTGTCACTTTTATTCTTTCACTGAAGCATCCTCACTGCTATGATTTCTGCACCTCATTGCCACTGCTGGATCAGAGTCCTCCTTTCCACTACAACGTAAGCCATAATCCTTGTGGATTTCGCCATCATCCATATATATAATACATCGATCCATCATTCAATACACAACTTTGGAGCTCCTAATTGTCTTATTTCTCTCATCTCTGGAATCCTAAAACCCTAAAGTATAATTATCATCTCCAATCAGAATGCCTTATCTGCTCTCACTACCCTCCTCTTCCAACTCACCAAGATTCCTAGTCCACGGGAGCCTTCATTTATACTTCCATGACCTGCTACCTGTCTTATAGCTTTACCTCCTATCACCTGAAATATTGGTACCCTCTTAGTCTCTACTGCAGCCACCTGCAACCAATTCTTCTGTGCTCCTTTACCTGAACTGACGAGTGCTGCTGGAGGAAATCTCACAACCAGACCAATGAATGCTACTCCAAATTTATGATCTCCACATTCAGAACTGCTCAGCAGTTGGCTCCTTCTCCACACTCCACAACTGCAATTTCAAAACTTGACCATGCTTCTTAGACTCCTTACTCAGATCTCTTTCCTCACTCTATGTCAAGAATCTTGCCTCTTGTTTCAACATGAACTCGCGGCTCCCCAACCTACAAACACATCTTTATCTCTTTCCCTCCCATCTCAGAAAAAAGGATGCCTTCATCTCTGCTAGAGGTAGCATAGCATAGTGTTTAAAAATGCAGACTCTCGGGGCACCTGGGTGGCTCAGTGGGTTAAGCCGCTGCCTTCGGCTCAGGTCATGATCCCAGGTCCTGGGTTCGAGCCCCGCATCGGGCTTTCTGCTCAGCAGGAAGCCTGCTTCCTCCTCTCTCTCTGCCTGCCTCCCTGCCTACTTGTGATTTCTCTGTCAAATAAATAAATAAAATCTTTAAAAATAAATAAATAAATAAATAAATAAATAAAAATGCAGACTCTCTTGGGGCACCTGGCTGGCTCAATTAAGCGTCTAGCTCAGATCATGATCCCAGGGTCCTGGGACTGATCGCCGCATCGGGCCCCTGCCCAGCCAAAAGTCTGCTTCTCCCTCTCCCACTCCCCCTGCTTGTATTCCCTCTCTTTCTGTCTCTCCCTCTTTCTGTCAAATAAATAAATAAAATCTTTTTCTAAAAAAGCCCACAAAACTCTCTAACCAAATTACTCTTTCCAAACCTCAGGGGTTTTTTTGTTCAACAAGTTGCAAATATCTGAGTTGTACAATCTGTTAAATTTTAACCAATGTATATAACCCTGAAACTATCAGCACAATCAAGAAATGAACATAAAAGCCTCCCCCTAAAACAACTACTGACCTTTTTGTCACTGTAGATTAGTTTGTAATTTCCAGAATTTTATGTAATTATACAGCATATACTCTTTTTGACCTGGCTTTCATTCAGCTTAATTATTTTTGAGATTTAGCCACACTGCTATGTGTTATCAATAATTCATTCCTTTTTATCACCAAGTAGTATCCCAATGTATGGCTATTTCACAATCTGTTTATTCATTCATCTGTTAATGGATACTGGGTTGTTTCCATTTTTTTTTTTTTTTTCTGAATATAGCTGCCACAAATATCCTATATAAATCTTTGTATGGATAAAGGCTTCATCTATTCTTTTTTAAAGTTTTATTTATTTATTTGAGAAAGAGCGAGGAGAGGTAGAGAGAGACAAGGACTCTCAAGCCCAATCTGCACTGAGCTCAGAGCCTGTCAAAGGGCTTGATCTCATGATTATCAGATCAAAACCTGAGCTGAAACCAAGAGTCAGACACTTAGGTGCCCCAAGCCTTCATCCATTCATTCGTAAGGCTTTACTTACACCCCTGGAAGTCCCAAATCTGCAGTGACAGATACCAAAAAAACAACTGCCAGCTTGACAAGCCCACTCGGATAAGGCAAAAGGACTTTTAAATCAACATGTCCCAAGCTCATGTTTTTATGCCACTGTCTTCACCTTCAACAGCTTCTCCTTCATTCTCTGTCCTGATTAAGGCAATACAAACCAGAAACTTCGGACTCTTCCTGCTTTCTTACCATTTGCCCTACTCACTCAGTGAGTTACTCAGTCCTGCCAATTCTACCTTTTAAACATCTCTCAAAATCCATCCCTAAATTTCCATCCTAGTTCAAATGCACCCTTAATTCAAACACATATCATCTCTTGGCTGGACTATTAAACTAGCCTTCTAACTTTTCTCCTTACCTCAGGTCATTTTTCTCCAATCCATTTTCTATTCTATGACCAAAGTCAATTTTCTAAAATTCCAATCTGACGTTACTCACCTATTCCTCAATGACTTTCATCCCCTCAAGATAAAATTCAAACTCTTTAGTTTAACATTCAAAAAATTCTCTATAAACCAGATTCCTCTCCAAACACATCCTCTGCCACTTTCCACCCTGTTCTAACTTAGTCATTTCTGGATGATGTCATTTACCTTTTAATCCCTAGTGCCAAGGGCATTACCTGGTCTGTAGTAAGCATGACATATTTGTGCAATAGGTAAGACAGGACTTAGACTGATGTAGTGAGACATTCTAAGCGTAGTCAGGAAAAGCGTTGTCCAGTCTGGCTGAGACATACAGAATATGAAAGATTATGGTAGGCAATCCAGTCAGAAAAGCAGGATGAAGCCCAATCACCGATCAAGATCAATTCCATGCTAAAGACTGTGCACTTCATCCTACACCCTCAAAATACATCAATCGTTCTGTTTTTGTTTTTGTTTTGATACAGTGGTCTGGGAAAGAGGACTCAGAGTAGAAGGTAACAGATTAGAAGACATGTCAAAGGGAAATAAATCTATGTTTATTGTGTTATATGCTGTGCCGGGGTATGGACAATAATGTAAAGGAGAGAAGTCAGAGATGACTCCATTTTGAACCAAATAACATAATTAAGCCATTAATCAAGAGGGATTTTTTTTTTTTTAATGGTCAGTGGAGACAGAGACAGGTGATGGTTTTAGTTGAGGTATTCCTTCACCCATTCTCATTCAAACATAAGTGGCTACTAGCAGGTGTCAGGCACTGCATGCCTAAAGGATGAAGAGGGTAAAATACTATTCCTTTCCTCAAGGACCATCTAATCTAGTTGAGGGATGGGGAAGACAAGTAAATAGGAACTTACAATTCATTGTTAAGTGCTAGGGTTGGGACTAAAAGAAAATAAAAACGATCCAACTCAGCCCTGAGGATTTGAGAAAACACTGAGGTCAAATTAGCGTTAGGCCAGACAAAGGGCAGTTCAGGTAAAGAGAGTAACATGATGACAGAGCCTCAGGTAAAACAACACAAGTTGGGCACATCTGCAAATAATAAAATAAGTCTAAAGGAAGAGTTCAAGATAAGGAGATGTCCACATGGACGGTCTAGCAGGCAGCTGAAAATGCAGGTTCTGGGAGCGAACAAGAGCACATCCAGATATGCAATATATTTTCAACCTCATCGTAGGTGCCTTCAAGTCCTCATCAGTGGCTATCTCAAAAAAGAATTGGAAGAACCTTTCTTATCAGCTACATTGTGTATACTTCCACCTCCCCCCAGCACTTCTGTCCTGCATGGGCATCTCTTTTTCAAGTTGAAACTGTTTTATGTAAATAGGTCACAAGGACTGCCGGGGACTGTGGTGAACTGGAGATGCACGCCCGGGCTGAAGAGGAAAGCCTTTCACTCTGCTCCAGCAGTTCACTGTCTTGCCCAAATGTGGAGAGATCTTCTCATTCTTCAAGAAAAAACGAAAATTCGGATTTTATGTGACATCTCTCACTTTTAAATAATGGCAACTAATTACATTAAAAGTCTGTAAAACAGCACCCTGCCAGCCAAACAAAATGCTTCTGTGGAAAGATACCAGCAAGGGCCACCAATGTGGCAGAGTTGGACCTGGTCTGCCAACTCCTGCAATGCTCTTTCTACCACTTCACAGTACCCTCAACTAAAAGTATCTTGATAGTACCTGGGACAGGAGCTGTTTGCTACTAACAAAATAGCCCCAAACTGATAGTGTTTTGAGTTCTTTTGTATGTTCTCAACAATTTGTCTGTCTTCCCCGCTCCACTCCACCTCCATCACTCCCAGGCTTGTAACATGACTGAGACCTCCTACTCCCCTCTTACAGCTAAGACGCCAAGCTTGCAGGTAAAGAAAAAGTTAAAAAAAAAAAAAAAAAAAAAAAGAGTGAGAGCCCTGATGGGATTTCTAATGAATAAAGTATAAAAGAAATATGGCATCTCTTTGGTCTTCTTAGAAAACAACATCACAGAGATGTTTGTTACTTACTCAGACACTTAAGGAAAAAAGTCAGTAACTTATATCCAAAAAAAAAAAAAAAAAAAAAGAGCAAATCCTGCTAACACACTAGTTTCCACTGTAGCCTCCAAGGATCTTGGGGTGGGGGAGAGGAGGGCAAAAGGGAAAGTAAAAGTTGCTGGCCTTTGGGAAACATCAGGCACCTTTTAAGGCACAGTTTTTATTTTTTTTTATTTTTTTTTTAAGATTTTATTTATTTATTTGACAGAGAGAAATCACAAGCAAGCAGAGAGGCAGGCAGAGAGAGAGGAGGAAGCAGGCTCCCTGCTGAGCAGAAAGCCCGATGCGGGGGCCCGAACCCAGGACCTAGGACCATGACCTGAGCCGAAGGCAGCGGCCCAACCCACTGAGTAAGGCACAGTTTTTAAAAGTGCAAATGTTTAGAACAAAAGGTACACCACAATCTCAACTTTTGGTAGGAGTAAAAATATAGCCTAAGAACATAAAACATTCTTTGAGCAACAAGAAATTGGGATTAAGAAACACTACTAGAGTAAAGCAATCTCTGTATTTACCAAAAAAAGGTAAAAGGGAAACAAAAAACACCGTTTTAATATTCATTCACACACACCAGTTTCTGACGTTTTAATGTATATACTAAGTCACAATGCGGCTTTAGAAACTTTTAAAATGTAGCAATATTTCCTAAATGTACTAAAACATTTAAAAGCCCAGATGATGGAGTATACAACTTTAGGTAACAATGTGGCAAACATAAAGAAACACAAAACGGCTAAAAATTCAAACCAACAAAACAAAAGATAGTACCAAGATTCTCAAACTCTCGGGGGCAAAAACAAAAAACAAACAAAACCAAAACCAAAAACAAAAACAAGTGGCATGTGCACCCGCCCCCGTTAACCAGAGTAGTGGGGAAATTCAGGGGAATGAAGAGTGATTACAGAGGGCGAGCAAAGCAGGCCATGTTCCTGCTGGCGAGCGAGCTCTGCAATTACTTAGAGCAAGCGTTATGGCTAGAGCATTCTCGAGCCCACTAAAACCAGCATACTGGACACCTAAAACCGGAGGCTGACAGCAGCTCCAGGGTAAGACCGAGAAGGCGGAAAAGTGGCCTGCTTTGACCTCCATTGAAAACGGAGCCTCCTCCAACTCTTGTCTATGAATCAGGGGCAGGACAGGAACCTCTCAGAGGTTGGATTATTCGGACAAACTCTGCCGGGCTCCCTGCGGCCTTCCCACACACCGGGTGAATGTCAACACCGAGCCAGCGAGTGTGGGGGAACCTCTCAGTGTGCGCTGTCCTTTCTGGGAGGCGGCGAGACGGGGAAGAAAGACGGCCCTGCGCGCGGGGGCCCCGCCTCCCCAGCCCTTTCCCGGCCCCGCGCCCTCGCAGGGGCTGCAAGCCGGGAAGCGGGGTCCCGCGGGCTCCTCACCTTTTTCAGCGCCGGCACCAGCAGCCCCCGCCACTTGGGTGCGTTCTCCTCGCTGAAAAACTCGTACGGCAGCTGCTGCGCCTGCATGGTGCCCCCGGGGCGCCTCTGGGCGAGGAGAGGGGCGGCGGCGGCCGGGCCGGGGAGCCGCGAGAGGGCGAGCTCGCAGCACCGAACAGGGCCGCTGCCCCACCGGACGGCCCGGCCCCCTCGGGGCGCCGCGCGGCCGGGCTAGCCTTGGAGAGGAGGCTGAGGGGCGAGGCCCGCGCCCGGCCACCCACCCGACACGGGCACCAGCCGTGGATAGCGAACGCAGCCCGCAGGCGGCGGCGGCGGCATCCCGCACCACCGCCCCGGGGCCGGGCCCCCCACCCCTCCCCGGCCCGCCGGCGCCGCCCCGGGCTGCCCTCCGCCGCGGCCGCCGCCCGCCGGGGCTACGCTCCCGGGCCCGGCCTGGCCCAGCGGCACAGCCGGCGGCTGGGGGGAGGGCGTGTGGAGGGACGCTTCGGCTGCGGCGCCCGCTCCGCGCAGCGGGGACCCCGAAACGCGAGCGGCCCGGGGCGGAGCGGGGCCGGGATGTAGCGGGGGAGGGGAAAGGCCCGAGGTCGTCGCTGGAGGATCTGGCTGCCCAGAGGTGCCGCCGCGGCCGCCGCCGACGCCGGTGTAGCGCTCGAGCTTCCTACTAGCGAACTGAACCTGCTCGCTACTGAGCATGCGCCGCCGAGCAGGGCCGGTTCGCTCCGGGTTTTCCGGCTCCCCAGCGAAGGAGGAGGGAAGCGCGAGTGAAGGAGGGCGCCCCCGAGGACTGCAGGGGCGGAGCGAAGCGGCCTCAAGAAGTCGAACCCTGGCCTGCGGGGTGGGGTGCGAGCTATCGAGAAGCGGACCCCATTGTGTGGTTGGGCCGCGAGGGATCCCACCTCTCTCTTGGAGTCCCTGGGCCTTTAATTTTGGAAAGGGGCGTGTGTGTGTGTGTGTGTGTGTGCGTGCGTGCGTGTGTGTGTGTGTGTACTTTGTTCCTGAACATGAAGATAAGAACTGCTCAGAGCATGCAATGTATAGTAAACAGACCGGACAAAAGATAGGTGCCTTTCTCACGAAACCTACGCTCAATATTTATCGGATAATAGAAGTGATTGCAGTATTTCCGATCGGTCTTTCCACCAAGAATTATCACCAAGAATAAAATGCGTACCTGCAGTATAGATTTTGTGGGTGCATTTCAAGTTCAATATGCTCATCTTTCGAACCCACTTAGCTTAGAACTCCAATAATCACATAACCTCAGTGGAAACTGAAACCTCTTCCGCAGCTCCCGGGTCCCAGAACATTTCACTCATGCCCCTCTCGGGGCATTTAGTTTATCTGTTCTGTAATCTCTCTTGGCTCTTTGAACTAGATAGCAAACTCCTGGAAGGCAGATCTTTTTCACTAAGGGCTCTACACAGTAAATAGGTACTTCATGAACGTTTGTAGAGTGGTAGCCTTATCTACCAACTATTCATCTCAGGGACCCAGGTGTTTAACAGTGGCACTGTGTGGCTGGCCCTCATGGTTTACCATTACGAACTTTCTGAGCATAATCTCATTTAATCCCACAGCAATCCTATTTTCATTTCACAGAGGAGACAGTTTAGAGAAATAGCCTTGGTTGAAGTTGATATTGTACCCTGCTATTCCAAAGAACAAGAACCAGGATCACATAGATGAAAATGTTTAAGCAGTGTTTCGCAATCTCTACAACACTTCTTTGCGAATCTCTTAGAAAAGTCTTAGGTCCTTCCTTTTTAAAATGTACCCACATGATTTACATCTTAATATCCTTCATACTCAAGTATTCAGAATGACATTTCGAAACATCCATACATCCTCTGAGTAAGATGCTATAGAGGAACCATAGCTTTGAGAGGAGTTGGGGGCAGGAGAAGAGATCTCAGAGGAAAGCAGGGGTCCTCACTCAGCCATCTTCAAATATCTGATATCAAAGGACTGATACGGAAAAATCATACACGTGATGAGGTTTGTGTGATTCTAAACGATTGAACTAAGATGAAGCCTCTGGCCCAAATTATTCATTGGCTTCCCATTGCTCTTAGAATACATTAAAAAAAAAAAAGATTCATTTATTTGAGATAGAGAACATGCAGAGGAGGGGCAGAAGGAGAGGCAGTGAGAATCGTAACCAGACTGCCTGCTAAGCACAGAGCCTCAGCGGGGCTCCACCCAGACATCACGACCTCAGCCAAGAGTCGCCTGCTGGTTGCTTAACGATGACCCACCCAGGCGCCCCCCATCCCCCGCACCAGAATACTTTCCAAAAACTTCTTAGCAAGACCCACAAAGTCTGCATCGGACTCCTGTTTACATTGTCAACCTTTTCTTTCCATTCTCTGCCTTGGCTCACCACAGTCTAGTCACACTGGTCTTCTGTCTATTCCTAGAAAACACCAACCTCAGGAGCTTTGCTATTTCTTCAGTCTGAAACTCACTCTGCTCCTAACTGTTCACTTGGCTGGTTAGAAACATCATCACCTCCAAGAGGCCTCTGATGGGACTAAGTTGTTCCCACCTGTTTCTACCATAAACCTTATTTCCTTGCTAGCATCAAGGCCATGAGAATGTATTCCAAGAGATGAACCTACTTCATCATTGAATCCCCAGGACCTACAGTATTTGGTACACGGGTGCTCAATAAATAAATATATTTGAAGGAATTAAAGTTGGAGGAAACTTCAAGGAAGGCTATCTAATCACGGGTGTCTCAGGAAACAAATGATCTTCAGGGTCGTGCAAATAAAAACCGTACATCCGTTCACTTGGGACATCGGGGTTAATAGGTTGGATTTGATGACCTCCGAGGTCCCCTACAACTTGGTAGTCTGACTGCACAGTAAGCAAACCCTGGAAACACGGATTATAGCCCGGCATGGGCACGCTTAGCGGCCAGGGCAGGTTTTCACTAGTTCAGACGTTTTGGCCGCAGACTGAGAGCAAGCCGCTGGAGGAAAACTGCAATCGAGAGGTTCGACGCTTCTCAGCTGAGAGACCTAAGGGGCGTGGTTCTGGGCTCGGCGCCGCTAAAGTCAGGGAGCAATCGAGCCCCTCAGCACCGTTTGCTTTTATCTCCTGGCACAAATCAAAACCCCTTATGGGCGTGCAGCGGTATAAGACAACGGTGGCGGACTCAAATGCGTTAGTGGAGACGTGAAAACTTCCCCGTACCCTCAGCGCGAACAGCCGACAGTTGCCAGCCGAAGCGCAGGCGCAGACGTTCTCTTCACGCCCCTCCTCAGCCCTAACGAGCCCGGAGCCAGAGCGGACGTGACGCACGGGGGCGCGTCCAGACCAGCTAGTCGAGGTCCGAGTAGGACGCGTCCAGGAGGGCTAGCCGAGTTCGAGAGCTTCGCGACGGAACCCGGGCGGCGGGGAAGGGGGCGGGGAGGGCATTTGGTCCTGCGGTGCGCCTCCTGCAGGTGGTAGTGCTTTTTCCCCTGCGTCCCCTCCGGACGCAGCGACAGGGTTCCCTGCGTGTCTGTGGCTACAATTATCTTACCGAAGCAAACTTCAGGTCTAGTTACTCCCTGTTCAAGAGCCTTCACCGCCGTCCCAGGATAAAGTCCAAAGTCCTTAGCCCGGTATTCATGACCTTGCACAATCAGGCTACCACTTATCTTTCCAGCTCTATCTCACTTAAAGTGAACAACTTTTACCTCCTGTTAACCCATCATTTTCTCTTTTTCCTGCCTGTGCTGTTCCGTCTGCCCTGTACGTCCATTACCATTTTCCTTTTCAATCCCACCTGCCACAGCTTCACTGCATCTCCCATCTGCACACTCTCCAAGGTACTCTTCCACGCTCCTGCACCCACCTCGAATGTCACCTTCTCTCTGAAGTCTTTCTCAGCCCCCATTCAGGATTCTTTCCCTTAAACTTCAGAGCCCATAGGCATAAGAAACAGCGGTTTCAGTCACCAGCAGAGTCAAACTCCTCTCTTCCAGCAGCATATCCTCCCTTCACGTGCCTCCTCACCCTTTCTTCCCAGCCCCTACTTCCAATTCCACTTCTTCAAATAGCATGACCCTAGAAACTACCACAGAGAAAACAGTGACTAATAAAGTCACTGGATACCCACCCTTTATCACCTTTAGTTACGACTTTGATTTCTTCCCCGTTTCTCTCTCTCTCTCATTCTCTCTGTCAAAGATGGTGGGGGAGCAAGGTAGGTACAGTTAAAAGAAATGATCAAGATATGTGGGACTGTTCCTGGCACTTGTTTTTTAAGATCCTCGTGGAGTCTAGTTTTTTGCAAAAGTCTCTTTCCTGTTGATTTAAGTTGTAATGGCACCTCAAATTGATTGCATCCCAATGCCGTGCAACTTTACTCAAATTCCCAACGGAGTTTGTCATAAAATTTGGCTATTTCTTTTTTTTAAGAGATGCCTTATTTTTTCTTTTTCTTTTTTTAAAGATTTTATTTATTTATTTGACAGACAGAGATCACAAGTAGGCAGAGAGGCAGGCAGAGGGAGAGGAAGGGAAGCAGGCTCCCTGCTGAGCAGAGAGCCTGATGTGGGGCTCCATGTGGGGCTCAATCCCAGGATTCTGGGATTATGACTTGAGCCAAAGGCAGAGGCTTTAACCCACTGAGCCACCCAGGTGCCCCTGGTTAACTATTTCTAAAATGTATATGGAATAACAAAACACAAAACAAAACCCTGTCCTATGAAAGAATGAGTTAGGGAAACTTACCAGATATGAAGATTTGTTACATAGCTGGAGTAATTAAAACAATGTGGTATTAGCACAGGAACAGACAACCAACCAATGGATCAATAAAGGGCCAAATATACAGAAACTTGATTTATGACATGGCGCCACTGCAGGTGATTGGGGAAGGGATATACTGCTCAACAGATGAAATATGGGCAATTGATAAATACATACAGAAAAAAATGAAGTTCTATCCCCAACTCATGCCCTGCACAAAACAATCCCACCTGGATGAAAGATTTAAATGTAAAAAAATTATGAGAAGAAAATATGGGATATTTTTATGAGCTCAAGTAGGAAAAAATTTCTTTTTTTAATGTTTTTTTCTTAGATTTTTATTTATTTATTTGTCAGAGAGAAAGAAAGAGCCCAAGCAGGAGGAGCGGCAGGCTCCCTGCTGAGCAAGGACTCTGATGTGGGACTCTATCCCGCTACCCTGGGATCATGACCTGAGCCAGAGGCAGGCACATAATCAACTGAGTCACCCAGGTATCCCAATAGGAAAACATTTCTTAAATAGGACACAAAAAAATACAAACCATAAATTTAAAATTTGATAAATTTGACTTCATGAAAATTAAGAATTTCTGTAAATCCAAACATACCATTAAGAAGTGAAAGGATGAGGGGTGCCCAGCTGGCTCAGTTGGTGGAGCATGGGTGTCTTGATCTCCAGGCTGAATAATGAGTTGGAGACCCACGTCAAGTGTAGAGTTTACTTTAAAAAAAAAAAAAAAAAGTGAAAGGACAGCCATCAAGTAAGAGAAAGCAGTTGCAATTCACATAACCAAAAAAGAATTCTTATTCAGAACATGTAGTTTACTTTACTGGAAATAACAATGGCTACATATTCACCTCGTTACTAATCAGGGAAACGCCAAGTTAAAACCACAGTGAAATACTTTGTCATACCCATTGAATTGGCAAAAATTTAGAAGCCGAAGGATCCCAAGCTTTGGTAAAGCTTTTGAAACAAAGCAATTGAAATTCTGAACTACAGCATTGTGAAAATAAATGAGTACACAACTTCAGATAACTATTTCTTAAAAGATGAACATGAACATATCCTGTATAAACTAGCATGGATATATTCCCATAGCATATATATTCCAGAGGAAGTTCCTCGCTAAATTGTTTATAATAACATAAACAGTCAAATATGGTAAACAAATTGTGGAATACTAGACACCAGCAAAAATGAATGAATGACAGTCGTACACATTCCTATAGACCGAATAGTTTATGTTCCCTTCAAAATTCATATGTCGAATCTTGATTTACCTTGCGATGATATTTGGAGGTTGGATTTTTGGGAAGTGATTAGATCCTGAGGGTGGAGGCTTTATGAATAAGATTAGTGCTAAAATAAGAGAGATCCCAGAAAGATCCCTTACCCCTTCCACCAAGTGAGAACGAGAGAGAAGATAGTTATCTGTGAACCAGAAAGCTGGCTTTCACTTGCCAGCACCTGGATCTTTGACTTGCCAGCTTCCAGAACCATGAGAAATACATTTCTGTTGTTTGAAAGCCACCCAATGTGGTTATATTATATTATAACGGTCCAAACGAGCTAAGGCACACATCAACACAGATGAATCTTTTTTTTTTTAAGATTTTATTTATTTATTTGACAGACAGAGATCACAAGTAGGCAGAGAGGCAGGCAGAGGGAGAGGAAGGGAAGCAGGCTCCCCGCTGAGCAGAGAGCCCGATGCGGGGCTTGATCCCAGGACCCTGGGATCACGACCTGAGCCGAAGGCAGAGGCTTTAACTCACTGAGCCACCCAAGCGCCCCCAGATTGAATCTTTTTTTAATAAAAATAACACTGATAATATAGAAATGTGCTTAGTGAATTTCCAACAGGGGGAAAAACACTGAGAAAGACAGAAAACTACCACTGTGTGATTCATTACCTAAAATGCAAACAACAACAACAACCGAATAGAACTGAGCTGCATGCTATTTATTGTAATGTCCAACCTGCAAGATGGCCCAATGCGACATCCCTCCTGCTATTCTTGTCCTGGTATAGACACCACTCCCACATTGAATAGACAATCCTATTCAGTAGTCAATCCACAAAACAGGACTTTGAAGAAATTATACAGGTGGCTTCTGAAGCTCTTAAAAGACATTGTGACTTTAGGGGCGCCTGGGTGGCTCAGTCGGTTGAGCCGCTGCCTTTAGCTTGGGTCATGATCCCAGGATCTTGGGATCGAGTCCCACATGGGGCTCCTTGCTGGGCAGGGAGCCTGCTTCTCTCTCCACCTCTGCCTGCTCGTGCAAGCGCTCGCTCGCTCGCTTGCTCACGCACGCTCTCTCTCTCTCCCTGACAAATAAATAAATAAAATCTTAAAAAAAAAAAAGACATTGTGACTTTAGTGTATCTCCTCTCTCTCTCTCTCTGTCTCAAATTTCACATTCTGAAAGGAGTCACTGCTGTTTTGTGAAAACACTCAAGCCGCCCTACGGAGAAGCCCACATTGAGAGGAACCGTGGCCTCCTGCCACCAGCACGTGAATGAACCATCTTGGAAACAGATCCCTCAGCCTCACTCAGACCTTCAGATGACTGAAATCTGTTTAATATTTTGATGCAACTTTTCAGAGATTCTGAACCAGAGCCACTCAGTCCATTTCCAAACCCTCAATTCTCAAAAATTGTGAGATAATAGATGTGTGTTGTTTTAACCTGCTAAGTTTTGGGATAATGTGTTAAGCAATATTAGAAACTAATATTTTTATGGATCCATACATAAGTGGCAAAATCATAACAAAGTATTAAGTTAATACCAAATTCATAAAGGGGTTATGAAGAATATAAAGGTATGAAGAGATCTTTAAGACATATTGTCAATTGTAGGAAAAAATATAGTATAGAACAGTGTTTGTAATTGGGAAGGTTTTATATAAGGATTTATTGAGATACTGGTAAGGTTCTGTTTCTAACCTGTGTAGTATATACACAGTTATTTGTCTTATTATTTTATTTTTTTTTAAGATTTTATTTATTTATTTGACAGAGATCACAAGTAGGCAGAGAGGCAGGCAGAGAGAAAGAGGGGGAAGCAGGCTCCCCGCTGAGCAGAGATCCTGATGTGGGGCTCGATCCCAGGACCCTGGGATCATGACCCGAGCCAAAGGCAGAGGCTTTAACCCACTGAGCCACAGGCGCCCCATCTTATTATTTATTTTAAAAAATATTTATTTATTGTTTGACAGAGAGAGACCCAGCAAGAGAGGGAAGACAAACAGGGGGAGTGGGAGAGGGAGAAGCAGGCTACCCACCAAGAAGGGAGCCTGATGAGGGTCTCGAACCCATGAGCCTTGGGATCATGACCTGAGCTAAAGGCAGACGTTTAACGACTGAGTCACCCAGGTGCCCTAGTCTTATTATTTTAAAATTTAAACACATACAATCTTTTTTGTATGTATGTTACAAACACATGCTACACACAAAGGAGAGGTGATGATATAATGGGCAAATATTAGAGAGCTGAGTGAATTCATAAACAATTGTGAACAGGACTGTGATAGGCTCAGAAATGCACTTAAAAATAAAATCTACCTGTTCTTAACTATAGATCAGAGTTGCAAGAGGCTAGAAGTAAGCACAAGTAGACAGCAATTTAAAGTCAACCCATCCGTACTGGCTGCCAGTTTCGCTTTTCTGCTCTTCTCCACATCAACAAAAGATGAACATTTCCAGAGTTTCTCAATCTCAAATACGAAAGGTCAGAGATGCCACCGAAGAGAGAAAATAAGAGCTACTCAGATCAGCCAACTCAGTCCTTTAATGGCTCTTTGTTGCCTTAAGCAACTTACTTAATACCTATTTTAACAACTTGCATAATTTGTGTCCAGAGGAGCCCCATCAGCTAAGCACGCACTGTTTAGAGATTGCAACATCTGAATAGGATGAACCATGATATGTAATTGAAAGATACTCAAAGGTTAATTTTTTTAAAAGATTGTATTTATTTATTTATTACAGAGAAAGAGAGAGAGAGAGAGAGAGAGAGAGAGAGAGACCATGTGGGGGAGGGGCAAGGGAGGGCTGAATGCAGGGCTCGATCATGTCCATGTGATCAGTGAGTCTGTGTGCATTTCCTAAGATCAAGGATTTTCATTTGCATCATCATAGTAAAATTATTAAATTCAGAAAACTAACATTGATACAATTCTACTCTCTAATCTCCAGACCGTTTTCAAATTTCATCAATTGTCTCAACAGCTTTCGCTATAGAGACTGCTTTTCTTGGTCAAGATCATTTACTGCATTCAGGGACGCTTGGGTGGCTCAGTTGGTTGGATGACTGCCTTCGGCTCAGGTCATGATCCTGGAGTCCCGGGATCGAGTCTTGCATCTGGCTCCCAGCTCCACAGGGAGTCTGCTTCTCTCTCTGACCTTCTCTTCGCTCATGCTCTCTCTCACTGTCTCTCTCTCAAATAAGTAATCTTAAAAAAAAAAAGATCATTTACTGCATTCAAATTTTAGGGCTCCTTAGTCTCTTCTATCTGGAGCAGTTCCTCAGTCTTTGCCTTTCTGGTGTTGACATTTAAGAGGACAGGCCATTTAGTTCATATTGTTCCTCAGCGTGAGTTTGTTTGAGGTTCTCCCATGATAACATGTAGGTTTTGCTTTTGGCAGGAACAGTACGTAAGTAATGTGTCCTTCTGAGAGTGTCATATCAGGGAGCCCACGATGACAGTTTCTTTCATCATTGGTGATGCTAACTTTGATTACTTGGTTAAGGTGGAGTCAGCCAAATTTCTCCAATGTAAAGTTATTTTTAGCCTTCGTAATTAACTATCAACTTGTACAAATATATGTTATTTTTTAAAAACAGCTTTATTGAAATGTAGTTCACATCCTGTGCAATTCACCCACTAAAAGTGTTCAAATTGGGGTGCTGGGTGGCCTAACTCCTGGTTTCAGCTCAGGTCATGATCTCAGGGTCATGAGATTGAGCCGCATTTTGGGCTCCGCGCTGAGCCCGGAGTCTGTTTGAGATTATTTCTCTCCCTCTCCCTCTGCTCCACTCCCACCCGTGCTCTCCCCTCTGTCTCTCTAAAATAAATAAATAAAACTTTAAAGTGTTCAAATCAATGGTTTTCAGTACAGTCACACACTTGTGCAACCATCATCATGATCAATTTTGGAATATTTTCATCACCCCCCCCAAAAAACTGCATATCCATTAGAGTCATTCCTCATTTCTCCCCAACCTATCCCAGCTTCAAGCAATGGCTAACCTACTTACAGCGTCTGTAAACTTGCCTATTCCAGAGAGATAAATGGAAGCATACAGTATGTGGTCTTTGTGACTGGCTTCTTTTGCTTAGCATGATGTCTCCAAGGTTCCTTCATGCTACGGCATGTATTTCATTGATTTTTTATTGTCAAATAATATTCCATTGTACGGATAGACCACATTTTATTTATTCATGTGTCAGTTGATGAAAATTTGGGTTATTTCCACTGTTTGGGTAGTGAATGCTGCTGTGAACGTTTATGTACAAGTTTTTCTGTAGACATATGTTTTCATTTCTCCTGGGTATGTAAGTAGCAGTGGAATTCCTGTGGCATATGCTAATCCTATGTTTAATCTTTTGAAGAACGGCCAGAACTTTCTCCAGAGTGGTTGCCTCATTTTACATTTCAACCAGCAGTGTATGAGGGTTATGATTTTTCCATCTCCTTACCAACACTTTTTATTATCTATTTTTTATTATAGCCATCCTAGGTAGGTATGAAGTGGTATGTCATTGTGGTTTTGATTTTTGTTGCCCTGATGGCTGGCGATGCTGAGTATCTTTTCATCTTACACATGCTTGATGGCCATGTGTACACCTTCTCCGGAGAAATATATATTCAGATCCTCTGCTTATTCTTTAATTGGGCTATTTATATTATTATTATTATCATTATTATTTATTGAGCTGTAAGTATCGTCTCTACATTCTAGATATAAGCCCCTTATCAGACACATGATTTGCAAACATTTTCTCTGATTCTTTGGTTGTCTTTTTCGTTTCGTCCTTTGAAGGACAAAGTTTTTCATATAAGTCTGATTTATCGATTGTTGTTGTCACTGTGTGTTGGTGTCATTTCTTAGAAGGCTGTGCCTAACCCAGCATTATGATGAGTTATCTCTATATTTTCACCAAAGAGTTTTGTGACTTTAGCTTTTACGTTTAGGTCTATGATCCATTTTGAGTTAATTTTTGTGTACGGCATGAAAAAGGGGTCCAGTTTCATTCTTTGCCTATGAATATCCAGTTGCCCTAGCACCATTTATTGAAAAACTATTCTTTTTTCATTAAATTGTCTTGAGATTACTGAAAATTAATTGATCATGAATGTCAGGGTTTGTTTATGGACTCTGAAGTCTCTTCCTTTGATCCATATGTCTATCCTTATGCCAATATATACTGTCTTGATTACTATATTTTGTAGTAAATTTTGAAATAAGGAAGTGTGAGTCCTTTGTTATTCTTTTCCAATATTTTTTCAGTTGTTCTTGGTTCCTTGCAATTCTGTATGCATATTATGATCAGTTTGCCAACTTCTACAAAAAAAGGAAGTCTAGATTTTGGTAAGGATTTCACTGAGTCTGTGGATCAATTTGGTGAATGTTGCCATCTTAACAGTATTAACTTTTTTGATTCATGAACATGAGGTATCTTTTCACTTACATAGACCTTCTTTAATTTCTTCAGTAATGTTTTGTAGTTTTCACAATATAAGTTTTGCACTTCTTTTGTATTTCTAATTTCTATTTTATTCCTTTTGCTCTTATTGTAAATAGTTGTTTTCTTGATATCATTATCAGGTTGTGCATTGGTAGTATATAGAAATACAATTAATCTTTATGCATTATATTTTATCCTGCAACATTCTAAACTCATTTATTAGGTCTAAAAAATATCTATTTTAAAAAGATTTTATTTATTTATTTGACACACAGAGAGAGAGAGAACAAGCGGGGGTGGGGGGGAGGCAGAGGGAGAGGGAGAAGCAGGCTCACCACTGAGCAAGGATCCCAATGTGGGACTTGATCCCAGGACCCTGGAAGGCAGATGCTTAACAACTGAGCCACCCAAGCACCCTAAAAATATCTATTCTTACATTCCTGTTTTATTAACAAATCATAACAAACACTGTTTTAAATCTTTTTCCTACTCTTAATGTTTTATCTTAAAAATTTCTCCAAATCCATAAAGAAAATTCTCATGTTTTTGTAGTTACATAGAATTCTGTTATATAAATACACAATACTTTATCAGTCCCCCCCTTTTTTTTTAAAGATTTTATTTATTTATTTGACAGACAGAGATCACAAGTAGACAGAGAGGCAGGCAGAGAGAGAGAGGGAAGCAGGCTCCCTGCTGAGCAGAGAACCCGATGCGGGACTCGATCCCAGGACCCTGAGATCATGACCTGAGCCGAAGGCAGCGGCTTAACCACTGAGCCACCCAGGCGCCCTATCAGTCCCCTTTTGAGGGACATTCGGTTTTTTTCCTCATCTTTGATTACAAAGAGCTCTGCAACAAGTAAAGTTATTTTGCTTGTATTCAAGTGTACCTGAAGATACATTTCCTGAAGAGGGATTGCTGGATCAATGAAAAATACATTTGCAATTTTGATAAATATTGACAACCTAGAGGACTAATTATTTAATGTTCACAGTGTATTTTAGGAGGCTCATCAGGAAATAGTGGAGTAGTAATAGCAAGAGAGAACTTATCAGCTACCTAATAGTGTCTATCCCGATTATTTTAGTATCTGTAAGGACTTTAAAACAGTATTTTGAGTTTCTTTGAAATGGTAACACCTCCTGAACTATATAGGACAAGTGATCATTTTTTGTACTATTGTTTTATTCTGTATTCATTCTCTAAAGCATGTAGCTTAATTACAGCAGATAAATTTATTCCACAATAAATCTGATGTCAATTCTTTTTTTTTTTTTTTTTTAAGTAAACTCTACCCCCATTGTGGAGTTGGGACTCACAATGCCAAGGTCAAGAGTTGCATGCTCTCTACTGACTGAGCCAGCCGGGTGTCCCTGCTGTCAATTCCTTGGATATGAGAGCTGTTATCCCATTGAGAGCTAAGACGATCTGCCACATCAGTGGCACTTCACTAGACTGTGTTAGCTAAATACACATGACCTGCAAAATGGCTATTTTTCCCAAGTATATAAACAAATGATAGAACCAGTCAGACCAATTGGCCAGTTGTCATTTCTTTAAAAAAACAAACAAACAAAAAACTGATGCTGTATATAGGTTTTACATCCTCATTATGTTTTTTTATTTTTTAATTATTTTTTTAAAGATTTTTATTTATTTATTTGACAGACAGAGATCACAAGTAGGCAGAGAGGCAGGCAGAGAGAAAGGAAGGGAAGCAGGCTGCCCGCCAAGCAGAGAACCCAATGCGGGGCTTGATCCCAGGACCCTGAGATCATGACCTGAGCCAAAGGCAGAGGCTTTAACCCACTGAACCACCCAGGCGCCCCTCTCATTATTTTTTTTTAAATAAGGAATTGTGAAGAAGTGACACATAATTTGTTTTGTATGTAACACTGATGCTAACTTGGGGCCAACATGGAGATGCTGTGTGGCCCAGATGTCCCTTGAAGAAAGAACTCATTGCCCTGTGCAAGGATTGTGTAGTAAGCTGACAGCCTCTAGTGTTAACCCCTTCAAGTCTTCAGCTTTTGAGCCAAGGTCCTATTCTTCTTGAGGTGGCCTCAACCGATGGCTCAGCAAGAGGGTGGAACAAAAAACTGGCCATTTCCACTCAATGCGAGACTCTTCTACCAGGCAATCTTTGCTCTGGAACTTCCCACTGGGATGGCAGAGTCATTGGCAGATCTGCATTGTGGTCTGCTGGCTTTTCTGCCCGGGCCCACCTCTTCCTTTCTCCCTTCACACATGTTGCTTCTCAGTAAGCCTTTTACACTCTTAGCTTCATCTCAGTTAGGTCTTCCCAGTAGACCCAACTAATACACTTGTGTATAAATATTGTTTTATGGGATATCAACGGATGTTTTTAATTATGATGCATCCATATAAACACCTCAAGTTCATGGACTATAAAAATACATCTGTACTTTTCTAAACTGATTTCTTTCTCTTGATCTGCATAGAAATTAGTATAGCTCTAAATTTCTCAGTAAAGAGATTGTAGTTTACCCTAATTTGGGTTATGTTCCTTAAACTGATTTTAGTTATGATAAATATAGTTAAGGCATTCAAATTTCATCAGATCTATTCTTCAACTGCTTCTGAAAAAGACAGTCTCTTCATTTTTTCTTTTTTGCCAATAAGCTATCAGCAATTCTAAAAAGAGACAGAGAAAGAAAACAGATACAAAAACAAACAGTATAACCCATCAACCCTTGTGCAACAGCTCGTTTCCCCAAATCTTTGAAAATTACTTATACATGCGTGGTTTATGAAGAGAATGCCAGAAACATAGTTTCATAAGGATTATATTAAAAGTTTCTGTCCCTGAGGCAGAAGCATTGCTGCTTCAGAACTGATTTCCTTTTAACCTCCTCTGTCTAAAAATGAAAAAGTTTGCCTTGATTTATAGGGTGCATAGTTTTTGTTTTCTTAACTCTAACATGGAAGTTAAAAACAAAACTTTAGGATGGAAACAACACCAACAGCTAAAGAAGAAAGGAATTTTTTCAAAGATTTTGTTTATTTATTTGACAGAGAGAAAGAGAGCGCATACCAATGGGGGAGCAGCAGAGAAAGGGACAGGGAGAAGAAGGTCCCCACTGAGCAGGGAGCCTGATGCAGGGGTTCGATTCTAGGACCCTAAGATCATGACCCGAGCTGAAGGCAGATGCCTAACCTTCTAAGCTACCCAGGTGCCCCAGACTTTTTATTTATTTTAGAGAGAGATGGAGAGAGAGAGAGAGAGAAAGTGAATAGAGTGGAGAAAGAGATGAAGAAGGGGAGGGATAAGCAGACTCATGCTGAGCGCAGAGCCCCATGCAGGGCTCAGTGCTCAGGACCCTGAGATGGTAACCTGAGCTGAAATCAGGAGTTGGTCACCCAACCGACTGAGCCACCCAGGTGCCTCAAGAACTGAATTTTAATTTGCTTATTTGATCAGGCAAAAATAAGTTATCTTATTACTGAAACCAGTGGGACCAGTTCTCACAAAATATTTTGTAATATTTCTTTCAGTTGTTTATTGATTTTAGTTAGGAAATTATGGAACAAATACCGAAGGTGAAATAGAGGGAGAAAGACTTGAGATGGAATCTGTGTGCCTATTGGGTCTAGCCCATCTCTTGTCAATTTAATCCTGGTTCTTGTAAACTTTAGTTGTCATCTGGAATAGAATTTTAAAATTACATTTCTACCCTATCATTGTTGGGTAAAAGAAGAGGCACCGTTCTCATATAATTATCTCAAATCTGGGCACCTTGTGAAGTTTTTCATTCATTCCAATAGTTTTCTTTTTAGAACACCATGTCTTCAATTCTCTATGTTTATGATCATTTTCTGTGCAAACGTTGATAATCTTTGCCTTCAGCCTTTTCACAAATGTGGTGGAGCAAGACCTGGATCCCATAACCACTCTTCACTCTGCCTTGACCCAGATTGGGAATGCTGCTGCTACTGATGCTGAAAGCTGCTGAATCCAAAGTGACCTGCCGAATTAATAAGCTGCTGCTCCTTTGGCTGGCTCCAGAACCATGCCACCTCTGCCACGGTCTACACCAAAAACACCGAGGTTCTGCACGCTGCTTCTCCACGGACGACCCTGTTCCAGATCAAAATCTCACATGCGTGCTTCTGTTTGGTGGGACCCAAAGCACATGTTGAGCCCTGGCCACAAAGAGAGCCTGGGATGGGAGTATTTTAGCTTCCATCTGTGCATTCATTCCACAGCATACCAATTTGCAATATTGGCCACAGTGTTCCTTAGCATGTTTCCTTATATTTCTTATTTTTTTTAAAGCTTTTGAAGGTTTTATTTATTTATTTGACAGACAGAGATCACAAGTAGGCAGAGAGACAGGCAGAGAGAGAGGGGAAGCAGGCTCCCCGCTGAGCAGAGAGCCCGATGCTGGCCTCAATCCCAGGACCCTAGGATCACAATCTGAGTTAAAGGCAGAGGCTTTAACCCACTGAGCCACCTAGGTGCCCTCTATTTCTTATTTTTATTGTGATTAGAGATGATTAACACTTATCATTTACCATTTTTAAGGGTACAGTTCAATAGTGCTAAGTGTATTCACATTATTGGGCAACCAATCTCCAAAAGCCTTTTGAGCCTGCAAAACTGAAACTCTGTAAACATTAAACAACAACTCCCCATTTCCCCCTTCCCCCAGCCCCTGGCAACTACCGTTCCACTTTCTGTTTCAAGATACCTCATATAAGTGGAATCATTTGTCTTTTTGTGATTGTCTCGTTTCACTTAGCACAATGTCCTCAAACTGCATCCACGATATAGCATGTGTCAGACTTTCCTTCCCTTTTAAGGTTGAATAATCTTCCATTGTGTGGATATACCCCATTTTGTTGATTCAGTCATCTGTCAATGGACACTTGGGTTCCTTCCATCTCTTGGCTGTT
Source organism: Lutra lutra (assembly GCF_902655055.1). Lineage (NCBI taxonomy): Eukaryota > Metazoa > Chordata > Mammalia > Carnivora > Mustelidae > Lutra > Lutra lutra. The sequence continues at coordinate 31,989,803 of NC_062286.1, forward strand.
GTGAATAATACCGCTAAGAACATGGTTGTACAAATATCTTTTTGAGCCTCTGCTTTTAATGCATACATATTTCTTTCTTCTTTGGGCTTTAAAAAGGCAAGGGCCAGTGAATTTTAGCAAATGATTTTTCAGTATCTGCAGCAGGTAATACTTTTTGAAACAGACATTTTCTTTATTTGAGAGAGAGAGCATGAGCAGGGGGGAGGAGACAGAGGGAAGGAGAAGCAGACTCCCCGCTTAGCAGGGAGCCCAACTGGGGGAGTCATTCCAGGCCCCTGAGATCATAACTGAGCTGAAGACAGACGCTTAACCAACTGAGCCACCCAGGTCCCCCACAGTTGATACTTTTTCCAAAATGCTGCAACATTATCACCCATCCCACAGGCTTGGCATGCTTTTCATGGAGTTGTGGGATTTATATCTCCTCTCCTTGAGCCTGGACAGAGTATGGCAGAAGTGTTAGTATGTTACTTCCAAGGCTGGATCATAAAATGCCATGCATTTCTTCCTTCTGCTCCTGGGAAGCTCACTTGTGGACCCCATCGGCCATGCTCAAGAGAGCTCAGATTAAACCTTGGAGGAAAGCACCTGGAGAGGCCAGTATGAATTTTCCACCCAACAGCCCAATGTCGAGTGCAAAACCAGCAAGTGGTGGTACCTCCAGATGATCCTGTTCCTCCGTCATCAAGATACCCCAGGCTTTGAGTCTCCCCAGTGGGGCTCTTGACATTTCGGAGCAGAGGTAAATGGTCCCTGCTGTGCTCTATTGATTCCTGACCCTCAGAATTTATGAGCGTAAGGAAAACGGTTGTTTTATGCCCCAGAGCTTTGGGGGTGATTTGTTCACAGTGATAACAGATACCATATTCTAATGATATGAACATTTAATTATTCTTCATTCCTCTTATGATGTAATAATGAAGTACTCATGTGTTCCTAGAATAAACTGTCCTTGCTCTTGTTAATAACCTTCGGATTTAGTTCGCTGGTGTGGTAGAGAAAGTAATTATATTCTAAAACAAAATCCCTCTTAACTGCTTCTGCTTTTAAGGGGGAAGGTAACTAATTTACACTGGGGGTCGACTAAACATCCACACTACTCTCTTCCACTTTGACAGCAGGCCCTACTGTTCTTTCTTCTCTCCTCATTTAGCTTAAATCTGTGTTTAACCACTACAATCAATCTCTTGAACATATCTCAATTTCCCTGCCTCTCTCCCTTACCCACACTTGCCTTGCGAAAAGCCCAGACTCAGAGACTCCGTCCACCCACTGGTTCTGCTCCGCCCATATGACGGGGCGTGGGCCTAGGGAAATACTACAATTATTCAGCTGGGTGTCACCATAAGTTCATGAGCACAAGCCTCAAAAAGCGCACTTGTAAGCTCAGCCAATCTTCAGGACGCCTAATTTACACTGTGCCTCTTCTCTACCTATTTATCCCACCCATTTCACCTCTTTTTGCTTCCGATCTCAACTTTGACTTCATCAATAAATCAAAACATCACCCTGGAGCTCTTTCATCCTGCCGTATCCTTCTCTAGCCTCTTTTTTTTTTTTTTTTTTGGCGTGCCTGGGTGGCTCAGTGGGTTAAGCCTCTGCCTTCAGCTCAGGTCATGATCTCCAGGGTCTGGGATCGAGCCCCGCATCGGGCTCTCTGCTCAGCAGGGAGCCTGCTTCCTCCTCTCTCTGTCTGCCTCTCTGCCTACTTGTGATCTCTCTCTCTGTCAAATAAATACATAAACAAAATCTTAAAAAAAAAAAAAAAAAAAAGATTTTTTTTTTTTTTTTTTTTAATTTGACAGAGAGAGAGACAGACAGACAGCACAAGCCCCGAGAGCAGCAGGCAGAGGGAGAAGCAGGCTCCTGGCTGAGCAGGGAGCCTGACATGGGACCTGACCCCAGGACCCCAGGATCCTGACCTGAGCTGAAGGCAGACACTCAACTGACTGAGCCTCCCAGGTGTCCCCTTCTCCTGCCTCTTAATGCAAGGACCATGGGTATCGCCCCCTGGTGTCACTCTCAAAGAGCGGGTTTGGCTATGGGCAAAGGAAACAAACATTTCTGAGCCGTACTAACACCCCAGGTACCTTACTTACATATGAGTTTATGAAACAAGGGTTAGCATCCCCACTTCTCGGAGGAGAAAACTGAGGCTCGGCTAGTTTAAGCACTTTGCTGGACCTCACCCAGTGCAACGCCGTGGGCTGACTCCAAAGTCCCTGCTTTTTGACTGCGCTTCATCTCCAGGGTTTCCCCAGGCCAAGGACTCTATGTACTTGGCTGTTTCGGATTTATCTTTTTGAAAAATGAGACTGGTCAAGAGACGAAAGTTCCAACAGCTTCATTCTTTGATCTTGCGAAGGACACCTGCGTGTGAGATGATTTCAGGTCCAGCTGGGGCAGACAGCAGGCTGGGACTTGAACAGGTCACTCTGCTCAATCCCATGCTTGTTCTTCGAAGTGTTGTTTTTAGGAGTTAATATGATCCTGAGTCACTCTGCAACTCCCACCTTTATTTATTTTTTTTTTCAACTCTCACCTTTAAAACTTAGTCCTAGAAAAATGGATCTTTGGCCTCAGTTCGTGAAACCAAAGTATATTTTTATGCTTGTGATCTGTACACGTCCTATATGCTCTTTGTAGAATGAGACCAGCACTGAGTTTCCCCCAAATGAGAATCATTACTAACTTATTTTAGCTTGATGTACTACCATCAAAAGCGGAGGTGGGGGGGAGGTTGTTTTCTACCATTTTACAAATCTTTTAAATTTTGAAGTATTAGGACATTTTCTTAAAGCCAAATAAATGTGTATGCTTAAGAGCACATTGGAATGTCTTTAATTATGTGTTCCTGTTGTATATAATTATCGTGGAATGTAGGCGAGCCAAAGACTGGACGCAATTTTCCCCCTGGGTTCTTGGTCTGGCACATCTGACTCTGTCTTCCACTCCAGGGCACTTGGAGATGAGAGCTAAAGAGCCTGAAAGAAGGGGCCCAGCCATTCAGCGTGTGCTTTGCCCCCCTCTCTAAGCTCCAGAGCCCATCACTAGGATGGAGGGTGACCCAAGGTCGTCTGGCTGGGCTAGGAGAGTGTGGAGCAGGGGGAGGAGAAGGCTGTGCTGATTGAGGCATGGGATAAAAATATAGGAAAATGTTGAGCCCAGAACTGCATAATTTCGGTCTTATCAGCTCTGCTGAAAGTGACATTTATAATCCATTTGCAACATAAAAAAATGCAAAGCCAGCCCCATTTCTCTGGGTCATCCTCCTCTTCCCAGCTGACAGGTTTCGCCTTCAAGCAGCCCAGAGCTTTTCCCCGACCCATCACCAACGGCTGCCTCTAGGCTCCATCTCCCCCTGTCTTTCCCAAGCCTCCCTCAAGCCCCTCACCTGCCCAGCCCCAAACTCCATTTCTCAGAGATTCTGAATTCACTGAACCCAACCCTGAACTCCCCCTTATTCCAGTAGAACTTTTCTTGGAAGACCACCTCTCCCCCTGCTGCACGTCCATCATCTTGACCTGCCTTTCCCAGCCAAGAAGATCTTTATTGATGAAATCATGTAAAAAGGTAAAGAAATAAGCAAAGTGGTCTTGGATGGTACCCTTTCAATGACGCCCACTGTCGATCCAACTCCATTCATTCCTCACTATGGCTTCCAAAACTGGAGTGGAGACTCTAAAGAAGATAAGCCCAGGGCGGTCGAAACTGCATTGAGTCGTTAAACCAGCTGTCTTCTATAGATTGTCAGGAGCAAAGAAACATATTCTGATTTGGTCTTTCTTAATCTACCTCATTATCACACAAAGCTTCCTAAGAGTGGTTTATGGTTTTAATCTAGCAAGAAGATACTACTGGTTCCAAAGAACAGAGCTAATTTATTTCTGCAGAGTTAAAGTGATCCTAGCTACTGTCCCCCCCTCCTCCCCACACTGCCCCTGAAGCAGAGTTGGCTGCCCCCCGGGCAACATTGATTTTTTTTTTTTAAAACTTGTCTTACAACATTTCTCTTTTCACGTTCTTTTAAAATCTATATTGCTAAGATGCTAAGGACAAGAACTTTTTAGAAAAGCAATCCCTGATGCAATGTTATAAAAATAATTTTCGCTAGAGATGGGCGTCTCTGTATTGCTCTTTCCTGACTTCAAAGCCACAAAAGGCAGCCATTTCTCTGAGCCTAATTTCTTCAGGCTTCGGAATGCTCTGCCTTTGGGCTTACGGGAAACATTTTGTTCGAAAGCCTAATATTGTAAGTAGAGGTATAGAGCCTAAAGAAAAATCAAGTACTTGCTTGAGATCAAACAAGTCTGTTAATAACAAAAGTAAAATCAGATCTCTTGGTCCGAAAGTGCTTACAACATTTCAATGGGATCTTGCCTGGTACTTCAGGGAAGGTCTGCCCTCTTCAGATCCTGTGATTCCAGGACCAGATAACAACATGAGCAGTATCTGAACTTAGCCAGAAAAAGGTGTTGGCTCACTTTGATTTCTTTTCCCTCCCCCCTCCTTGTATTTTTTATTTTTATTTTATTTTTTTTTAAAGATTTTATTTATTTATTTGACAGAGATCACAAGTAGGCAGAGAGGCAGGCAGAGAGAGAGGGGGAAGCAGGTCCCCGCTGAGCAGAGAGCCTGATGTGGGGCTTCATCCCAGGACCCTGCGATCATGACTTGAGACAGAGACCTTAACCCACTGAGTCACCCAGAAGCCCCTCCCCCCTCCTTTTAAATGTTTACTTTAGATATTTTTTTTAAAGATTTTATTTATTTATTTGACAGACAGAGATCACAAGTAGGCAGAGAGGCAGGCAGAGAGAGAGGAGGAAGCAGTCTCCCCACCGAGCAGAGAGCCCAACTCGGGGCTCGATCCCAGGACCCCAGGATCATGACCTGAACCAAAGGCGGAAGCTTTAACCCACAGAGCCACCCAGGCACCCCTACTTTAAATATTCTTTGTGAATACCCTGCTCCTTAACAATCCATCACCCAATGGGTTCTCAAACCAGTGGTTCTCAAAGTGTGATCCTGGAACCAGCATCATATGGGACTTGGATAGAAAAGTAAATTCTTAGGGCGCCTGGGTGGCTCAGTGGGTTAAGCCGCTGCCTTCGGCTCAGGTCATGATCTCAGGGTCCTGGGATCGAGTCCCGCATCGGGCTCTCTGCTGGGCAGTGAGCCTGCTTCCCTCTCTCTCTCTCTCTGCCTGCCTCTCTGTCTACTTGTGATCTCTGTCTGTCAAATAAATAAATAAAATCTTTAAAAAAAAAAAAAAGAAAAGTAAATTCTTAGCCCCCAACCCCACCCCCAGACATTCTAAACTCTGGGGGTGGCATCCAGTAATTTGTGTCTTAACATGCCTCTAATTGATTTTAATGCACATTGACATCTGAGAATCACTGATTTAGATTCTTCTTGCCAGCATTAATTACAACACTAAAGTTGCAATGTGGTAAATTTCCATCATCTACTGGACACTTATTAGCTCGCGTTCTTCCTTTTTTTTTTAACTGATATATTATTGACATACATTCTATAAGTACAAGGTGTACAATGTGTTGATTTGGTACATTTCTATATTGTAATATGATTACCATAGTAGTGTTAGCTGACATCTCTTTCAGGTCACATAATTATCATTTCTTTTTTTTGTGGCGAGAACCTTTATGACTGTCTTAGCAACTCTGAAATATGTAATACAGTATTGTTAATCACAATGCTTTGCAGCAGATCCCCAGAACTTAATTCATCATCAACTGCTGGTCTGTACCTTTTGACCAATATTTTCCCATTTCCTCCAGACCCTAGCCCCTGATACCACCATTCTACTCTTTCTATGAGCTCAGCTTTTTTAGATTCCACATCTAGATGAGATCCTAGAGTATTTGTCTTCTTCTGTCTGACATGTCTCGCTTAGCATAATGCTCTCAAAGTCCATCCATGTTGTCACAAATGGCAAGATTTCCTCCTCTTTCAAGGCTGAATAATGTTTCATCATTTATATATTACATCTTCTTTATTCTCTCAGCCATTGATGGACACTTCAATCTCTTGGCCGTTGTGAATAAAGCTGCAATCAACACGGGAGTGCAGATATCTTTTCAATATCCTAATTTTATTTCCTTTGAATATACATCCAGAAGTGGGATTGCGGAATCAGCAATATGATAGTTGTATTTTGAATTTTTTGAGGAAGCGTCATACTACTTTCTGTAGTAGCTGAACCAATTTACATTCCCACCAGCAGTGTGCAAATGTTCCCTTTGCTCCGCATCCTCACCAACACTTGTTGTTTCTTGTCTTTTTGACAAAAGCTCTTCTAACAGGTGTGTGGTGAGATCTCACTGTCGTTTTGACTTGCACTTCCTTAATGATGAGTGATACTGAGCATCTTTTCATGTACCTGATAGCCATTTTTTCTTTGAAAACTGTCTAGTCATTTCCTCTACCAGTTTTGATGGGGTTGATGGGTTTTGTTTTTCTTTTTTTTTTTTTTTTGCTATTGAACTTATGAATTCTTAATACATTTTGGATATTGACCCTTTTACTGATACATGGTTTGCAAATATTTTCTTTCTTTCTGTAGGTTGCTGTTTCATTTTGTTGATTGATTAGCTGGAATCTTTTTTTTTTTTAAAGATGTATTTATTTATTTGAAAGAGAGAGAGAGACACAGTCCAGGGTGGGGATAGAAAAAGGGAGAGAGAGTGTTAAGCAGACTGAGCTGAGCACAGAGCCCCACATGGGGCTTGATCTCACAACCCTGATATCACAACCTGAGCTGAAACCAAGAGTCGGTCGCTTAACTCACTGTGTCACCCAGGCGCCCCTAGCTGGAACCCTTCTATACAGAAAAACTTTCCTATGCTTTGCCCTACTTTTCTCTCTATTCTCTTCTCTTCCCCCAACACCATGGGTTCATAGACTTTGGAAATTCGGTGTGCTAAAATTACAGTCACCATTCTTTCGAATATCCAAATAGTCCCCTGTTTTCCTGATGGAATCTCCTTTAAGCTGTTGCTGTGTTCTTTCCACCAGGCTCTGGAAGATGTTGAGAGCATCTTGCTGTCTGACACGAGCAGACTCAGTGACTCTTGACTATGTATTTGCCTGTCTTTATATGACTCTTGAGGGCAGGAACAAAGTCTGCTAGTTAACATTAGCCAGAAGGGACCTGATATCTAAATAATGGTCTCCACCGCAAATGCATTCAAGCAATGTGAGTTTGACCATTACTTTGGAAAGAGCAAAGCCTGTTCAGAGTTATATCAAAGTCTCCATGATTCTTAGACTGGGGTGATTCAAAAGAGGTGTAAATTACTGTGTTTTGTTATGACTTAAGGTTAATTGACTCTGAGGTCTGATTCTTAAACAGATAAAAGAGACATTTACTCACAATTGGCAAGAGCACGCTGGAGATGGTAAAATGAGATATTTGGTTTCAGTCTTTAATTTGTATAGTTTTTAGGATCTGTGTGATACAGCACACACACAGCTACTTAAAATATTTCAATGCTTATCAGAGTAAACTAAACATCAAATTAATCTGTATATTTAATACAACTATTGAAAATAATTAATATTTCAATGCATGCCAGAGTAACCTAAACAGAAATTAATTTGCAAAGAGAATCATACCTCACACTTATGAAATGGTTACTGTGAGTCAGGCACTGCACCACCGTGCTTAACATGTATCAATCAACCCAAGTATTGCTTTTAGAACCACTATCAGATAGGTACTCTTATTATTTCTGTTCTAAGGATGAGTACACTGAGGCAGAGAAAGGGTTAGTGTCTTACCCCATGTAGCACAGCTAAGCAGTGGTAAGCAGCCCATGTTCTTAACTGCCACCCTATAATGCCTTTCTAAATTTGTACTGATAAATATAATTAACTAAAGAGTTTGCTCTCTGATTAACTTATTATTTCATTTCATAATATTTTCAGGAGGAGAACAGAAGCCGTGGAGTATCGTGGCAACAGCCCAGGCATTTTGAATGTCAAAACCTGCTTGTGGGTTCCAACTAAAGGTCATGTATGAACTTAGGCAAAACTGTTCTTGGCTTCAGTGTCTTCATCTGTAAAATAAATCTAATAATACGTTCTCTTCCTACCTCGTGGTCGTAAGTATTAGAGAGCATAGCGGGTGTAAAAGTGCTGTGTAAATTGGGTCAGACATAGACTCTTAACAGTATAAAACATATCTTATGTTTTTCTATTTATAAAGCAAGTTCAGTGTGCTTGCTTTATAGAAAGTGTGCTCTCAGCTTAAAATATTTTAGATCCTGGGGCGCCTGGGTGGCTCAGTCGTTGGGGATCTGCCTTTGGCTCAGGTCATGATCCCAGGGTGCTGGGATAGAGCCCCACATCGGGCTCCCTGCTCAGCAGAGAACCTGCTTCTCCCTCTCCCACTCCCCATGCTTATGCTCTCTCTCTCTCTCTTGCTGTGTGTGTCTCTCTCTCTGTCAAATAAATAAATAAAATCTTTTTAAAAAAATAAAAAACATAAAATATTTTAGATCCTTAAACTATTTCTCTTATGCTATATTTATGACTGAATTTTCCAAACTGGCAATTTTCTTTTTTCCCCCCATAATTACTTGACTTCACATCTTGGACATATTAAAATTTTTACAAAGTCATTATGCAAATAAAGCCCGTTTTTACATGCTTCTCCCAGGGGCAAATTTTAACTTCTTGTCATGTTTCAATTTTATCTGCCACATGCAGGCGACATAATCTGCTGCTTTGGTGGCTCATGCATTTGTGTTTTGCATATTTCAGACAAGAAAATGGATTGAAGAGAGAAGTCGGCCAGATGGGATTCTCTTTCCAGGCAGAGAAGAGCTAGAAAAAAAATTGCAAGACCACGATGTCTTCTGTGGACAAAGGATGCCTGTTTTCAGGATGGGCAGTTGGTGATAGGGTGACAACCCAACCCCGAATTCCTGAGGCAGCCCCACATTTACAATCTGAGGTTCTTAACTAGTTCCCAAGATGCAATTATTTCCAAATTTAATCCACCCCAGAAAATCACTAATTAAAAATAATCATGTAAAACAGCAGGTCTCTTCTCCAAAATTAAACACACACTTTCTTTTACTGGCTGTTTAGACAAGTTTTGCCAAAGCCCAGCCACCTGTTCTGGGGGGGAAAGGAGGTGCTGGAGTTCCTAGGAGGTGACTGTTCTTGGCAGCCACCTCCACCCAGTCCTTCCTGGAATCTGTCATTGTCAGGTTCTGCTAAGATATGACTTTGCACTTGGTGGGGAAAGATAGGCCAGAATTTTTTTTTTTTTTTAACCTCTCTTTGACTCTCTTTTCCATATTCTTGTTTACATTCTTTAAATGACATAATTAGAGTAAAGCTCTTAAAATAGCGTGTGATCCTCCCTCTGCTTCTCTCTTTCCCTCCCTTCTTGCAGTCCTGACTGTCTCCCAAGGCTCTGCCTTACTACCCAAGAAGTTGGGTGTGGTTCCCAGAAGGTTTGGTTGCGATTTACATTCTAGTTTGCATTGATGATTTAACCCATCCTTTGGGCCTTTTTCAGCAGAAGACCAGGCAGAATATTTTTCTGACTTAATTTGTTTTTCTCTAAATTAAAACCTCATGGAATAGAATGCCCCAGAGTATAAACCAGTATAGAGAGGAGTGTTTTTCTAAAATCAGGGGATTCTCAAGAATTCATGGACCATCATGGAGACACTTGGGAAAACAATACTCTGGAACTGAGATTAGTGTTTTCCAGCTCAGCTTCTTTTCTGATGAATGTTCACTTGTCTTAATGGCTAAAGCAAACAAACAAACAAAACACAATGAAAAAATACTTTAAGTTCTTCTTGGGGGTTGTGGATTTTTCGTGTTGACAGCCATTGAGCAAGCAGTGAAGAGATGAGCTCTGGCAACTCAGGAAAACCTAAATTCTTGAGGCAGTATTGCATTGTACCACTTTATTTTGTAATGCTCCACAACTCTATTTTTAAACGTTTATTCATTTTTAATTCAGTTCTATTTTAGTTCATTATACTGTTTTGTCTGTTTTCTTTTTAATTGGCATACACTTTGCATAGAGCTGATGCACACATACTGGATGCATAATTACATGAGTTTTGACGATCGTACACACCTCTGGAACCCCAATCAAGAGGCAAAACATTTTCATCACTCTAGAAAATTCCCTTGTGCTCTTTACTTATCCGAGCTTGACTCCAAATAACCACTCTTCTGATTTGTATCATCACTGCTTGATGGATCTACCTGTCTGAACTTATGTAAATGGAGCCATGCCCTATGTACTCTTCTTTTTGTATCTGGGTTCTTTTATCCAAGATAATGTCATTGGGACAGCAAGACTCTCATCCGTGCTGTTATGTGGATCAGTAATTTGTTCCTTTAAAAAATTTTTTTTATTTTTTATTAACATATAATGTATTATTAGCCCCAGGGGTACAAGGTCTGTGAATCGCCAGGTTTACACACTTCACAGCAATTTTGTCCCTTTTTTTTTTTTGCCTTTTTTTTAATTGTGGTAAAATATACATAAAGTTTACCATTTAAGTATTTTTCAGTGTACAATTCAGTGACATTAAATACATTCGTAGTGTTGTGTCACCAACGACACTACCCACTTCTGGAAATTTTTCAACATCCCAAACTGAAACTCTGTACCCATTCAACTGTATCTCTCCAGCTCCTGGTAACCACTATTCTACTTTCTGTCTCTATGACAGAAGTGGTATTTCACAGAAGTGGAACATGCAGTATTTGTCTTTTTGTGTCTGGATTCTTTCACTTAGTGTAATGTTTCCCAGGTTCGTCCATGTTGAAGTAGGTATCAAGAATCTTATTCCTGGGGCGCCTGGGTGGCTCAGTGGGCTAAGCCTCTGCCTTTGGCTCAGGTCATGATCTCAGGGTCCTGGGATCAAGCCCCGTGTCAGGCTCTGTGCTCAGCGGGGAGTCTGCTTCCTCTTCTCTTTCTCTGCCTACTTGTGATCTCTCTCTGTCAAATAAATAGATAAAATCTTAAAAAAAAATCTTATTCCTTTTCAAGGATGAATGATATTGCATTGTAGGTATACACCACATTTTCTTTATCTGTTTATCTCTTGATGGACATTTGGGTTGTTTCCACTTTCTGGCTGTTATGAACAATGGTGCTATGAACATTAGTAGACAAGGATCTGTTTTCATCCAGGATTTCAATTCTTTGGAGTAGATACCTTGGGTGGAATTGCTGGATCATATGGTAATTCTAGGTTTATCTTTTCTTTTTCTTTCTTTCTTTTTTTTTTTTCCTAAGGTTTTATTTATTTATTTGAGGCGGGTGGGGAGGAGAGAGAGAGATGGGGCACAAGCAGAGGGAGCTGCAGACAGAGGGAAAAGCAGGCTCCCTCCTAAGAAAGGAGCCCGATGTGGGACTCAATTCCAGGACCCTGGGATCATGACCTGAGCCAAAGGCAGATGCTTAATCGACCAAGCCACCCAGGCGTCCCTAGGTTTAACTTTTTGAAGAATCACCAAACTGATGTCCACAGCTGTTGCACCATTTGCTATTCCCTGAAGCAGGACAGGAAGGAGTTCTCAATTTCCCAGCCAATATTCCTTCCCTTTCCTTTATTTTATTTTTTTAAATAATAGCTGTTTTGGTTGGTGTCAAATGACATCTCCTTGTGGTTTTGATTTACATTTCCCTAATGACATGATGTTGAATATCTTCCTATACTTAAATTTACTATGCAGCTTTCTGAATTTTCCCCCACATTTCTCCAATCTTTTTGCAGGAACAATTTGAAATACTGTATGATCTAGGACAAGAAACCTCAGATTTTTTTATCCTCACAGAGAAATTTAATTTGAAATATTTTAGAAGAATGGACTTACTATTTTTTTTTGTAGTTGTTATTACCAAGAAAGGACTCAATCAATACTACCATGTCCTATGCCCATCATTTTATAAATGAAAAGACATTTTAGCTTAAAAAAAAAAAAAAGCAGAAGAATAATCCCCAAATAAAGGAGACACTTTTGCATTAATGTGGCTTTAGGAGAAACTTTTTCTTTCTTTTTTTTTTTTTTTTGGTGGGCAGCAAAGCAAGGTTTATTGAGCAATAATAGCACTGTGATAGTACAAAGCTCCCCAGGAGGGAAGAGACCCGAGGGGTGGCCCAGGGAAGACTTATTTTTTTGTCCATGTTTTTCTCATTTTTGCTGTGGTCCAGAAAAACCAACTGGTCTTTGAAACTTGCTGGTCTCAAAGTCAGGCCTCTCCAAAGGCAAAAACATGTGCTCAGGGGGTATATGAGATCTCACGGAGAGAAAATATCATAACTTTTTTTTTGGCCTGGAAAACAAGAAAGAAATGAGACTTTCTACTATTTAACATGGAAGCCAAGGCGGGCACCCTCACTCAGCCACATCTGAGAGAAAGGATGTTCCATGATATGGATAGTTTGACAGTGAGGCTTCCATTCACTCTTTGAGTTTTAGCATTTTATTTCATTTTATTTTTTTATTATTATTTTTAAAGATTTTATTTATTTATTTGACAGAGATCACAAGTAGGCAGAGAGGCAGGCAGAGAGAGAGGGGGAAGGAGGCTCCCCGCTGAGCAGAGAGCCCGATGCGGGGCTCAATCCCAGGACCCTGAGATCATGACCTGAGCCGAAGGCAGAGGCTTAACCCACTGAGCCACCCAGGCACTCTTTTTTTTTTTTTTTTTTTTAAAGATTTATTTAGTTGGAGCGAGAGAGAGTGCGCGTGCGTGTGCGCAGTCGCACGGGCGCACATGCGCAGGCGGGCTCACTGGCGCAAGCAGTTCCTGGGTGCAGGAGAGAGAGAAAATCCCAAGTGGACTCCCCGCTGAGCACAGAGCCCAATGTGGGGCTTGATCCCAAAACCCCGAGATCATGACCTGAGCCAAAACCAAGAGTTAGACTTCGAAAGGACTTAGCCCCCCCAGTGTCCAGGTAAGCCTTCTGAAGTGGATGTAGCAGAATATTTGTAACACTTTGTAATGAGGTAGGGAATGTGGGGAACATCTTTTCCTTTGGGACACTACCCAAAGTCTTTATTTTTAAGATTTTATTTATTTATATATTTATATGAGAGAGTGTGTGGGGGAGAGAATCAGAGGGAGACTCCCCACTGAGCACGGAGCCTAATGTGGGGCTAGATGAGATCATGACTTGAGCTGAAACCAAGAGTAGGACACTCAACTGACTAAGCCACCCAGGCGCCCCTTAATATTTTATTTTTAAGTAATCTCTATAACCAGTGTGGGGTTTGAACTCACAACCCTGAGATCAAGAGTCACATGCTCTATCAACCGAGCCTGCCAGGCACCCCTGGCACTACCCAAAGTCTTTAGGACTGTCTCTCCACATATTGATAATTCCCCAGAATGTAAATCTCACTTCTCAATATAAAATGTGAAAAACTATATTTTCCAAAAAAACTATAGTTTCCAAAAAACTATATTTTCTGAGCTGAAGTGCAAACTTTTTAAAAAGATTTCTTTATTTATTTTAGGAGGGGAGGGGCAGAGGGAGAGAGAGAGAACTCCTCCAGCAGACTCCCCAATGAGTGCAGAACCCAAAGCGGGGCTTGATTCCAGGACCCTGAGATCATGACCTGAGCCGAAACCAAGAGCCGTTTGTTCAATCAACTGAGCCACTGAGGCACCCCTAAGGTGCAGACTTCTGATCTAGGTCCATGGGTAAGGCTCCCATGAGTGAGACTTTAATTTGGAGCTGAATTACACAGACGAAGAGACAGAGGGTGTATGAGGCATCATTTTGCTATGGCAAAAGCCAGGCATACAGTTCTGGAATCAGCAGGGACAAGTGCAGATCCCGTGCGGAGCCGGCTCTGGGTGGGACCTTTGGAAGTTCACTCAAGGAACTATTTCTTCAGCCCTTCTGATTATTCTTTTTAGTTGACTATATCCCTTTCTGCTCAAACTAGCTAAAGTAGATTCTATTGTTTTCTTTTTTTTATTTTTTTTTTTTAAAGATTTTATTTATTTATTTGACAGACAGATCACAAGTAGACAGAGAGGCAGGCAGAGAGAAAGGAAGGGAAGCAGGCTCCCCGCTGAGCAGAGAGCCCGATGTGGGGCTCGATCCCAGGACCCTGGGATCATGACCTGAGCCGAAGGCAGCGGCTTTAACCCACTGAGCCACCCAGGCGCCCCGATTCTATTGTTTTCAACCAAGAACCGTGCCTGACCAGTTTCAGGAGATAACCAGAAGACAAAGGTTTCCCAATTATCTACGGGCAAAGTCCTTGAAGGAATTGTCAGCCTTGGTGAGGAGTTCCCTATCTTTCTTTTACAAAAGTGCAAGCATTGATCTTGTCTTTCACGTGTTGACGAAAGGCCTTCAGTCATTTTTTAAGCTTGCTACTAGATATTTTTTAGGAAAAACAAACCAGACCAACTTTTCAAGACACAGGTGACATTTTAGAAAGAGGTAGTACAGGGGTGCCTGGGTGGCTCAGTGGGTTAAGCCGCTGCCTTCGGCTCGGGTCATGATCTCGGGGTCCTGGGATCGAGCCCCACATCAGGCTCTCTGCTCAGCGGGGAGCCTGCCTCCCCCTTTCTCTCTCTGCCTGCCTCTCTGTCTGCTTGTGATCTCTCTCTGTCAAATAAATAAATAAAATCTTTAAAAAAAAAAATAGAAAGAGGTAGTACAGTAACTGCTTTTTTTCAAAATACTTTGAAGAATTTATTTTGAAAAAGTATACTTGGAAAGGATTCCATCATTATGTGATTTTTTTAAAACCTCAAACCATATAATCTTATCTTCAGTAAAAACCTGCATATGTGCACGCACGGAAAACTTAAAAACAGTTTTCTAATGTGTTTAAAAATCTTACAAATGAAGAGATTCAATAGGTTTCAAATACACTTGTTTAAAATAAGAATTTGACAACTTAATCTGTAAGAATAACCAATTCACTTTAAGGAAAATGGAAAATTTTCCTGACCAAATTTCAACAAAACATTAATATAATTGTTAGAGAAGGATTAAAAATGAGTATAATGACTTAGGAGCTTATCTAATAAAACATGATACATATTGTTTTGAAGTATTTTCTTTTAGCTTTGACAGAATTTAAAAGAATGTATTGAAAAAAAAAAAGCTGAACATAAAACCAGACTTTTGCTTTATTGCAAAGTGCTAAACCAAATATTACAATCATGGTATATTCAATTACATTGCTCTTACTAATTATATTGCTATGCTAGCAATGATATTTTTAGTAAGAGCAAAATTTTTGTATCAGTATAACTAAATATTTTCTAAAGCATAATCATTTAGCTTTGTGTGTATATGTGTATGATTTACAAGTCAGAAAATATAGATATTATCAGAAGTACATGCTTAAAACTTTTTTAACCCAACATATCCAACATATTTTGACACATAATTGATAGAAAATTAATGTTGAGATATTTCACAGTCTCTGTTTTCACACTGCCTTTCAAATCTAGTATGTATTTTACACTTACGCATATTCAATTAAAACCTGCCATAACTCAAGGGCTCATGTGGTCGCTCGGCCAGCACAGCCTTGGATTGTATAGCTTTAAGTATAATTTAACTTCCTTATTTTCAAAGTCTTCTCTAACTTTGTTTCATTCTGGGACCAGGCTGTTGCAAACAGGCAAGTGTAATACATTTTTCCAACCATCTTTTAAAACAAACAAACAAACAAACAAAAATCAGGAAGAAACAGTCTATTCAGGATAGCATATGCCTAGTTCCGTGTCGGTTTACTGGAAGTAGTGTAGAGGTTTTGCACCTTTTCATCTAAAACTCCTTATCTGCTTCTTTGCTAGGTGGAATCTATGCGAGGGGAATCTGAATGGGGGGTAGTAATTCCTATCTACCTGCTCCAAAACAGGATTCTAGGTCATTATATTTTCAACCCGAATCGTGGTATTGTAGCCTCCAGTTCTATCTATGTGTCCGCATTTTATCAGATGAGGGGCAGGTACTTGTTTTGTTCGAAGAATTCATCCCTCAAACCACATCCAAGTGCCTGCTAAAGATTGTATATAGTACTTAATCAACTGAGATACAATCTAATGTAGCCTTGTTCTCACACTTGAGGAAAATGTAGCAGATAGTGTCTAAGAAGGGCAGTTATTAAACTAATTTCTGTAAACATAACTGAGGTAAAAAGAGGCCTCAGATAAGAATTCACCTCGAAATTAGACAGAAGAGGTTTGGGGCTGTAGATGATGCCGATTGGCTGGGCTGATGTAGATACAGGCTACATGGTGAATCATTCTTGTTTATTAAGCCTGGAAGGGCAATTGAAGACTTTTGGCTCTGGCTTCTACTTTTGTCTATGTGATTGGTTATTTTTAAGCAAAAATTATAGAAACCTGGTCATTATGTGGTCAGTGATGCATTTCAAAGCTCATAGAGGAGATCATGGTCACCTGGACCAGTCACCCTCATTTAATATATGAAGAAACACAGGCCTGAGGTGCGTGGGCTGGGGCTAATTCTCAGGTCTCTAGACTCCCTGCCCAGTGCTCTTTCTACTGAGCTACTGAAGGACTCAAATAAGCAATATTCAAAAGAAAACATACAAGTGGCAAAACACATTTGAAAAGCTTATCTTGAATGCAAATTAAAACCAGAAGATACCTTGAACAAATTGGCAAAAATACAAGTTTATAACAAGGATTTGGGGGAGCTTTTTTGGTTTTGTTTTATTTATTTAGTTTTTATTTATTTATATGTTTTTAAAAATCTGGGTCTTTTGGGAAATTGGGCCCTTGAGCACTCAAATGCCTGAAATTTCACAAATAGAGATCTGTTCCTTTGGCTTAAAATGTTGTCCCATCTTAAACATGAAAATAAGTAAAATGTCATGCTTTACCAGTCATTTACACCTCAAAGAAAGTGAGTGCCTCAGCTCTTCTGCTGAAACCGTGGGTTTCCCTGAGGTAAAGGGAGAAAGTCAAATGTCTGTCGGTTCCAAGTGCCTTGTGAATGCTAATGTGTTTGTGTGCAAAACTTGGAGAGACAGAGACAAATGGCCTTTCTCACAGTTTACCTAGATGGCTCACTATGATAATAATTTGAGTCCACGATAGGATAATTTCGGGATGTGAGAGTCATTTAAAAACAACTCTCTGGGGCGCCTGGGTGGCTCAGTTGGTTGGGCGACTGCCTTCGGCTCAGGTCATGATCCTGGAGTCCCGGGATCGAGTCCCGCATCGGGCTCCCAGCTCCACGGGGAGTCTGCTTCTCTCTCTGACCTTCTCCTCGCTCATGCTCTCTCTCACTGTCTCTCTCTCTCTCAAATAAATAAATAAAATGTTATAAAAAAAAAACAAAAACTCTCTGAAAAAAAAAATTTTTTTTGATGTCTTTTTCTTTCATTCTTCAGAGGTGGCATTTGGGTTTGGGCTTTATTTGGTAAGCATTCTTTCCTTTGCCTTCTTTAAATTGAATTTATGGAGAGGTTCTGTTTTTTAGAGATGGTTGCTTGAAGCCAGAGATGCAGGTTGAGGTCCTTGTGTCTAAAAGTTCCCTCCTTACACAAGTCCTGTAGAAGCAAGGCTGTTTGTTAGAGACTCAAGAAGATGCTATGTGGATATTGGCTACTTTTTGTTCACATATCCAAATGGCAAAAATAGGAAAGCAAGGAGGCTCCTATCTCAATTCCTTCAGATTTATGATCCTTGATTAATGTTTTCAGACAAACCTCCCCTCATTTCCAGACGGGTCTGAGGCAGTGTGAACTACTGTATTCAACCCAGAGCTCTTGCCTGCAGAGGAGAGATCGCCAAAGGACCAGGGGTTTTGTGGTTTTTTGTTTGTTTAGATTCTTGCATTATGTTATCTTATAGCAAGATAAACCAGCTAAGTTTATTATCATGAGCAACTTTTTCACCTGCATAATATTTTATAGTTTACAGAGGTCTTTAAAATCTTGTTTCAGGGGCACCTGGGTGGCTCAGTGGGTTAAGCCGCTGCCTTCAGCTCAGGTCATGATCTCAGGGTCCTGGGATCGAGCCCCGCATCGGGCTCTCTGCTCGGCAGGGAGCCTGCTTCCCTTCCTCTCTCTCTGCCTGCCTCTCTGCCTACTTGTGATCTCTCTCTGTCAAATAAATAAATAAAATCTTTAAAAAAAAAAATCTTGTTTCATTTGAGTCTCAATCTTGCAAGCTAGGGAGGAAGGGTCTTGTCAGTTTACAGATGAGGAAACTAAAAATGAGACACATTTTTTTAAGTTGTTGTTGTTGTTTTTCTGTTTGTTTTTTTTTAGGTAATCTCTACGCCCAAGGTGGGGTTTGAACTCATGAGATCAAGAGTCACATGCTCCACCGACTAGGCCAGCCAGGTGCCCCACAGCCCCCCAAACCCAGACAGTTCTAATTTCAAAGTTACTAAGTAACAGGTAGAACTAAGATTTAAACCCAAGTCTCCTGATTCCAGCCCCTTGTTCCTTCCACTTATCTTCCATTTTACCGCACTGCCTCTCCATAAAAGCAAAGAGGAAAAAAAAAAATCATTCCTCCTTCCAATTAGGATGATAAATCCCCAGCAACTTTATTGCTTGAAATTAATTCCCACCCAGGTGTTCCCCAGCTCTTTTCCCAGAGTCCAAAGGCTGCCGCCTCAGGCGAGTCCCTGAACTGTCATCTGCCGCTCTGGTGGAGTCCTCAAGCAGCCCCACTGCCCTCGCACTGGCTCTGCCCTCTGCTTATCACACCGCTGGTGTCACCTGGGCACTGCTGTGACCGCAGCAGCAGCGGTCCCTCGGCACTGAGAAAAGGCCTCAGCCAGGATGTGCCTGCCCGGCCTCCTTCCTCACAGGCACCCTAAGCTCTAACTGGGGAGGAAGAGTGATGTGGGAAAGTGCCGTCTCTCTTACGTCAAAGAAGTTGCTATAGCCCTCAACTGTCCCTCTTCGCTCTTCCTTTTTGGCTTCAGTGTTGACGATTAAACCGACCTTGGAAGCCGGCGTGTCAGGGGTGGCGGAGCAGCCATCGCGCAGGTCCCTGAGTGTCTGTGAGGAGATGACGTGCCCACCACTGCGGAGCTCTGTCTTGGGCTGTTCCGTGACACAGAGGTTCTCTGTAGTTTGAATCACCGAATTTTGGGGTCTCCTGTTTACAGATGTTTAGTGTTTGCCTCCACTGTCCTCCCTGTAGCTGTGACGTCTTGACTATTCTTTTCCTGGGTGCTCCATCCCGTCCATAGGAAAGCTCTGTAGCTTCTCCCTGTACCTCAGTACCAGGCTAGAATTTATTGTGAGGCGTTATGGACAAGTGGGCACAAAGGAGAGAAATCCGTCTGAGGGAGCAGCTAGCAGATACATCTTCAGTGTCCACACCAGCCGCACTCTCTTGCCTTGGGTGTCTACACCTGCACCCCGCAGCAAAAGCACTTTGGGCTTTTATCGATGGAAGAGGGTCGATGGTGGGAATGTCAGTTTCCCACCCACAAAAGGCACAATCATGTGAGTGTAAAAGACTTGGTTTTTGTTTTTTTTTTATTTTTATTTTTTTACATGCAACACTTTGGAAAAAAGAATTGTAATCCCGCCGTTCTACTTAGAAGTGCAGTGAATGGCTCTCTGGTTGCCAGACTATTCCTGGTGAGGTCGCCCACCTTTAGCTGCTGCCCTCTCTGCTGCAGATGTGGTGGGTGAACGCGGCCACACGCCTCACGTTCTCCTCTCCTTCCCTTCCTTTCTGTCATTTAAAGAAAGCATCGTCATCAGGGCTGAGGACAGCAGGATTTGAAAGGCTTCTTATCTCTTTCAAAGTCAGATCCACATTCTCACAGTGGTCCCCAAAGGCCTTTCATGACTGCCTGTGGTTTTTGAGCTTTTAGACACATGAACCTTCTCTCCCTGTGGAGAAGCACTGGGAACAAGGGTACTTAAGGAACACTGTGAATGAATGTTATCAACCCTGAAGACATAAATTACTGGGGACGGAAGTTAGGGAGGAGCAGGACAGGTGATGGTGTGATGGTGTCCCCCACCTTAGGAACGGAGTATGGTTGATTGATTTTGCAAGTGTAAGTATATTAAAGGCATAAAGGGAACCAACGGAGAAACTAAATAATGCTGAATCTTTTCGGAGGGGGAGGAAGGTGGAAACAAGGAGTAAAAGTGATCAAAATCCGCAATCGGCAATCAAAACCAAAGTAATAAATACCTAGTTTTTAAGATTTTATTTATTTATTTGACAGAGATCACAAGTAGGCGGAGAGGCAGACGGGGGGGTGGGGGCGGGGGGTGGGGGGGGACGCAGGCTCCCTGCTGATGCGATGCGGGGCTTGATCCCAGGACTCTGGGATCATGACCTAAGCTGAAGGCAGAGGCTTTAACCCACTGAGCCACCCAGGCGCCCCTAATATCAGTACTTTAAAGCCAGTGAGTGTTAGTTTTATGACCACTTCAGAAGCACACTTAACGGAGGGATGCATGTTCTTAACTGTTGTCTCAAGCACTGTGGTATCTTTCTCCAAAGATGGGCCTCCATGCCATAGGCCTCTTCTTATTCCTGCTCCTGGGTGACAGTCCTCTGCCACATGCAATCTGGGCTGACCCAGGACACACTTTAATAGAAGTAGCAGAGGTGACACCCGTCCATTCTGGGCCTAGACTTTAAGAAGGGCTGGCAGCTTCGGCTTTTGCCTGTTTTGGAGCCCCGAGCAAACATCTGGGAAGTCCTGCTACCCCGTTGGGAGCCTGTTGTGGAGAGACCTCATGGAGAGAGGAAAGGCCCTGAAATTACCAGGGGACACAGAGAGAGGCCCAGCGCCCCACCTCAGCCTCCCCCAAGCAGGTGCGTGAATGAAGCCATGTTGGCTGTTTCAGTCGCGTTGCTATCTGACAGCGGCAGTGCGAGACACCCCGAATGGGGCCCACAGAAATCCTCACCCCACTGAGCGCTTGCTGACCCACACAAGTGTGAGACATAATAAAATGGCTGTTGTTTTCGGCCTCAGAGTTTTGGGGTGGTTTGTTATGCCGCAAAAGATAACCGAAACAGGCATGTGTAATCTTCTGTCAGGTCACCCACTTCCTGCTCAAGTTCCAAAATATTAATCCCCAAATTCCAAGAACTGAGGAGAGTGTGGGGCAGGGAGGAGAGGGAGGAGGATGGAGAGGAGAGAGAAGACAGCAGGATGTCTCATTGCCACGCGGGGTGAAGCGGGAGGGAATGGACCTCTGTGGAAGGGGAGTAAAAGGACTTTTATACCCATGAATGTCAGAATTCAAATTTGGGGTTTTCTGGAGCTGCTATAAAGACCCCACCTCTGTCTTCTCATTTTCTTCCCGTCCTTAGTAAAGACTGCTCCCCACAAATTACTTTGTAGGAGTAGAATTTTTTTATAAAAATTCAGGGGCTGAATTCATGGTTGGACACTTCCTAGGGAAAAATTCAGAACATGGAGGAGAAGACTTATTCAGTCTCTTCCCCACAGGCGGACTTGGCCTTGGTCCAGTGATTTTCTTTGGGCATCAGACTGCGAGCAAATGTGTCCTGCACTGCTCTTGAATAGAAGATTCTAGAGGCATTGCAAGTTTCCACCAGGCCTTTTGTTTCTGTGCATACCCCATAGAGCACCCGCTCCTTTAGCCTGGCTCCCTAAGTGAGAAGACACATGAACCTGCTCTCAAACCACAGCCTGCCGCTGAGCTGCTGTGGACAAACCACAACCACGGGCCCGTAACATGAGCAGGAAACAAATATTTGTTGTAAGCCGCTAGGATTTTGAGGTTGTTATGCAGCATAATCTAGCAAAAGCAAACAAATATGAAGCCCTAACTCCGGAAGCTTCCAGAGGGGAGAAAAGAAATCTGGTAATTTATAAAGGGTCCAAGTCAGACAACATCAGGCTTAAGATCATCAATGCCAATCAGAAATCTTAGGATCATTACCTTTAGAAGGTATAGTGGGAGCCTGCCTTCAAACCATTCTGACTTTAAAATCTATAACTGATAAAATTATGAAGACAAGGGTGCCTGGGTGGCTCAGTGGGTTAAAGCCTCTGCCTACGGCTCAGGTCACGATTCCAAGGTCCTGGGATCAAGCCCCACATCGGGCTCTCTGCTCAGCAGGGAGCCTGCTTCCCTTCCTCTCTCTGCCTGCCTCTCTGCCTACTTGTGATCTCTTTCTGTCAAATAAATAAATAAAATCTTTTAAAAAAATTATGAAGACATACTGATATATATAAGAACTTGGAAAGCATATCATCCGTGTGCTTCTTATGAAATTATATATATGTATGTATGTATATGTGTATATATATTCATATGTGTATATATATGTATATAGCATTATAGGTTTTTCTTTTTTTAAGATTTATTTATTTATTTGAGAGAAAGAGAGAGAGAGGTAGAGAGGGCAGAAATAGAGGGAGAGAGAAAATCTCAGGCAGATTTTCTGCTGAGCACAGAGTCCAACACAGGGCTTGATCTCATGACCTCGAGATCATGACCTGAGCAGAAACCAAGAGTCCAATGCCCAACTGACTGAGCCACCCAGGTGCCCTGGCATTATATTTTATCCTACCAAAGTGAAAAGAAAAAAAACCCAAAAACCTCTTTCCTGTAACTGAGGGTAAGGGGAAATAAATGATGGCATAGAGAAATACGTAGATTAATTTGTTTCTGGAGAATTTAGCAAAACACAAAAATTCTAAAAATGTTCTCACCTTTTGAACCAGCAATTTTGTTTGCAGAAATCTATTTGAAGAAAACAAGCATCAATATAGGCAAAAATTTAGCTACTAAGATGTGGCATAAAGCATCACATGTAATAGCAATAAGAAACATCCTAATATACATACTAGGCAGGCATTAACTATGATGTTGTAATTTTTAAAAATTATCCCTTTGAAGTAAATACTTTTTGTCTTACAAAATTTTTAAAAGATACAGAAATAAACCTTTTTTTAAACTCTTAATGCTCCAGCCACTGAGTTTCCTCCTTGAAGGTGACTGTTCCAATTTCCCTTTCAATCTTTCCAGAGACATTCTTCCTTGTATATGTAAACATGCATAACTAGATTATGTAATAAATTTTATATGCATATATGTATTTTATAATGGTAGCATACTGCTACTACACTGCTCTGCTCTTGACGTTTTACAGTTAATTCTTTTTTTTTAATTTTTTATTTCTATTCAGTGTAATAGTATTCATTGTTTTTGCACCACACCCAGTGCTCCATGCAATCCGTGCCCTCCCCAATACCCACCACCTGGTTCCCCCAACCTCCCACCCCCCACCCCTTCAAAGCCCTCAGATTGTTTTTCAGAGTCCATAGTCTCTCACGGTTCACCTCCCCTTCCAATTTCCCTCAGCTCCCTTCTCCTCTCTGAGATTATTCAATATAAGCATGCGGATTGTGACCTCATTCTTTTAAACAACTACAGAGTATTCCTTTGATATGTGTCCCTTAATTTATCTTAGCCGTTTTGAGAAGAGCACATCAGTAAGGGATTTATAGAAGAGTATTTAATAACATGCGTAGTAGATGTTCATGATTTACTAAGTGAAAAAACAAATGACCAGCAGATTACAAAGAACTCTAGTAGTCTGCAAGTCAACAGGTCGCCTCTTCCAAATGCTTAGGACACAAATACACATATTCACATGAAAGCCTGGCATTTGCCGTTACAAATTCCTGGACTGACTCAACCATTGTGCTCTTTGTCCCAGTGAGTTGGCCTCTGTAACCAGGGAAACAGCCCCAGCTCATAATCTAAAGAAATACTGCAGAGATAGTCCAGCTAAAGATAAGAAACTAGGTACTTGGTGATCGCTCTCTCGCTCCTTTTTTTTTTCCTTGCGGTTTTATGACTTCGACAATCGGTGGTTAGTTCTCATCCACCTTGTCTATAGATTTTTGACAGTGGTGACAGGTACATGAGTAACCAATGTGTGGAGTTCGGTGAATCTTCATCCTCATTATGTTTCCTAGACAACCACACGTGGATACTGTGTAGCACGTTCTTATTCCTTTGACCCAGATACTCTGCTGATCCTGGTATCGACACACATACCTGGCATTCCCATCTCCTTTAAGGCAAATTTCCAGATTTCTCTGAGTGCCTGAAGGGTTTGCTTCTTGAAGTCCGCTCCATGATGTACATGTGATTGTCCATGGTATGGTCTCTGGTCCCTACCCCACCGATGGCAGAATGACCCTTCTTCTCTCCACCCTTCTTCTCGGAGCAGTTCTGTGGGGCGCAGTTTGGAGAGACCTGGAGATCTTAACACACTTTTCCTTTCCAGGGCCATTTATGATGCTGGGCGGCACCCAGGTAGAAGCATCCAACTCCAGACTTCCCTGCTGCTTAAGTCAAGCCAGGAGTGGACTTCGCTCACATCTCCTTTCCTCGCTAATAAGCGAGTTAGAAATAGATCAGAGGAAGGGACTAAACCATGAGTGACTAGAGGCCTTTCAGTCTTGTAGGAACTATAAAATCAACACTAACAGAGAAACAGGTTGGAGTCCTGGGATCAGGCCCTCGCTATCTGCCTGCCCTGCCTGGTCTAAGTTTTCCTTTCCACCTCACTCCTGCTGGACGCAGGACCCTCCCTGGGAAGCAAGGACAACAAGGGAGGGACAGGTTCAGACCCTGACAGTGTGAAAAGTCTGTCATGGCTGGGACCTTATCTCTGCCTCCACAGGGACTGCTCATATTGAAGCAAGTGTGCTTTAAACAACAACAAGACAACTTTTTATTTTGGAATAATTCTAGATTCACAGAAAAGTTGCAGATATGACTTGTAGTTTCTATATATCCTGACCCAGGTTCCCTTAATGTTAACATCTTGCATTGCCATGGCATGTCTGTGAAAGCCCAGAAACCAATATTGGTTCGTTACCATTCACTGAATTCCAGATTTTATCTGGGTTACACTAGCTTCTCTACCAGTGTCCTTTTGCTGTTTACCAATGTCCTTTTGCTGTTTTAGTATCCAGTCCGGCTCCCACGTTGCACAGAGTCCTGTCTCCTCTGCTCTGTGACAGTTTCCTAGTCTTTGTCTTTCACAACTTTGACACTTTCATAGAGTATGGTCAGGCATTTCATTGACTCAGCTTTGGATCATCTCATGTTTTTTCTCATGATTACACTGGGATTATGGGTTGTGGAAAGGATAGTAGAGGTGAAGTACCCTTCTCTTCATCCCAGATTGAGAGTACAGCACATCCTGGTAATGCTAATTTGGATCACATGGGCAGGTGGGGGCTGTGGGCTTCTCCACTGTCAAGTTACTATTTTGTCCCTTTCCATATTCTATTCCTCGGAAGAGTCACTGAGTGTAACCCTCACTCAAGGGGAGTGAAACTGGACTTCACCTCTTGGAGGAAATAGTATTTACATAGGTTATTTGGAACCAGTCAAAGGAAGCTTTGTCCCTCTATCTCCCTTCCTCCCTCATTTATTGATGTGTAAATATATATATATATATATATATATATATAGACACACACACATATACATACATCCATACACACACATCCTTTTAGTTAAAAGTAATAGCCTTGTTTAAGTAAAGGGGTTGGGTCAGTACTTATGCTTTTAGCAAAGTTGACTGCCTCTGTGACAGGGAATACAGACCCCTCTAGGGATTCCTAATGAATAAAAGAACAGGGACTCTAAAAAAGACAGTATAATCTCAGCTCTGCCACATATTAACTATATTACCAAGGGCAAGTTTCTTAATCTCTCAGTTTTTCTTTTTAAAAAATGTACATATTATTTATTAAAAATACTGTGTAGGGGTACCTGGCTGGCTCAGTCGGTAGAGCATGTGATCCTTGATCCTGAGGTTGTTAAGTTCGAGCCCCACGTGGGTGTAGAGATTACTTAAACATAAAATCTTTAAAAAATACTATTTATAGAGGCATTTAATAAGGTAATTTAGATGCATAGCATAAGGTCTAATGAATAGTTAATGCTTAATAAATATTAGTGTTATTTGTTACATGATTTGATTTTATTAAGTATATATGTAATATGAATATGGATACACACCTACACAAAGAATCAGTGGTTGATAACTTTCATTTTCTTCTCTCTGCTTGTTTGTACATTTTAAATTTTCTTCCCTTTTTTTTTTTAAGATTTTATTTATTAATTTGACAGACAGAGATCACAAATAGGCATAGAGGCAGGCAGAGGGAGAGGAAGGGAAGCAGGCTCCCTGCTGAGCAGAGAGCCCAATGATGATGCGGGATGCAGGGCTCGATCCCAGGACCCTGGGATCATGACCTGAGCTGAAGGCAAAGGCTTTAACCCACTGAGCCACCCAAGTGCCCCTTTTAAATTTTCTATAATAAACATTTGTTTACTTTCCTAGTAAGAGAAAAAAATAATAAAAGTTTCCAGATAAATAACACCTGCCTCTGCCAGAAGTATGGAAAATGACCACGTTCTCATATCACTGCTGGGGAGAAGACTTGCTAAATCTTTTTTGAATAATGTATTGGCAATAACTAGCAGAAGCACTAAAATTTTGCAGACTGTCTAACTCAGTAATTCCATTTCTAGCTATTTATCAGATGAAGATACTGTAGAGAATATATACACAAAGATTTATCCTTATAAATGTTTAGTACATCAATTACGAAAGCAAAAACTGGCAGTAACTAAATCCTATGTATGCATTACAGTCTTGGGTAGCCAAAAGATCATTTTGTAGAAAATTATTTAATAAAATTATTAATATGTTGACAAATTATTTAAGTGACAAAGGACAAAAATTATGACCAGTACAATTTCATTTTTGTAAAACACACAAAGTTGCTTAAAAAATATATCTAAGTGGTGACAGTTATTATCTCTGTGTTGTTGGATCATGAGCAACTTCCTATTTTCTTATTTGGGTTTATCTGCATTTTCCAGATTGCTTACAAGGAACCTAAATTATTTTTGGAAATAGAAAAAGCCAATGCTATTTTTAACATGCTCATCATAGACAATTTAGAAACTATAAAATTTTATGTAGAAGGAAGTAATCTTCTTCTTACCACTTAGGCCTATTACTAATAATGTATTGTATTTCTTTAATTCTTTTATGTAAATGTGTGTATAATCTTTGCCACCATCCCCCCACCCCCTGCCCAGGTTAGGATCATACCATATGGAATGTTTTATATTGCTTTTTTTTTTTTTTAAAGTAACACCGTATCATAAACATCGCCCTAAGTCTTGAATACTTTTAAAAACAATGTTAAAAAAAAATAGCAAACTAGTGGGGCAAAGGTATAGGAACTGATGTACAAAGATTCATTACAAAGTGCACAAAGCAGTTGCAAAGTCATATTAAGGGGTGATCATACAAGATAGTCACCAAGCACATAGTTTTGATTATCTTAGGAGGAGGAATTATGGGGAAATAGTTGGAGGTTTAATATTTTAAAATAATGTGTATATTGTTATTATCTCTGTAATCGGAAAAATAATACAGATTTTAAAATAAAAACATTTTTAAAGGGCTGTACAATATTCCACTATACCGTAAAATTTCCTGTTGGACATTCAGATTTGTTTCCGCCTTTTCATTATATACGTAATGATCATCCTAAGATGATACCTTTGCTTTCAAGCCCTTTCCTGAGCTCTTTATATCCTATGATAAATTTGAAGAAAAATTCCTAGGTCGATTTGTGTGTACTGATCTTAAAGGATTTTGCTTGAAACCTATGCTTATAGATAAATGTATGCCTGTATATAAAGAATAATAGATTTAACTTTCTGTTTCTTAATAGAATTCAGCAAGCCCACTTAGTTTATAGCCTCTGGTTTACTTAGAGAATTTCTCACGGGAAAAATGTACTCTCTTTTGAAATATATTCCAGAGTCTTATTTGAAAACTCCAGTAGAAACTTTGAAAAGTGGCTGAGAATCTACAACAGAGAAATGGAGACAATAGATTGATGTTCTAGATTCATTAAGCTAATGTGATGCAGGCCAATTCACCAGCAGTACTCTGACATGGAATTCATGAGAGACTGTAAAAAATAAATATAAAAAATTTAAAAAGTCATTACTCCATGGTCTTACCCTCTCTGCTATTTTAAAAAGTAAATATAGGGGTGCCTGGGGGGCTTGGTCTGTTAAGCGTCTGACTCTTGATTTTGTCTCAGGTCATGATCTTGGGGTCCTGGTATGGAACCCCCCTCCCCAGTTGAGCTCTTTCTCTCTCTCTCAAGTAAATAAATAATTTTAAAGTATATATAGCCCTACTCTTTTCAAAAAGTAAGTTTTATTGAGGAATAATTCATAGATCATAAAATTTACCCTTTTAGAGTATAACATTTGATGGTTTTAGTGCGCTATTACTGTGCAACCATCGCAATTGTATTTTAGAACATTTTCATCCTTCTTGTTTTTGGAAACTGTTTCCCCATTTTATGTTATAATTATTATATATAGAAGCTGCTTCAAATCCATTATCAAATGAGATAACAAGGAGATACCTGTAGGTAAATAAACTAATAACAGTTTTATTTTTTAAAATTTTTTTTTATTTGACAGAGATCACAAGTAGGCAGGAGGCAGGCAGAGGGGCTGGGGGGGGGTGTGGGGGAGGGGGGAAGCAGGCCTAGCAGAGAGCCTGATGCAGGATCTATCC
Organism: Lutra lutra; assembly: GCF_902655055.1. Lineage (NCBI taxonomy): Eukaryota > Metazoa > Chordata > Mammalia > Carnivora > Mustelidae > Lutra > Lutra lutra. The sequence goes on from NC_062286.1 coordinate 32,018,448, forward strand.
CAGGACCCTGAGATCATGACCTGAGCCAAAGGCAGAGGCTTTAACCCACTGAGCCACCCAGGCGCTCCCCTAATAACAATTTTGACTACCCAGTTAATCTGTGTTTAACATTTCTTTGGGGCCTTGAACTTTTTCAAGGCCTTGGTTTTCTCATCTGTAAAATCAGATGTTTGGTGTGCCTCTCATCAAGGACTCTGATTTGCATTCTTTTTGCGTAGCATTCATATGACTTCATATTTCATGATAACTTCTGTCTCATCACTGGTTAGAGCCATGCCTTGCATATGCAGGGGAGGAATACACAGATGCCTTCATTACCAAATGGGATGAGATGGACCCAAAAGAGACAACAGCTTGTTACAGTTTGGGGCTAGCCAGTTAGCTAAGGACACGTTTCTACATGGTTACTTTAGTTAGGATTGGCCTTAGAGAAATTACAAGTGTCATGATTTAAGAATTTAGTGAAATTTGAAAATGACTCAGCGTAAGGGACCTGGCTTCAGACAACTAATGCTTGCCTTTATTTATTTTTATTTTTTTTAGAAGATTTTATTTATTTTTTGGACAGAGACACAGCGAGAGAGGGAACACAAGCAGGGGGAGTGGGAGAGGGAGAAGCAGGCTTCCCGCTGAGCGGCCGGATCCCAGGCCCCTGGGATCGTGATCTGAGCTGAAAGGACTAAGCCACCCAGGCATCGCTGTTTGCCACCTTCAAATACAAGAATAAGTGAAAAGTTTGGTGGAAGTTTTCTGAAAATTTTAAAGCCAGCTCGGCCAGTTCCTGGCTACCTCTCTGAACCTGAGATTTCTTACTTGTAAAATGGGGCTAACGGTCCCTATTTGCTCCTGTGTTTGGGAGAGTGTGAGAGAGCAGGCGCGAAGCATCTGGTGTGACATCTGGGGAGGGGCTCACTGTAGTTTAGTTCCCTTGGACCAGTTAATCTACCAAGACCATAAAGGCCATCAGAAAAGAAGTGATGATACATAATGTAATACATGACACATGTATAAATCAGTGAAATTAAGGATTAATTTAAAAAGCCATGGGGGCACCTGGGTGGCTCCGTTGGCTATCTGCCTTTGGCTCAGGTCCTAAACCCAGGGTCCTGGGATCGAACGTGGCATCAGCCCCCCTGCTCAGAGGGGAGCCTGTTTGTCTCTGGCCCTCTGCTTCTCCCCCACCCACCCTCCTGCTCGGGTTCGCACCCTCTCTCTCTCTCAAATAAATAAATGATATATTTTTTAAGGTAAAGCCGTTATTTGCCTCCGTAATGCATCAATGATTTGTATTTCAAGTATGATAGCTTCTTTATATTTTAGAATATTGATTTAAAATATATCTTTCCTTTCTACTACATAAGGTTTGAGATTTCTGTTGTTACTTAATGTTTCTCTCTTGCTTTGATCCTATCAAATTTCCTAAAATATCCAACAGCTTTGGTCATTATTGCTCCCTTGTGGGTTTAGAAATTCTGAAAATTAAGGGGTGCCTGGCTGGCTCAGTCAGTAGAGCATGTGACTCTTGATCTTGGGGTCGTGAATTCCAGTAGGATGTATTAAAAAAAATCTTTAAAAAAAACCCCTCCAAGTTCTGACAATTAAAAAACAAACGGGCGCCTGGGTGGCTCAGTGGGTTAACCCTTTGCCTTCGGCTCAGGTCGTGATCTCAGGGTCATGGGATCGAGCCCCACATCGGGCTCTCTGCTCAGTAGGGAGCCTGCTTCATCCTCTCTCTCTCTCTGCCTGCCTCTCTGCCTACTTGTGATCTCCTTCTCTGTCAAAGAAATAAATAAAATCTTTAAAAACAAACAAAAACACTTTGTAAATTTGTGAAGATAGGGTCTGATGGTTAACAAGTTGAGATAAAATAAAAATACTGTAAAAAATGTTCTAGGATTTTATATACTGAGAGCCCTGGAAAATCTCCTAGCAATGTAACTAAATGGAGTGTTCTTGGGGATCTTGGCCAAAGACTTACTTTAATCCTTAGGAATTGTGCAATTTGAAAATTGGAGTTTCAGTTTCACTTGTACTTAACGGCTGCCTTTCAGCCATACGTATTCCTCCTTGTCGATGTTATTGATCAAAGGGCATGTTGTGCACTTATTGGGCAAAAACGATATGCCTCCTCTTCAGAGCGGCATCCAGCTTATCTATTCATGGTGTGCCCTCATCTGTGGTAACAAGGAGTTTGAGGTGCTTACAAAGGCAAAACAAAACAACACAACAGCAATAACAAAACCGATACCAAGCCCACTGTCGAATCACATAAACGCTCTAATACCTCTTATATATTTTTGGTTTGCTGAAAAATTGACAGCTGGGCTCTTGCAAAAGCACCTGCACCGTCAGGATTTTGCGCTCGTCACCACGGAGCTGGCTCTCTGTAGCAGACAGTTTGGAGAAAGGAGACCTTAGAGCAGAGTGGGTGTGGGTTCTTACAGAGCGCGGCTCTGTAAGAAATGATGGCTGGGAGTGGCACTAGTACATTTTTGAAGCCCACAGTTTGCTGTTGGCCTCTTTTCACCTCCATTTCTTACCCCCTGTGGTGGCCTTTCCTCCCAAGCCCTAAGGAGAGTGGGGGCTCTGATGTTGCCCTCCAGCCACTCAGTAGTGCCACCCACCGCAGCCCACGCGCCCATTTTCTAGCTTACTGATAACCAGCAGCTCTTGGGAAAGCTATTCCTTTAAACAAATTCACATAAAAGTCAGAGCTGGAACTTTATCTCCTTAATCTTCTCAGTGGGATTACTCTGGAACCCAGATGGATTTCTAAATGTTAAATATTTAAGTAGAATGAGGAAGAGATTTTTATCTCTTCTAGGCCAGTCAGCCTCTGGGCCGAATTAGTCATGTTCTTGCTCTATTTCAACTGTAAAGGCTCTAGGTGCAGGGAAAGGCAAACTGGAAAGGCTCTAGATGCTGGGAAAGGCATACTGGGGAGTACCAAGGCAAGAGGGAAGAGGTGCTTTGTCCTGGGTTGGAAGTGCTAGGAGCTGTCTAGATCTTAACCCAGAAGAGCTTTCTAGAGTTTGGCACAACAGTAGCCCTGAGTTACATTATAGAATCTGGATTTGGAAATGGAAGAGGGGACCTCCAGTGGATCCCTTGAAGCCAACTCCTGGCTGAGAACCTGTGATTTAGAGGGAACATTTGATGGAATAGATTTTGGTGAGGGATTTTTTCTTCTAAATGTGATCACATTAAAGGAAGAATGAAGAGTATGGCATCTAAAGAGAAGTCAGAAGTCAGTCTCTAAAACAAATGTGTGTGAGTGAGAGTGTGTGTGTGTGTGTGTGTGTGTGTGTGTGTGTGTGTGTGTATTTATTTTAAAGTAAGCTCTACACCCAATGTGGGACTTGAAGTCATGACCCTTAGATCAAGATGCTCTACTGACCAAGCCAGCCAGTTGTCCCTTTAAAACAAATACATTTTAGAGATTTATTTGAATTCAATCTAAGATTACTTTCAAATTGAGTTTATATAAGGTAGTGTTAATGTTTTACAGGGGGTTCTTATACTTGTAAGATTAAATACAGTATGATGTTCTCTGACCTGAAAATTACAAGTAATAGAAGATTAGCCAAATCCAAGAGGAAGGAAATTGGATAATGGAGCAATTTCTGCTCTTTTCTGGCAGAGCAGAAAGTGATGTGATGGGTGCTTGGTGAAGGAAGAAACGAATGACGTAGGATAGGGATTCAAATCCAAGAAAAAGTAAACGTGTGGCTAGAAAGGAGGATAATTATGAAAGAGGAAGGGAGGAACCGTGGAAGGGTGCTCTTGAGACGGGGATGGTGGCAGGACAAGTGACAAATACATTTTTCCCCTAGATGCACTTCTGACAGTTTCTCTCCTTTTTTTTCTTCTCACTGCAAGCATTTCTCAAAAATTAAGACTGACTTTTCTCCTCACTCACAGTACTTTCTCACGGCTTCATAAATATAAATTGTTCATAGGATTTCAATTGCCAAAACACACACATTAAGACTTGTGTCTCTAGCATAAGTGTCTTGCTTTTTTCTCTAGTTGAGTTTCTAATAGCTAATCATGCTGGACAAACATGATATTCAATTTGTTTTGCGTATTCCCATACCTAAAACGCTTTTTCATCAACATATAGTTGTACCTCCCCAGCCAATTTTTCTATCTTTGATGATTCCAGCCCCTCAGGAAATCTCTTGGAGTTATGGTCAGATTATCTCATGGTGCTGTGGTTGGTGTCTTCTCTAAGTTTTCTGGTGAGGTCTTAAATTGTGGTTAACCTCATCAGGCTGTTTCTTCTTGGTGGCTGTATATTCCTTTGAGGGCTTGTTTTTTTCTGTGTCTGCCCAGCATTTGATAACTTGATAGTGTTTGCTAGACAATAAGCAAACATTTTAAATAATGTCAGTAAATTCAACTGATATAAAAAAGAAAAACTTGACATTTTGTCTGCTGGAAGATAAGGGTCTTTTCATGTTGGAAATGCAAAAGCCACTACAGGAAGATATGAACGGTTAAGGAGGACGAGTTCTCATACTTTTTTGGGAGGTAACATGGCAACCACTGTATTAAAAAAAAAAGTCTTGGGGCGCCTGGGTGGCTCAGTGGGTTAAAGCCTCTGCCTTCGGCTCAGGTCATGATCCCAGGGTCCTGGGATCGAGCCCCGCATCAGGCTCTCTGCTCAGCAGGGAGCCTGCTTCTCCCTCTCTCTCTGCCTGCCTCTTTGCCTACTTGTGATCTCTGTCTGTCAAATAAATAAATAAAATCTTTAAAAAAAAAAAAAAAGTCTAGATTGTTGCCAGAGGGGAGCATGGTGGAAGATGGACAATACAGGTGAAGGGGATTAAGAAGTATAAATTTCTAGCTACAAAATAAATAAATCAGGGGGATGAAAAGTACAGCATAGGGAATATAGTAATAATATTATAATGACTTTTATGGTGACAGCTGGTAATACACTTACTGTGGTGAACATTTCGAACTGTATATAAATGTCAAATCACTGTTATTGTACACCCGAGACTAATATAGTATTGTATGTCAACCATACTTCAGTTTAAAAATAATAAGTGAAATAGTCAAACTAAAAAATATTCTATGGATTTCTTTCAAAGGACCACAAATAACTGTAGAAGTTAATACCTTCCCAAAGTTCTAGAGGGTAATAAAAGTAATAATCAATCACTATATATCTTGCTGTCACAAAGCACATTAACATCATTGTTTCGTGTAATAGTTTTAACAACCTCAGGTGTTAAGATTCTCATTTCAGGTCAGTGTTATTCTCACTGTAGAGTTGGAGGCACTGATGATCAAAGGTCATGACCTGGAAGTGGCAAAGCCAAAATATGACCTGTGGTCAGATGTCTTTCTGGTTCAGAGAGAGGGAAAATGTGGAAAGACAGTGAAACCAGTCATCCTGAATCCTCAAAGGTGCTAGAGACCTTTTTGAATGAGGAGACCTTTTCCTGCAATTAGATAAGCCTTTTCCCTAAGAGCAGAGATGATGATCGCTAGCCGAGGTCTGCTGAACTGGAGGGTACGTGAGGAGCACTGGTTAAAAACACCCACCAGGACCCAAAACTGATTGATTCTTTTTTGGGGCAAAAGATAGAAAATGAATAGTTTGGCGCCTACCCAGTTGTCTAACACAGACATGAATATTTTTCTTGCAAGAAGAGGGGTAGTTTCCTCTTCTTAAAGTTTCCTCTCCTTGAAAGAGATCAGGTAAATTTCTACCAAGAATGTGTTCATGTATTTTGTAAAATCCAACGTTTGGGTCATTTCTTCATTATGTTGTTTTAGATTTCCTCCACAGGATACACATGTTTTACGAGAAGATGATGTCCTCGTTGGAAGCATAGTAGCTTTGACTAAAATAAATAATATCCAAAGAGAGGGGCCAACGAGAGAGGGAAGAATGGTTTTCAGATTCCCTACGGTGTATTTATAGTTCTAGGCTAAATAACATCAGATCCCTGCCTTACGTTAAGTGTGCATATTATTTGAGAACATGCTTCTCAACTTCAGTGATATACAATTGAACAGCATACTCTTTTCAGTCATCCACTGCTACAAAACAAATCACCCCAAAACGTAGTGGCTTAAAACAATTTATTCTCATAATTTTGTGGTTGAGCTGGGCACAGCTGGGCCGTTATGCTGTTCTACTTGACACTTACTTGGCTATATTTGGCTGGTGGCTGCACTGAGTTGGAAGGTCCAAGAAGGCTTTAACGGCCCCTTGGTGCTCCTCCGGTGGCCTCTTTCTCTTCACACCATATCTTGTCATCTGGAGGTCTAGCCTAAGCTTCTTTACAGCATGGTGGCTGGCTTACCCAGAGAGAGAAAGCAGAAGTTGCCAGGCCTTTTAAAGAGACCTAAGCTCCAAAATGGCACAGTGGGACATGGGCTGCATTCTATTTGTCTCAGGAAGTCACTGGTCACAAGGTAGGGAGGAGGGAGGGAGACTTCACCTCTTGATAAAAGGAATAGCAAAGGGTCATTGCAAAAGGCCCATGGGATGGGAGAAACTTTTGCAGTCAGCACTGGAAAGAATCTTCTGCACTCTTCCAACATAGCACTACTAAAAATACTGACAGCAGAAAGGTTAATTCAAGAGAAAATAAAAGAATTGAAGCATCTTTAAACAATGACCTCATTCCTTATTTTACTAATTGTTATTCTCTCTTTTGATCTCTGGTCTAAGTTTGGTCTTGAGCCGCTTCAACCTTTGAAACCTATAACAGAAACTACTGTGATGACCTGGAATTGAAGTTGCAAGAAAATTTTGTGTTTTGTAGTATTGGGAAGGGCCAGAGAAATATTTTGATGAGTTGGAAGAAAAAGAAACTTAACAACTTCAAAGTAAATGTTCTCGGGGATAAACATCTACTGGGTTGGACTGGAAAAGATTTTCTTAGTTTTTCTATTTGTGAAAATTGCCAACCTAAGACACAAAAAGGAAGAGGTGCTGTATCAACTGTTCATATAGTCCAACTGGGAGGAAATGAAATAAGTTCTGAAAAAAATTTTTTAAATTTATTTTTAAAGATTATTTATTTATTTGTCAGAGAGAGAGAGAGAAAGAGAGAGAGAGAGCACAAGCAGAGGGAGAAGTAGGCAGAGGGAGAAGCAAGTGGGCCCCCCGCCGAACAGGGAGCCCGATGAGGGACTTGATCCCAGGACCCCGGGACCATGACCCAAGCCAAAGGCAGACACTTAACCGACTGAACCACCCAGGCGTCCCACAAGTTCTGAAATTTATATGTGAATACGACAGTTTTTCTCATTTAAATACAAAGTATATGGCAATGGACTAAGAGGTGAGTTGAATAGAAATAAGGAGACAGAAATATTTCTAACTTTTATTAAAATAAGCTAAAGAACGTATTCAGGTTAAGTTATATATACAAATATAAGATCACCAAAGTTTTTAAGCCCATATTTAGGTTTTATAAATATCTGAAGCTAAATTTTAAAAATATTGTGTATATTTAACATAATAATAACTAAAACTGCTTTGTAGTGAATTGTTTTTATAGTATAAGTTGCTGTTATGCTAATTATTGTGTGCTAATTAATATTACAGCTACAGTTTCATGTGATTTGTAATAGACCTGCTTCTATACTAATATATTCTAAAATCCTAAGTAGACACAACATCTTCAATGTGACAGTATTGAGAGACATGGTCAGTGACAAGTGTTCACAACAGAAAAGAAAATTTTAACTTTAATAAATACAAGTTGTTTCTACTCCTATTAAGTAGGATAACCAATTCTCAGCTTGAGTAGATTACAGGTTAAATATAAAGTAGACTGAAACTGAGTCTCTGCTACTCAAATATAAAACGAGTATAATTCAGATATATTTGTAGAATTCCCTTAAGTTACCATTTACTGAAAGCATTAAAAGTTTTGTTGAAGTTAGAAATGTCCTCAATGTTCTTTGCCTTAATGGATATCTTAAATTAGTGTTTCACAGCATATGTGTCATTTCCCAGCTAATTAGAGTTAGATTAAAACTTCAAATAATGATTACATATTACTCTGCATTTTAAAAGCACACCTGTTTTATTTACATTAATTAAAATTTAGTGACAATTAGCTTTAAAATCCACTTTAGTTTATAAAATTTATAAATTTATAAAATTGAACCTCCACTAGACAGTTGTCTGCAAACTACTATTGAAGTGATAGGACTAGGAGGGAGTGGTTGTGTGTGTGTTTGTGTGAGTGTGAAAGCAAGCAATCGAGGGAGAGATGAGAGACAGGGAGGCAGGGAGGGAGGGAGAGAGAGATCCATCTAGCCCCTGGTTAGATCATAAAACCTAAAATCTATCTTGCTATTGTTAATGAGAAACAATCTCTGGAAAGCCTCTTCTAGTGGGAGTAACATCCAGCACAGAAATGCCATGTGCTTTGGAGAATCACAGAAGTCCACAGCTGAATGGGAGCCCTAAAAAACACCTAACTTATCTCTTCTACTTTTCAAATGAGAAAATGAGGGCACAGAACAGTTACACATTGTGACAAGGCTACACGGAGAATTGTAAGCCAGTCAAGAACCTGGTGTCCTAACGCCCAGACCAAATGCTAAGTCTATTATTACTTAACTTACCACTCATACTTTGTCTTCTACCAGAACAAGAATGAAGTTGTTGAGTTCATGATTTTAATAGAAAACAAACACCCACACTCATACACACTTACATACACCTCCCCCAAAACATTACCTTATTATTGTATGGCATTTTTTTCTTTGTCTTAATTGCATGCATCACAAATTTATATGTAATTCATACATATGCATTATAAATCAGAATCTGATTCAGCTAATATCTTATACTGACTCCCCAGTTTTTTCAAGATTTAAAGGTTTGTGCAGTTGTAGGATCATTCCTCTTCTGGTAGTTTGGTAGTATGTTTTAATTAACAAAAAGAGATTTTTGGTCTTTTCACTGTTGTTGTTGTTGTATTGTTTTTTTTTTTTTTTGTTTTGTTTTGAGAATTCTGTGCCATTCAGGTTGTTCCAAAACCAGGAATGGAAGTCATTGGTGGTGACAAATGATTAAGAAAATACCATCTTGTCTACAGCCATACCACCCTGAACACGCCTGATCTCGTCTGATCTCGGAAGCTAAGCAGGGTCGGGCCTGGTTAGTACTTGGATGGAAGAAAATACCATCTTTTTGAAAAACTATAATTCTATGACAAGTAAGCTAAAGAACCGTAACAAATCTTCAGAGTCGAGAATTTTTTCAAAATAACATTAATTTTCTTAGGTCTTAGAGTTGGGAGATCTGCAAGAGCAATGAGGAGCAGAGATATGGCTGACTGAGAAGGGGATAATCTGCTCTCTGCTCATCTCTTTCTTTCCTGTTCGAGAACTTTCTTTGCACCCCTTCTTCAATTATCTCCCTAAGCCAAAGCAGGAAAAGCCTCCTGAATACAACTTTTTAATCATTCAGTCTAGTTAAAATAATCTTCAAAAAGTGAACCCATGGGGCACCTGGGTGGCTCAGTCGGTTAAGCACCTACCTTCGGCTCAGGTCATGATCCTGGGGTCCTGGGATTGAGCCCCGCATTGGGCACCCTGCTCAGCGGGGAGCCTGGTTCTCCTTCTCCCTCTGCTGCTCCCCCTGTTTGTGCTCTCTCCCTCTCCCAAATAAATAAAATCTTAAAAACAAAGTGGCCCCCTCGAAGGGCTTTGTGGTTGGGGGCAAATGGAATAAGTGCATCCAAATATCACTAGGACTGAAAGGGAGTTCAAAGGCAGAGTCCCAGCAAATAGCCTTCCAGGGCTGATAAAGGTCTAATGAAACGTCCTTTTCTGTGGTGTTATTTCCTTCTTCCCTGAAGAAGCAGCAGAAGCACAAAGAACTAAAGTCTACATGTTCGGTTCTCTATAAAGTGCTCTAAAAACAAAAATAACAAAACGAACTGCTTGGAGATTCTCAGGTACAATGTGGTAAGTCTGGGGAAATCAGGGTGTGAAGAGATCACGCCCGGGGAGGAGAGAAGGGGTGCGTTCAGGTGGTGCCGCTTACCACGATGGCGCAGTATTTGGATGGCAGCAGGAAAGAGCTGTATACAATAAATTTAAAAGCTTGGAAGCTGGCATGGGTGAGACAAGTCACAAGTGAGCCAGAAACCTTACGAGGATGTAAAGGAAACACGTGGTTACAGAATTGTGTGGGCTTCTGTGAAGAGCCTCATAGGGTTCACAGAAGTCAGTGCTTAATTTGGGCACTAGATGTTCCAGCGCGGCTGTCTTCCCTGTGGCTGAGAAATGCAAGGGAGTTTGTGTGCAGCTCCGAAGTGAGAAACAGGTACGTCAAACAGAGTAGAGTTGCAGGTTGAGGTCTGTGGGCTTGTGTGGTTCAGAGGCCGGTTGCCCAGGGAAAGGGCCAATGTGCAAGTGTTACTCAGATGATTTTCTTCATGGTAAAAGGACTGCAGCAGAGCATTTTCCTAAAGCAGTAGATGCTTTCTCCCCCTGCTGCCCCGCCCACCCCGTGATCTCTAAATGATGGATTTGTCTATGGAAAAAAAAATTGAGAGAGAAAAATGCCAGTTTGTGTTAGTTCTTAAATGTAAGCAAAAATAAGGAAAGACAGTCACCCTATCAACCCTTGCCAAAAAGTCCATCGCTGTCTGAAGCATGATTATAAGCAAAATGGGAAGTGGAGTTGTGTGCTGTATTCTGAATTTCTATGTGTGCGTGTGTGTGTTATGTAGATGTGCAGGAGAGCTGGAGCAGGAGGAGTAGCCCGGCAATGAGAAGGCTTACCTGGTAAAAAAACACTATGAAAGTTAAAAAAAAAAGTTTCAGCAAAGTTGCCTTTTGTCTTTTATTTCTCATTTTCCTTGTTCCTGTGGCCTCATTTAATTAAAAATGCGAGAAACATACAAATCTGAAGAGGCACATTCTTGATGATAAGATGACAAGAAGACCACCTTAGAAGCTTATAGTCGCACTAAGCATGTTAAATGGCCAAATAAGCCCACTTAGAACATCCTTCCAGTGAGCAGGAAACTATTGTTGAGATACCGTAATTCCTAAGTAAAGAGATGCTCCTCCCAAATAACTGAAGATTCTCTAGAAGGTTTCATGGCCATGTTTATAGGTGCAATAAACTTTTAGAGGTGAACAGAAGATGGTACTGTGTTTTCCTAAAAACAATTTATGCTTGGTGTAGGTGGGAGATACCTGGTGTTTCTTGGAATTACGTGTATTTGCAAAATTTAACAACGTTCGGGTAAGCATGCCAGACCCAGGAGCAGAAAAGAGTTAATGCAATAATCTTAATATTTATTGAAACATCACTATTTTGTGCCTTTATGCCAGACAGCGATAGACAACCCCATATTATTTTACATGAGTTCCTTGCTAGCAAACGAAAAGCCCTTTAAACAGACTGCATCATTCTTCCATGTCTAGGATAAAAGGCATCTACTATGTTGTTTCAAAACTTTTAATTATAAATATATATATATGTATATATATATATATAGATGGGTACATATGTGTATATATAGGTGTATCTGTCAGGTTTACTTGAGAAAATATCCCAGTGTAAACTGGGCTCACCTATTGTGGTGTTTTGTTTGTTTGCTTCTTTTTTTTGGTAGGAGACACAAAGAAGGTAACTGAAAGATAATCTTTTTGCTGTTGGAAGCATTTACAAACCTGATCTGATCATGATACACAAGTTTAGGGCTGCACAAGTTCACAGAGGCTATGGATTCAAGTGTTTGGAAGTGTATTGACCTTGAACCAAATATTTAAGACATACACCCAACAGGATACATCTAGGCACTGAGGTGATCAAGCCAGGAAAAAGAAAAAGAAACCACGATGTTCTAAAGGACAGCATTAGAGTCAGCAGTCAGTTATCACAGGGCATTATGTTCTGAGGATGGTAATTCCTCGTAGTTCCTTATTTGCGATGTAAATGTATGGAATTTTCTCTGGCTTGCTTTAAAATTGGAATCATCAATGTCTCATGAGACAGAGAAAGTAGAGTCTTCCCTGGAATCAAGGGATAAACCTACATGACATTTCCAGGTTCCCTTCCTACACCAATATAAAATCCAGCATTACTCAACAGACCTGGTTACAATAACTATGAATTAAAATGCAGAAACATAATGTCATTCCTTACACAAACAATAGTTAGGCAAGCTATTTGGTAATGCTCTAAGACATTATGTAGTCAGGTAAACCAAAATGACATATGTAACTCTTTTCCAAAAATCAATGTACAAGCCCACAAATTCTCCAAATTGCCTCTGGAAGGGCTGCTCTGATGAAATGGAAAATGTCTCCTCCATATGTGCAGTTTCAGACTCTAACATTTAAAGAAAATGTTCTAAAAGATAAAGCTGGCATGTAAAAAGCATGGGCAGAGGAATCAGTAATGATCAGAGCAAAACAATTCTAGAAGGCATCTTAATTTTCATATGGCTCATTTGCATTTGAAACACTGAGAATCCCTATCTCTCTTGTACAAAAATGTGTACATATTAAATTACTTTCCACTTGAAAGAACATTTTCCTAAATGTTTGGAAGATGATCAAATTTTAACTGGAGGACTTGTTTTCTTCCATCAGGTGTGGGGGAGATGTGGCTTCCTGGTATGAGAGGCAACAGTTGATTCTAATAGCAGAACAAGACAAAAATAAGAAAGTAAATGGAAAAGAACTCCTATTTGTATAGTTTGATTTAATGATGGTAAAACAAAAAGGATACATATGATACAAAGATGTCAGAAGAGATAAATTTAAAAATCAAACAGTGTTGCCTTTCCTAAAATTGTGATATTCTGATACTTGAAAATTAGGTTCTATTACTTATTCTAGGATTCTCATGGATATAGTTGATTTATTTCAGAATGTTCTTTTCTGAGTATCTAGTCAGTGTTTAAAAGCTAGATACCCACCAGCTATTAGACAATAATTTCTGAGCATCTACATTTACCTATCTTAAATTATTAATTTTAGGATATTTGGCAAAACAGTAAAGATTTAATACCTCTTTACTAACAATACTAAACACTATTTAGTGTTAAGGAAATTGTTGGGTTACTCACTCAGAGATCTAGAAGTTGGTATCCAGGGGGGAATTTGAACTCACAAAGTGAAAGCACATTGGATGAAAAGATCTTTTTGAATTTTTAGTTTATTTTCTGATAACGGTAAAACGTTTAGGGAAGAGGCCCATGTTTTGAAAGAAAACCAGAACCTAAAAGACATCCCTGCCTTCCTCTTGGCCTTGCTCTCCAGAGAGTTCACCTGGTGGCGGGAGAGGGTTAGGCATGGTCTCAATGGTGGGGGCTCTAGTAAGTCTTCCTCATGAAGTGGGGACAGGATGCAGTTGACTAAGGACAGAGAACATGACCTAAGTTCTGTAAATGAGATTATTTAGGTCTATGCTGCTCTTTGTGCTCCTTTTCCTTTTGGAGAAATAAAGTCCCTGAACTGTATCAGCTAGGCTACCAGGTTTTAAGGAATGGGGAACACAGCTGTGTAAGTCTCCAGACTTACAGGAAGGGCAGCATTCTCCACCCCACCCTCCAGGCCAGGCTGGGAGAACGGCCATTAGGAACCTAGGGGCAGGATGGGGCAGTGCTGCTGTTCACCCTCCAAGGCCGAGCGTGGGGAATCTGGTGAGATGTTTCCAAGGGGACAGTGTTTTTACACACAACTCACCCTGCATTTCGAACAGCTGGCTCAGACTTATTTGAGCAAACCCTAATCTTTTGGTTAAGTAAAGCGCATTGGGTTTGACCTGCAAACACATAACTTAAAACAGTAGAAGATAAAATGGTCTATGTAGTAAAAATTTGAAAATCATCTTAACATGTCATCTTATTAATTTGATCTTTCTCAATAAACTTTGATTTTAATGATCAAAAGGTTGAAAAATAAACCCCTGCTTTCTTCCTTTATGGTAGACATGCTAATAAGAAGATAAATGACCAATAAGTAGATCCAAGGTGGACCCTGAAGCGAACAGAATGGGATGATTGTCCGTCTGCTAACTCGAAAGTTACATTTTTTTTTATTAATAAGCAGCGTTCAGCTATTTATTTGGATAATATTTACTGAGTACCTTCTATAGGTCAGACACTGTTTTAGGTGCTGGGACACAAGATAAAAAGTAACACCCAAACCAAAACAAATCTACTTCCATGGGGTTTATGTTTTAATTTCAAAGTTTTTCTGAAACCAAGTAAAGCAATAGTAAACCGAGAAACTGCAGAATCAAGGCTTGCCATATTCATCATGTTGTTCTATGATATTGATATTGGCTACATTTTAGGATAGAATTTGGTTCTCAGGCCTTTGAGTTTCATCTCTTAGTATCTGCCAGAGCTTGTCCTTGGTTTTTGAGGAAAAGCCTAGGGAAGGCAGGCTTAGGTGCCTGCCCTCAGTAAGAAGAAGGGAAGAGTTGAGTTTTCTTTATGGTGTGTCTGGAGGCGACAGAGGGTCCTGGAATTCCTTGGTAACATTCAAACTCAGTCCTGCTGTTTTTGGGGGTTTTATTGTATGAAGTTGCTGTATTTTGCGTCCGTGATCTGGCAGGTGAACTATCCAATCAGCATAGCAAAAAGTTGAGCAATACTTTGAGTCAAGTATATTTGGAATAAGATTTTGCAACAAATTTGTATATTTTCATAGTTTTTATGGTTTTATTACATCAATCACCAAAATTTATTAAGATAAACAAATACAACTAACCCAGTGCAAAGAAAGGTCTTGGTGTCCACCTAGTCTCACTTTGAAAGGCAGAAAAAGAAAAAAAAAAAAAGAATAATTTTTATAGCGCTTTAACTTTTGAACAGAGGTACCTGCTGGCGTCTTCTGTTTCTTCCTTCAGTACGTGCTTTTCTTTTAATTTGGTCTTCATGAAAAGAATCAAAGTAGGGGCTCTCCAGGAGTTGGGCACAGGTTAATCTGTCATCAGGATTCATCTTTAGACACTCCTTAGGAAAAAAATAAAGTGTGAAAAGAGCGGCCTATTTTGTTACTATGACCTGAAACTGAATAACTTGTTAGAGCAAATATGAGCTTAGAAAATTTTCAGGTTTGGGGCGCCTGGGTGGCTCAGAGGGTTAAGCCTCTGCCTTCGGCTCAGGTCATGATCTCAGGGTCTTGGGATTGAGCCCCGCATTGGGCTCTCTGCTCAGCAGGAAGCCTGCTTCCCCCTCTCTGCCTGCTTCTCTGCCTACTTGTGATCTCTGTCTGTCAAATAAATAAAATCTTAAAAAAAGAGAAAAATTTCAGGTTTGTATATTATCAAGTACTTGAAACTCGTTAATAACTAGAATTACTTTTTTTGTTTTTGCCATTCAAAGTCTTGAGGGTGGAATTGAACATTCAATGTCTCTGGAAGGGGGCTACAAGTACAGCAGGTGTTTCTTTCCTTTTTTTTTTTTTTCTTCAATGACTTGTCAGAGAGAAAGACAGAGATACAGAGCACAAGCAGGGGGAGTGGCAGGCAGAGGCAGGAGGAGGAAATGACTCCCTGCTGAGCACAGAGCCTGATATGGGATGTGATCCCAGGACCCTGAGATCATGACCTGAGCCAAAGGCAGATGCTTAACTGAGCCACCCAGGCATCCTATAGATCAGGTGTTTCTACCAATGACATCTTTTCACTACTTGTCAAAGCAAATAGTTTGTGGGACACTTTAAGTGTGATACTGGGTGTGATCCCAGGACCAGCCGCATTAGCATTCTGGAGCAACTTGTAAATGCAGTTCCTGCTCCATCAAAAGCACTGGGGTGGGAGCCCACCAGTCTGCATTTGATAAGCTCTCTGGGTGATTCTGATACCTGCTCAAGTTTGAGAACCACCGGTTTAGGGAGATGGCTAAAGTATCTGTCTTTAAAGTCTTCATAATCGGGGCACCTGGGTGGCTCAGTGGGTTAAGCCTCTGCCTTCGGCTCAGGTCATGATCTCAGGGTCCTGGGATCAAGTCCCGCATCAGGCTCACTGCTCAGTGGGGAGCCTGCTTCCTCCTCTCTCTGTCTGCCTGCCTCTCTGCCTACTTGTGATCTTTGTCTAATAAATACATAAAACCTTTTAAAATTTAAAAAAAAATAAAGTCTTCGTAATGAAACAAATCTAAAACCTGGATAATTGGTATATACTTATATAAGAATAACTAGAGGCAAAAAGGAAAAGGTAGCATCATGACCCTTTATATTAGAGACTACTACAAGCCTCTAGCTTTGCCTCCAAGAGAGGGGAGGACTCTGGCAGCAGCAGGGTTGGTGGAATCCTGTCGCAGAGATTTTCTTCAAGAAGCCCTGATACTCTTTGGCCCGAGAATGGGGCTTTTCCCATGGAGAAAGATCGTGATCCCTAAGGAATTAGAACCGCCTTAGAACATCCAGGCACAGGAGCCCTGAAATTTCTTGCCTTATGACCATAATAGAGAATTAACACTTACAACATAACAGACTTATTTTTGAGGCATTTGGGTGTCCAGATAATTATGCCGACTGTGGCTGCCCCAGCCAGGGCTGCCCTGTGGTGTCTCTGCCTCCCTAACCCCAGCTGACAGGTCTCTGAGACCCTTGCGAATGCCACCACCCCTACAGTCTCACCTGCCCCTTAGAGCCATGTCTGATTAGACCTGGTTTTAGGAAACAGTCCTGCTCGGCATACTCAAGTTCACTTGTCCCTGCAGAGCTGCCACCGGCTCCAAGCAGGTCCCACCCACGCCCATGTTGATGATCCCTACCAGAATTAAGTATAACTGCTACTGGGGTCTGTCTCCTCAAACCCTAACACTGTCGGGACTATAACCAGCACAGAAAGACTGATATTCAAAGATTCTGTGTATAAACTGTAGTAGTCTATTTCTTCATCACTCTGTTCTGGCTTTTGCCTCCATCATTCCACTTAAGTGACTTCTGTTATTCATACCTAGACTTCCATATTCATACATCCAGTGGGTAGGTCATGTTCTCATCTCCACAATGTTAGACACTACTGACCACATCCTCCTCCTTGAATCTCCCTTTGGCTTCTTGATGCCTCCCTTTCCTTCTTCTTACCTCGTGACCACCCCTTCTCAAACCAGCCTGTGTTAGTTTACCTTCTTTACAGTGGGTGGGTGGGACTCCTCCAGGCTCAGTCCTAGGTTCTCCTTTCTCCTCTCTGTTTCCAGATAATCTCACTGATTCTTAAGTCTTCAATTACTAAGGTTTATCAGAGACTTCCACATGTATATTTCTAGTCGGAGACCTCTCCTTTGAACTCCAGACCCACATATGCTGTGGTCTACTTAACAGTTCTATCTCAAGGGCACTGTTACTGATTGACTTGTGTTCCCACCAAACCATGTTGAAGCCCTAAGCCCCAGAACTGTATCATGTTGACCTTGTTTGGAAATAGGGTCTTTGCCAATGTAAATTGTTAACATGAGATCATACTGGAACAGGTTGGGCCCTAACCCAATGGGATGGTGTTCTTATAAGAGAGAAGATAGTGCAAAGACAGACACAGAGAAAACACCAGAAGACAGAAGCAGAAGTTGAAGTTCTGCTTTCACAAGCTCAAGAATGTCTGGAGCTACCAGAAGCTGGTAGAGGCCAGGAAGGACCCACCCTGAAAACTTCAGAGAGAGCATCAACACCTATCAACACCTTGGTTTATGAGACCTCTAGTTTCCAGAACTGTGAGAATAAATTTCTGTTGCTTGCAGTCACCCAGCTGGTGGTACTTTGTTACAATAGTTCTAGGAAACTGGAACAGATATCTCATGGTTGCGGCCCTCCTCTACTTACTCCCCAGATCTGAATTGTAACTAAGTCCTATCAGTTTAATTTCCAATAATTTGTTGAATTCATCAACTTTCTTTAACGGGCTTTCAATCTATTGAAATACAGTCTATTAAATATCTATTGGTTTTTACTTTAAAGAACATTTTTAGATTCTAAAAAGAGGCTGCTAATGCTGAGCTGTTCCATGGGACCTGGGCAAGAATGACCTCCTATTTTGTCAGTTCTAGAAGTAATGAGATGAATTGGGTGGAGTTGAGGCTTCTGAGTTATTGGCTGCCTAGATTAATACCTTTCTATACACCAGGAGGCTGATGAATTTTCAGAGGTGTTCCCTGATCAGAGTGTCCCCAACAAGAGAAAGGTTTTTAAGATGAGGGATAAGAAATTGGAACTGCGGGGGCACCTGGGTGGCTCAGTTGGTTAAGCCTCTACCTTCGGCTCACGGTCATGGTCTCAGGGTCTTGGGATCGAGCCCCGCATCAGGATCTCTGCTCAGCAGGGAGAGTGCTTCCCCCTCTCCCTCTGCCTACTGCTCTGCCTACTTGTGATCTCTCTCTGTCAAATAAATAAATAAAACCTTAAAAAAAAAAAGAAAGAAATTGGAACTGCAAAGTACATGTCAAGATCCTTTTCTTGAAACTTCAGATTTCACAGAAAAGCCTTAAAAATATTTCCAGGAGCCTACAGACTTCTTCTCTGGTCAGATTAAACTGATAGAGTGATAAGATGTTACTGCTATGAAAGTAACTGAGAAATAAATAATACTGTGTCTGCTGTCTCATTTAAAACCTACTAAAAAGAAACACACAAGCTCTGCTGTAGATTGGCTACTCCATGCCACCACTGGCTTTGGCACTGTCATTGGCTGGTACTTCACCCATTTGAGCAGATGCCTGCATAGATGATGGCCTAGTCCCATGGGATGACTACCTGTTATGGGACCTGGGTCTTATTTGTTATTAAAGATGTCTCAATTGCAATTAGTGAAAGAAAGCCTTTCTTCATCTAGCCTGGAGCAGGAATCTAGGAGATAGGGTGTGACCCATGCAGCAGTGCAACCCCTGATGCACTTAGAGAATCCTTGGGTCTGCGGTCAGACATTACAGGTATAAATCAAATGGTTGAGTGACAAAACTACCTTCATCCAGAATTGGGCAGACAAATGAGGCACTTCACCTTTGGAACTAATGACAGGGGGTTTGTCCTAGACCTTGGAGTTTTTCTGCCCTGGAATTGCCTTCCAGGAAGTTTTCTCTGTCCTTGGTTAGAGGAGTAACCAGCAGAAGGTTTGGCCGGCACCTGAGAATGGGTTGGGATTGCAGTGCTGGACAGACAGACACCCTCACTGCAGGCGGTCTTGCTAAAGTGCAGGTGGGTCAGAACGGCCTGTCCAGAACAAGGCTGGGAAACTGGAGTTCTAGAACAGGGCATGCAGAGTGCTGGGTTAAGATAGGTCAGAGCAGGGAGACAGAGAGAAGGCAGCTGAGGGCCAGTAAAGTTCTGGTAAGTGCTGTCTGAGGGTACAGACATCAGGCTTTCAGGAGGACTCAGACCAAAGGAATCCAGCACCCTGGATAGCACCTTGGCAGCGACCACCACTAGCACAATGGCTAGTCTACACAATGGACTCTAGGTCATCCAGGTGGCCCTTCTAGATCAGGTAATTTCTGAGCTAGGCTGTGTATCATAATCACCTAGGGGGATGTTTAAAGATACAAATTCCAAGGTCCTATACAGAGATTTTGCTTCTGTAACTCTTGAGGTTAGATACTGGAATGTATATTTTTGAAAAGCCCATTTTGATGAGTAGTCATTTTGATGAATAATATGGAAACCACTGCTATAGATAGAACTTAATTGGTTGCTAAAAATAGACACTGTTACTGATATCTTCATCTGTATCCCAGTAAGAGCTTTCAGTATCCACAGTGGTTTAAGAGTCACATCTTCTAGCATGGGACAGTTGGTTAAGCATGAATGGCAGACTAGTCATAGGTGAATTTCTTCTGCTTTTTATTAGAATTTGTGCTTTGTTTGACTATTTCTTTCAGGCCTAGTGAAAGAGCTATATCTGGTGTCTGCATGTTTCTGAGTTTGCCTGGTCTACCAATTTTTTTAAAATAATGATTTTAAAGTTTATTTAACCCAATGTACCTAAAATGTAATCAGTTCAACATGTAATTAATATCATAAAACTTCTGAGTGAGATATTTAATATTCTTTATTATAGCAATTTTCTTAGAAATCTAGTACATCTTCATTCTAATTAGCCATATTTCAAGTGTTCAATAGTAATATATAACTACTGACTACGATATTGGACAGTACAGTTCTAGACCTTCATCCTCATAAATTTACCGAGTTAACAGTTAAATTTCTTAATAAATGCAAAGAAGTAATAGTGTTCATCACAGCAAATGCTAATTTACTCTTCTGTCTTTGACTAGTTTTAATGGATATGTTAGAAAGATTAGGGTTTCACTTACTGATGTTCTTTAACTATAATTATTTTATAGTTCCTTATTATTTTCAGTGACTACTTGGCATTATCTGCCCTGTTGTCAATCCCTCCCAGAGTTACTAGCTACAATTATTACATTTTGCAGGCAGTAATGGTTATAATTAATTCTTAAGTACCTTCATGAAATTCAAAGACATGGGATGAGTATCTGAGAACTTTTCTTCAAGAGTTTCCTAGAAAACAAAATAAAGAATTTCAGTTTACATGACAACAAAGTTATGTTTATTCTGACTATATTAGAAATAAGAACACTTTGGAGAAAGACCTCCCCTAGTAGGTTAGATGATTCCTTTTAAGGACTTTTTTAAAGTTCTATTTTTACATAATTTTACACTATATTATAAGATTTAAAAGACAAAAACTGGAAGTATCTTTTAAATTTCACAATGTCTTGCAATTGATGCTTGGTAAATGTGAGCTCCAAGTGTCCCTGAAATCCTACAACAGTACTTTATTTTATTTTATTTTTTAGAGATTTTATTTATTTATTTGACACAGAGAGAGAGCGAGAGAGAGAGAGAGAGCAGGGGGAATGACAAGCAGAGGGAGAGGGAGAAGCTGGTTTGGAGTTTTGATTTTGGATACAATGAAGATCATTTTGTAGAATGACTTTCCACTTGAAAATATCCATTACCAAGAAATTGTTTTTATGGACTTGAGCTTTGTTTTATAAGCCAAAAAAATCAAGAATGCATGTTTTCAAAATAAAGAAAACTACAGTAAGTACTGTTAAACAGTAGATAATTACTTCAGGGAAAGGTACTGAGTATTTTGACTAAAAGGATCAAGGTATTTTTGTAAGGAACTAAATATATCTCCACTTCAAATTTAACATTAAGTTAATCTTTGACTAGATAGGGCAAGTAGATTTTTAAAGCATTCTCTTGGTTAATTTATGCTGTTTTATATAACTTCTTTGATCTGTGTCAATGTGCTAGAAGGAAAACAGGAGCCAAAAGTACAGATACTTAAAAAAAAATACCCCTTTAAAGAAAGTTGCAACACAAATAATAAAATATCCAAGATTGAGCAGTTTACCATGTATTCTGGCTCAGGAATACTGATGCCATGGAAAAACTGGTTACTTTTGAAGATAGATTGATGTCTTGGGATTAGTTTTCCTGCAAAATACAAACCATGTAACTCATGACAAATTTAATAAAAATGAAAGTGTTTAAAAGATTAACTTCTGAAGTCCAGATATACAAGAAATACTAAGCCTGATCATTCCTTCCAGATTTGGGAGGAGCAAGTCACTGCAAAAACGAGGCTCCTCAGGGAAGGGGCGATCCTCCCATGCAACTCTCTTTGCCTTGTGTGGCTCGGTCTGCCACTCAGCCCCCGCCAGAAGATAAGGCAAGAAGACCATGCTGAGGGCTTTACAACAGATCTCATAAATATCTCACAGTAGTTGCTATTTTTAATGAGCGAAATGAGGCTTAGAATTTCAATAACCTGTCTAAAGTCACATGGTCATTAAGGGACAGATGCAGGATTCAAACTCAGGTCTGTCTCATGTCTGCTTAATGTAAATTTCCACAGTCCTTTTCAGCAATCAGTCAAACAATATATACTTAACATGTGGCCTGTGTCACCACATCCTCTACCCTACATTTTTCATGCTGTAGAATTCTCGGAAAGAATGTGTTAGAACCAAACAGGGACCAGTATCAGACCAAAGAGCAGGGCTTCCATTGCCCAGGAGTTGGGCTGTCAGGATAGGCTTGGGGCAGGGATTAATAAATACCATTGGGTGTGTAAATGTATCACTTTCCTTGTGTCCGTGCTGCTTCGTGTAAAGCTGCAGCCAACCTTCTGGGTCACGTCCTCTTCCAACTGCCCACGGATGCTGACACATGGTAGAAGCTTATGGAAGGGGCCCTTTGAGTCCTATTCCTGCTCTGCATCTAACTTTTATATGACTTCAAGCCAATCATGGAAGCTCCCTGAGCCTCAGTTTCCTCACTTGTAACATAGGCACAATTAAAAATATTATAATCCTTAATGGTTTTTTCTTAAGACTGGGAGAGATTAAGTGTGTGAAAGTAATTTATAAATTCTTAAGTACTATACAAAGTAGCAGAGTTGAGAAGTTGCAACAGAGACAGTATAGCCTACAAAACCTAAAATATTTATCATCGGACCCTTTGTAGAAGGTCTGTTGACTCCTGCTCTAAAGTAAAGGGGGGAAAGCCCTCCTTTGCAGTGGGCAGAAATGACATTTGATCAAATATCTCTTTGAGTCTGCTCTATGCACATGACTCCTATCCTTGTCCCTGTCTTAGCCTGAATGGAAAGTAAGTGGATAGTTATTCCAAGGCTAATTGACTTGACTCGAAAAGGCACCTGAGAGCCCCTCGCTGAGCAGAATCATGACTCCACATGGAGAAAATGGTTGGGTTCTGGCAACAACCCAGCACAAGCAACCGAGTAGCACTTAGGAGAAGCAAGAAGGCTCTTGTTCGGTACAGTGACGTCCTATCTCTCTAACAATTGAGCAGCTCTGTAAGCCATAAAATGCAACACCTACCCAGTGTTCTGATGATCAGATAAAGCTGGTCCACATCTGATTTTCCAGGCCAGAGTGGCTGGCCTGTCAGAAGCTCTGCAAAAACACAGCCAGCGGCCCATACATCCACGGAGGAACCGTACTGCGTGTCTCCCACAAGAAGTTCCGGAGCTCGGTACCACCGTGTCGCCACGTAATCAGTGTAGGCATCTCCTGGAACTGCAAATGCGTCAGTCAGATCTGGTGGGTCACATTCCTGTGACATGTGGAGCAGGTCAGGCATTCAGGCAAGCTTCAGTAACTCCGAGGCCACAACACTCCTCACTCTGGAGGCAGCAAAGGCCCAACTGCCCAAATACGTCCACTGTGCGCTCAGACCGTCAGCTCAACTCCCAAGGGTCCCTCGGCTTAGTGAACACATGTGTTGGCCCACCCAGAGAGGTGGGCAGGAGTGAGGGTTTCTGTAGTGTAACCTCAGGTTGAAGCCAACTTCCAGGTGTGCTGTGAAGCCCCCTGTGTCTGTCCTGCCAGAGTAGTGGTTGTGTACACCCACCTTGCAGTGGGTTTTTGCCTCCCATACAGTTCTAGATTCAGGGAGGAATAATGATTTGTTCCCTTTTCCCTTTGGTTCCCAACCCCCACCCCCCCACCAGTGTGGAATGACTTCCTTTATCTTAGCACTGTCTCTGAAGGCTCTCCAGAATTTTCCGCTTAGTCTTCTAGTCTTACGAATCCCACAGGGTTTTCCTGACGTCTCTGGGACACAGTAATGTCTGCCTCCAGGGAACCACCTCACCCTCGCTTTTGTACTTCACTGTGAACCATCTTGTATTGTGTTTTGTTTCTTTTACTTCAGATTATAAGTGCATGAAGAGCAGAAATGCATCTTATAATTCTTTTCCTTTGTGAGGCAAAGCACATAAACATGACGTCCAGTGAATTCGACTGGAATGGAGTGGAGTGGAATTGCAGAGCGCACTAAGGTATTGGGTAAAAGGTAAAAGTGAACTTTTCCTCTTTGAATAATCACAGTGTCACATTTAGCATCTGTTCAATATCTAAAACAAGTAAGAGTTTGTATCATTTCATAATCATCTGAATTGGATGGGTAAGTGAAAAATTCCTACTTACTCAGAATTCGTGCAAACCCAAAGTCACAGATCTTGATTATTCCTTGCTTAGTTATTAGAATATTTTCAGGTTTTACATCTCTGTGAATACACTGTAAGATAATATTTGATTATTTCTCTGGGTCATCAAATTACAAAGATAATAAACATTAAATATTAGTTTAGATGATAAACACAGCTTGTAAGATAAAGATGCTTTTCCTTCATCTTTCTAGAAAAACTTTAATTGGCAAATTTTCACTTGTAAATCTTATCCCACCAAAAGAAAAAAGTCAGAATGCTGCTATATAAGTGAAGGAATTGAAATTATAATTGTTGGATAAGAAAACTTTTTTTTTTTAAGAAGGCTGTGTCATGCAATTATTTCTTCCACATTTTATGGGCTCTACTTAAGCTGCAAGAAGTAAAACTCTAGATGAGATTAGACTCAGTGTACCTCTGATAAGAACTGCCACCCAGGAATCCCAATTCAGGTTGAATAAGTATTACAGATTTGAGAAATTGGAAAAACATTTGTATGATAACAAAAAAAGTACTTAAAAAATCGACTTATAACTAGAGTGACCATATTATTTATTGCTCAAATTGGGATGTGTGAAAGGAGCTCTGCTAGTTAATTACGCAGGGGCAACAGGACCACACCACAACTGTCCTGGGTAAGCTGGGAGGTATGGTCACCTACTGCTCAGAGACGCTGAGGCTTCCGCATCAGGGGACAAGGACCACGGCCACTTCCTCAGCAGTGAGCTAAGCTGGGAGCATTAGCAGCTCTCCTGAGAGATGACCACACAGTGCTGTCGGCCGGGTTCCCTCCTGGGAGAGCAGGACACCCCCGTGAGGCATTCTCCCCTCACAGAGGCTCCCACTATTCCTCTGCAGGCAGGGACCCCACAATGTGCTGCACTGCTGTAAAGGCCCTGAATGGAACACGTGCTCCTTGCTGGACGTGCGAGGGCCACGCTAGGGTAAGGCAGGCTGCGTGAGCCTCACTCTTTGTTCTTCCAGAAGTGGCCGCTCCATGGTGTGGAGGCCCTCCAAGAACACAACTCAGGCCCTATTCTTCAGCACTTTATCTTTCCAGTTCTTCCCCCTCCCAGACAAGCAAACTGACAAAACAGATGGTGCTCAGCCCTCATCTAGAGCTCTCTCCTTTCCACAGTCCTTGCCTGTGAATTCCTTCATTCCTGCCACTACCTTGTGACAGCAGGTGGCCACTGACAGGGTCTCTGGATTGAGTGTCACAGTAACCGGCTCCTTTTGCCTCACTCCTCTGTATTCTGTCAGTCCCTTTATATATTCCTGCCACATTGACAATTCTGAAGTAATTTTTCTTTGCTTCTGTGGTAGCTATCTGGGAAGAGAAAAGGCTGAGTCCCAAATTCATTTTAGGTCACAAAAATGGCAGTGGTAGTAGAAGCTTGTTCCTAGTTAGTCTCAGTTATTGTCAACTATCTCATAATTGGTATGACCAACAGAAGAAACGTCTAGGCCTCTTTAAAGTCCTAAGGCCTGGGGCGCCTGGGTGGCTCAGTGGCTTAAGCCTCTGCCTTCGGCCCAGGTCATGATCTCAGGGTCCTGGGATCGAGCCCCGCACCGGGCTCTCTGCTCAGCAGGGAGCCTGCTTCCCCCTCTCTCTCTGCCTGCCTCCCTGCCTACTTGTGATCTCTCTCTCTCTCTCTCAAATAAATAAATTAAAAAAAAAAAAAAGAAAAAAAAAGTCCTAAGGCCTTAGATACTGATTTTTAAAAAATACACCGCTATAGCATAAACCAACATAGTTTTGAGGTCCTGCCTTTTAAGCAACACATTTACGAAACTCGGATTAACACTTCTGAGTCCTAGTGACAATAGTGACAATAGCCGGTGACTTACTAGGAACGGGTTATGTCCCAAGAGAGTTTGCATCAAATTCTAAAATTTCTGGACTACGTGTGCCATTATCAAGGAAATAGACTTAAATCGACACTAGTCTTTTGGCCTATTTAAATACAATTTTTGGATCTAATGCAAATCCATGTGAAATTTTTAGCAATTTATTTTCCACCAAAAAACCCACAAAGTCAAATCAAGTACTGATGTTCCCAAGGAAACAGAAAAATTACTAGTGGAGGTACAGGTAAGAGAAGCTACTGATAGAGGGGAAGAGGATACTGAAGAAAGCAAAAGAGGGCAAAACTGCCTGAACAGTAGGAAGTCAAGCACGGAGAACGGCAGACGCTTAGTCATACCGCATTCGCTTTCTCTGCTGCCAAGCTGTGCTCAGTGCACACTCACGGTGCCTCTGGCAATCAGCTTGCTTTCCACCAAAGACCAAAAAACCTGCAAGTCAGTGTGACAGAAGCAGGTTTGTTTTTTTTTTTAATTTTTAAAATAACTTGGGTTGCATACACAGCTTTTAGAAAATATTGTTCAAGTTGGGTTATTTTGGCTAATGTGTAATCTCATATTTAATGGCTCACAAGTCAATAAGAAGAGGTTGACCCTCAACTTTAAGAAACTCCAGAACTTTTACAAATTGCTTCTTGTACAACCTGATCAATTAATAGTTTTCTTTTCTTTTCTTTTTTAAAGATTTTACTTTTAAAGTAATCTCTACACCCCATGTGGGGCTCGAACTTACGACCCCAAGATCAGGAATCACACACTCCACCAACTGAGCCAGCCAGACGCTCCTAAATAATAGTTTTCTATGATCTCAGAAGGTTGTCCTCTTTGAGCTTTAGAGATGGATACTGATACAGCAGTGAGGAAAAGGACCTCCTTCTTCACAACCAGAACATTAGTATTAACCAGATAATGATGGATGTTGCAGCCTGATATGCACATCCTGGAAGTCACTGCAATTTTGTCATTTTGAGAGGAAGTTCTTTTTGTCTAATATATCAGGTATACACAAATCCACGAGTTCATAATGACACTAAATGGGTCACTTTAGTTAACTCATTCTAGCAATGTTAGAGGGTAAGAAAGAACAAAAAGAAAGAACTGGACTTTCTTAAGTCCAGTGCTTCTCAAATATAATGAGCATATGAATCTCTTGGAGATCTTGTTAAAATGCAGATTCTGATTCAGTAGCTCTAGCGTGGGCCTGAGATTCTGCATTTCTAATAAGCTTCCAGGTGGTCTCTATTAATAAGACCTTAATCCCTTATTACTTTAACCTTCCTTGTCTTGGTTAGGATCACCACTCTGGAGAGAATAAGGTAGTCATGGTCTCCATAGGTTGAAAGCTGTGAATTTTCAGCAACGCCATTGGGGCAGATTGCCTTTTCTATTGAGAATATCATGAGGGTTCCTTTAAAAATAAGGAGAGGATAAAGATTTTAGATGTAGTATTGTAACAGCTTTCATCTGACCTAAATTTTTTCCTTTGCATGCACTTTAGGCTAACCATAGCATAACCAGAGTTCAGAAATAATTCCCATGTTGGAGGAGGGAAGTTCATCTGAAAAATTATCCTTTTTAAATAGAGGTCATGGATTATCAACGGGAGGCTTTAAAACTTAAGATACAGAACCTGTTGTTCTGAGGAGAGAAACGATGGCAGTTGCATTGAGCTCTAATAATGTTTGGGTCTGGTGGGAATAGTAAGTCACAACTAGTAGGTAAGTTGTATGACTCATTCATTCATTCATCCAGTTATTCAATAAATATTTATATAAAGAGATCCATGCTAGGTGTTGAGGAGATACAAAGAGAAATCAGCACAGACACTGCATTCAAGTGTATAACCCAGTACAGAGGAAAGTGTCTGACTACAGAGATAAAGGACAAACACTTATGGTATACAGAATTTCAAAAAATAATTTTAATTACCCATAAGACTCCTACAAGAACCTTAGGTAAGCTTTAATACTTCTGATAACATGGTAGAAAGCAACAGAGATGTGGTTTAATTAATTTTTAAAAAGATTTTATTTACTCATTTGAAAGGGAAAGAGTGAGAGAGCACAAGCAGCGGAGCAGCAGAGGGAGAGGGAGAAGCAGGCTTTCTGCTGAGTGGGGAGCCTGATGCAGAGCTCAATCCCAGGTCCCCGGGATCATGACCTGAGCTGAAGGCAGGCGCTTAACTGACTGAGCCACCCAGGTGCCCTGAGATGTGGTTTTAATTCAGTGTCATCTTTAGTATGTATTTGAAAGCATCTGCATCATGAAGACCAGGCTTATATATCTTGTGAACAAAATATTTTTTATTTTTATTTTTTTAAGTAGGCTCCACGTCCAGCATTGAGCCCAATGCGGGGCTTGAACTAACGACCCTGAGGTTAAAACCTGGGCTGAGATCAAGAGTCTGATGTTTAACCGACTGAGCCACCCAGGTGCCCCAGCTCAATACTTCACTAATAGAAAATGTAAGCTTTTGATTGTTCCTAACAAACTTCATTGACTTCCTTAAAACTAAGGGAAGCTTCCTCTAAGTATTGAAATTTATTTCCATGATTTTGCATTCTTTTCCAGCAATCCTAGACTATGATAGACA